>NC_034599.1:71037993-71080757 GCF_900095145.1 Mus pahari | reverse complement strand
GGAGGGTATAGGGAACTTCCGGGATAGCATTTGAAATGTAAATAAAGAAAATATCTAATAAATAAATAAATAAATAAATAAATAAATAAATAAATAAATAAATAAAAAGAAAATAAAACTAAACTTCTCTTTGGTGCTGCTGCCCTGCCTTCTTCCAGAGAGATTTGGGTAGTCCATACCTCCATGTAGCTTCACTCTTTCACTTCAGGGCAGCTCAGCTGGTCTTGCCCCATAAACCTTAAGCTATCACAATAAACACCTAATTGGTACTCTGATCATATTTCTGGACATGAAGCTATCACTTTCCAAAGCTAGTTTGTTGTTGTTTATTTTTCCGGAATAGATACATTTATAGTGGCATCTATCTACCAGTACAGAATCTTTCATTATGTGAGTATTTCATACATGTATACAATGCATTTGATCATATTTACTCCTCCTTTGCCCTTCACCTCCCCCCCCCAGAAACACCCACCACATCTCCTAGCCACTCAATTTCACCTTTCAATTATTTGTTTGTTTTTACCCACAGAATCCAGCTGGTGCCGCCCTAATATCGATTATCACGGGATCATCTGCTGTGACCTAGAGACCTATCAGTGCCCACTTTGAGAAAGAAAAGTGGTTTCCTCATTCCTTACAGCTCTTCTGCTAGGACCGAGACTTTGGGAGCCTCTTCCTGCTACGTTCTGGAATTTGTAACTTGCTTACTTTGTGAAGATCTCACGTAGTAGACCACAGATACTATGTGTATGCATGCATGCATGCAAGCATGCATATATGTATGTATAGTTCATTTATGTTACACCACCATTTCACAGCACTCCTCCTGATCTTTTCTGTCTCTTATATTTTTCCAGTTCAGCTTCCTAATCTTCCCTAAGTTCTGTGGGAGGAGGTTTACACAGATATCCCAATATGACTGAGCTTACAGTCACAGTTTTTTCTCAACACTTGAACAGTACTACGTCTCTGCATTAGCCACCATCTACTGTGCTAAGAAGCTTTGCTGACCGATGTTGGTAATATCCCAATCTGTATAAAGACATAGGCATCTAGAAGGGAGTCTGGTGGCCTGATCATTTAGAAAAACTTTGCCAATGGGTTCCTCAAAAGGGCTTTGACTTAAGTTTCCACTTGCATGATACATGGCATTAGAAATGAGCCTTTGTAAATACATTAATAAAAATTTTGGTGCATAATAGACATTTCACAAATATTATAGAACTAAATACTGTTCAAAGAGAACACTGATAAGATTTGCATGGCATTGTTATATTTTAATATCTATCTCCTAAATGAACAATTTCAAATATGATATCTTGTTCAAATACAAAAGAACTTGAAAACAGTACGTTGGCATTAGTATAAAAGAAATAATTTATTCATTTGATGGCATAAGTGCCATCTTGCAATAAAATTTATATTGCTATAAAGAAAACAGTTTGCAGACACTAATTCTCACAACATGGCTCTATCTATCTATCTATCTATCTATCTATCTATCTATCTATCTATCTATCTATCTATCTATAAAAGCCTAGCAATTCAAGGTCAAAAATGCTAAGCGGATTTGGGAAAATGGAAGAAACTTTATTGAAAAGAGGACTGGACAATTAACATTGCTGACAAAGTAACTGGTATTTGAATAATAAAATCAGGATCTAAGTTTAGAGCAAAGGATGATGAAAAAACTCCAATGTTTTCTTTTCTTCCTTAGATAGCGATGCAGCCATTTTTTGATGCCAACATTTTTGCCAGAATTTGTTTCTATATGTTATTCTGCTTAGGGATTTTATTTCTCTTTCAGATGTCAGACAATGTGATTCAAGCTTTGACATGAGTACGAGTTACCCAGGGATCCCACTGATAATGTAGACTGAGATTTGCTAGTCTAGAGTGGGGCTTGCTTTTCTGCATTGCCAGTAAGTTCCCCTGTGGCTCCAATGCTTTGGGGTCATGTACCACGTTTGAGATAAGGAGGGTTTAAGGCAGAGGCTCAAATTCTGCTGTGCTCTGGATAACCAGGGGATCTTTATAAACTACTCGTGTTTTCTCAGAGTTAATTGGGTTGGGATTTTTCTTCACTTTGGGATTTAAAAATTGCCCAGATATTTCAGATGGATAGAAAACTTGAGGAACTATAATTTAGAGAATATTTAAAATGATTACATAGTTTTTCCCATGCAAATTGTTAAATACTTGCCTTGTTATTTTGATTAAAAGACATGAATAAAATAATGGTGTTGTTATGGTGTTATCATATTTATAGTTGATCTGTATATTAATGTTTTGATAAAAGAATGGGGTATAAATTAATTTATGCTTTTTGATCAAAAAGGATATATACTTGGTTAAAATAAACAAGTCTCATACCATTGCTCCTATTCAACTAATGTGCAGTAGGACGGTATATCAACATCATTTAGAAAAAACATCATAAATTTACACATGCACATACACATACATATTTACTAACTGACATTTATTATCATAGGCGAGATGATCTTAATTGCTTTACATGTAATTCACGTCAACTTTATAAACTAGGTATCAATGTTCTGAACTAATGTGTATTTGCTAGCAAGAGTCCACATTAAGACTAATGTAGGAATAAATTAGTCAGTTATGTTCTTAGAGTGGTTCACTTTGATGCTATGTCTAATGAATCTGGTGTCACCTCTCCCTGAGAGATCATCTCTTTAAATTCAGCACTTGAATGTAGTAATGCACAGAAACTAGCAGTAGTTATATGCAGGAAGGAGAGATTTGCCTTGCACCTGCTCTGGGAGTAAGTAGACGGACTCTGGTGAGGATGTTTTACTGAAATCGTCATAGAAAGTTCAATGGATAATTGGAGTCCGCAGGAGAGGGACTGGTAGAAATCTTTTTCGAAGATCATTTTTTTTTTAATGCAAACAAGTATTTTTTGTTGTTGTTGTTTCTAACAGTGAAGGTAAACCAAGCTTTGCAATCATTATATTTAAAATAGCAAAATCCTCCAACACTCCAGAAATGATTTCAGTGGTAGATGAGTGCAGGTGTCCGACCTCATCAGGGAACTTTCCCTACATAATCAATGGCGGTTAACACAGAAATTCAGAACTGGTCCAAGTACAAAGAGACTGACTGTGCAACTGTGGAGAGCTCAGTCATAGGTGGGACATTTATGTCACCTCTTCCCAGGGCTCAGGCACCACTGCAGAAGGAGAAAGACTAAAAGCCAGAGATTGGACAGGACTAGAGTCAAACAGTGACCTCAGAACATGACAGCACCTCTACCCTCATGCACTCAGAGCACCTGCAGTAATCCATAGATGCTCTGAATAAGACTAAAACAGTCACTATTCTAGCATGGGATGAGAAGAGGGCTCATCTAAGAAGTTGTCCATACTCTGGTGAAGGCAAAGTCAATTTTTTCTCTAAAGGTGTAGCTTTTGGTGTGTAGACCACACTCCAGTGAATGACTCTACACCCAGAATATATTGACAGAAAAAATTGGAATTGGTGGGTTATTAAATTAAAGAAAAAAGATGCAACTTGGCAAGGTTAATGGGATGAGAATGGATCTTGGAAGAATTAAGGGGAGGATTTAGTGTGAGTATGATCAAAATACATTGTATAAAATTCTCAAATAATAAATAAAATATTTATTAGAATAGTAAAACAGGGCAGAGTATGCAGCTCAGTGATAAAGTACTTCCCTAGCATGAGAGTCACCTGGCTTCAATTTCCAGCAACACAGTGACAGCATAAGACAAAATTAATATAAAATATTCAGAAAGTATTCTGCTTATTCAGTTTTCTGCTCTATTGCTATATCTATCTATCTATATATCTATATATATATATGTGCATATGTGTATATATTATATTATGTGTGTAAGTATATTGTATACATATGTATATACACACATACTTTTACAGAAATATATATATTTATATAGAATACGTATATATCTAAATAAGAGTACATATTCATTTGAGTGTGTATGTGGGTGGTGGAATATGACAATCTTCTTAAAGTAAAAAACATAGACCATATGTTCTGGTGAACCAGAAGATTGATTAGTGTTGAAACTATGAAATGAAAGGTGCCACTGAAGATGATGAAGAGCATAATTTTACTTGTTATCTCTGTTGCATCTCTCTTCAGAAGCACTCACCTGGGCTCCAGACTATCAATTGCTCACTAGAAATCACAGGATAGGTACTCTTTAAATCCACTGGCTGTCAGCTACAAATCTCTTTTCTCCTATTGTCCCCAGGTACTTACTACAACCTTGCTTATAATAATATTGTGTAGATCATAATGACTAGGATAGCCATTGTGATGGATGTTAGGAAAGCCTACCTCTGGGAAAGAATGAAGAACCAGTCTCCTGCTCCATTGAAATTGGCAGTGACCTTTTTCTTCCTTTGCTTTCTGAGTTCTTTTTACAGGAAAATTCTATCTTTCTGAGACACTTCAAATCCTGTATCTAACTAGGTTGAGATTATGAACTTGAAAGTGTATGGATAAGTATCATACAACATGACATGCATTTATATGAAGATTTTAATGGAGGATAGACTTTATTACATGCTATTAAATGATTACACACCTGTGAGAACTACCCGACTTTAAGAATCATGGCTGTGAAAAGCTAAGTTCATTTCTGAGCAATTTTACAGAGAAATTAAATGATAAGAAAGCAAAATGGCTATTTCTGGTAGATACATATAGATATATTCTTTTTTCTCCTTATTTTATGCTTTAGCTATTAATCTAAGTCTTATGAAGTCAAGAAAGTTAGCATCTTCAGTTCAAAGCATTGACAATGATACTAACAACCTTGGAGCAAGTTTATTACTTGATTGATTATTCTGGTGTAATTATAGCCAGAGAACCTCAAAGAGGGAAATCCCCATGCCACAGAAGCCAGTTCAATTGATTTAATTGATTATTCCCCATTATTTCTTATGTCTGCAATTTCTTTATATTCTATTCTGTTCTAACTCAACATTTTTATTCCTGAGAAAAAAAAACATGACAATTGAAGGTGTGCTCATAATCATCCTTGAGCCAAAAAGGCTTCCTTAGTGCACTGAGTGTTTGGACCAGTGTGGGTACTCAATAGACTTTAATAATGCACAGCAGGAATTTGCTCTGACATCGTTTAGCTGTGGCAATGCAATTTCAACATCTTACTAACAACTGCAGTTGCTCAGAACTATGGGTAATGAGATAGACAAATTGCCATTTCAATTAATATCAGCTGTACTTTCTGTTCTCTTCTTTTGAACGACCAAAAAAACCAACTGAGGATAAGACACAGTATCTCAACAAAGCCAAACAGATGCTCTGAAGATGACCAGTGAGATTAAAATTTAACTTTTAATGTAGGTATTTTGAATTAAGTATGTCAAGCGATATTTAAATTATTTATGGATATTCTAATACAACATCAATTATATTAGCAGTTGAAAAATAAATTTAAAGACCCTCTTTAAAGGGGTGTGCCAATCCTTGTTTTTTATTTATATCTAGTGATATCTTGGTCAAATTTAGAGTACTAGTTTCAAAGAAATGTTGTATATCACCTTAATAAATGAATGTGGCTTTCAGGACTTTTGGTTGAAAATTGTTGAGATGACTTGGTAAGTTTGCATTACTTCCCTGTGGTTCTTCACTAACATTTAGATTCATTAATTTGAGAACATGTTATCAAAGATTGAAGTTATCAACATTTTATCAAAGAAGGGCCAGGAAAGGGGGAAATCAACTGTTTTCTGGTGGGATTTGAGTCTATATCACAAGAGGAGATGGAGCATCTGGCATGAACACTTGAATAAATGCTCATATCTGTGGAAGTTATAGGCCCTAAGAGGGGAACTTTCTTTTGCTAAGTCAACATGATATCAATCTGCCTTCTAATTGTTTATGATTATAGCTATAAACTAGTATTCCTCTTGGCCCTTGTCAGAGAAGCTTTGCTTTGAAGTGTGTAATGAATAATGCAGGGACAAATCCCAATACCTTTCCATGATTAAGCAAAATAAAAAAAAAATTGAATCAAGTAGTACATTCAGCAAAGTTGCAGCATACTAAAGTCAATGTACAAGAGTCTGTTGCATCTCTGTGTGATAATTTAAAAACTATTAGAGATTGAAATTAGGAAAATTCCATTTTTAATGACATAAAATAAACATATTACTTTGGAAAAATTAAAAATTTACACAGTAAAACTGTAAAATACCAATAATGTAATAAAAGGTACAAATAAAGAAATTAATACTGTTAGCATGTTCATAGTACTTCATGTAATTACAGAACCTAATAGGATTTACATGTAGGTATTTTCTGCTGTCTGTTATTCTTCTTATGCTAATACTCTTCACAATATTACATAATTACTGTGATTCAAAGTATGGAGTGGTTAACCCAGAAATGAACAATCAATATTTTAAATTTGTCAATCGATAGTTTTATATTTATATAGTATCAAAATACTAATATTTTTAAACAGAAATGGAAACAATAATCATCACAATATGTTTAAGCCAATAAAATTGAATCCATGACTTATTTGCGAATAAAAATGAGTTTCTTTTCATTTTACTTTTCTGAAGTTGTGTTCATTGACATATTTAAAGAAATAGTCTTTGTTTTTTGCATTCAGTTCCAAATAAATGTATTTTGGGTGTTTATAAGAGTTGAGTCTGTATTTAAATAGTATTCTGAGTTAGCACAGAATAGTTAAGGATGTTTAAATTTATCCCAATTCATGTCCTTATTAATGGAGTGAAACTTCAGATAATGGGTTTGGTTTTGTCTTTCAGGAAAAATATTCAGCATTAATGTTAAATGTTTTGTGTAAGTGAATGGTGTTTTATTTCAGAAAATACTCGTCTGCCTTGCCAAGGCCTGAGAGCTATTCACTGCTGCGGTGTGCGGGGGTGGTGCGTAGGTATTTTCAACAAGCACCATGCCAGTGACTATTCATTTAGCAGTAAATAAAAACCTCTTAAGAAAGTTAATTTTTCAAACAACAGAAATGTTAATTTTATGATATTAGAAGAAGATAGATGTATTTATTCCTATTCTTATTTTACTTTAAGTGAGTGGGTGTTTGGGAAATGCTTATCATTTTTGAATAGTGTGTGAACATACGATATGAGTGAAAAACAATTTATGTTATTTACTACTGTGTCAGAAGGGTAAGCATTACTTGTAACCTTTTAGCCTCCCATCACTTATTCACATTTCAGTTACTTTATTGTCATAAAAACTATCAAGATCAACTGAGTTGAGTATAGTGTTGTAAAGATAAAATGAGCTAATACATACTAAGATCTTCAGCCTTATTTTGTGATCCCCCCATTTTGTATATGCACAAATATTCTTGAAATATAATTTTTGTCATATTCATTATTACTGGAAATAGATTCTTATAACTGGGAATGTTGTGACTGATTTCAAAGATGCTCTGATGATGAATAAAACCAATTAATTATAATAACCCTAGTTAATGTACAGCTCTTTCCCAAACTGCTGTTTGTTATTCTTCTTATGCTAATACTCTTCACAATATTACATAATTACTGTGATTCAAAGTATGGAGTGGTTAACCCAGAGATGAACAATCAACATTTTAAATTTGTCAATCGATAGTTTTATATTCAAGCACCGAAACACCCAGTGAAATTTCAACTCCCAATTTCAAACAAGTGACCATTTGTTTAACTCAAGAATTTAAATACTCAGAAATTCAAACACTCAATAAAATTGAAATAAAAATCACAGAACCATTCTATAAGACCAACGCTCTATTAATATCGAAGCCAGTTGAAGAGAAGAGAAGAAAGTAGCTGAGTAAAATCTCTTACGAATGCATATACAAAACCAATTTGAATACAGCAGGATATTAGAAGGGGGTCTATGCCATAAAGCACTGGGATTCATCCAAGGCAGGCAAAATTGCTCAAACACATATAATGAATCCAAGTGACATGACTTAGTTAAAAATAAAAGTAAAGAATACATGATCTTCTCAATAGACATAAAAACATCTGACAAAACTCAAAATGCTTTCATTATTTAGCAACAGCAACAACAAAAAAACAATTTAGCAAAACATCATAGGAAGAAACCACATTATGACAAAGGACAGAGACAAAACCACCTCAGCAATAGCATATTGTGCTGTGAAAGATGGAAAATAGCCCCCAGACAAATCAGGACTAGAAAGGGAGGTTCACAACTAATTAGTAACACTGTTCAGGGAGTTCCAGCTATTAAGTTTTAGAGAGGAAGCAGTAAAATTATCTCTGGGAGATGTGCTAATCTCTCTCTCTCTCTCTCTCTCTCTCTCTCTCTCTCTCTCTCTCTCTCTCACACACACACACACACACACACACACACACACACACACACAAACAGTCGCACATACAGATAATGAGTCACTTAACAATGTAGGACAATATAAGAACACATTTACGTTTCTGTACATTAGAAATGAAAAATAGGAAATAAAAATAAGAAAATTACAATAGCATCTGGAAAAATAAGAGTTATGGAACTAAGTTTGGATTAAAGTGTATTTCAATGTAAATGATATAAAATAATATAGAAGTTAATTTTAAAAATCCTAAGTAAGTTGAAAGAAATCCCATGTGCCTAGAGAAGAAGACTTAAAATATCCATATGCTGTAAAATAATCTATAAAGGTCCTACCAAAGTTCCAAATACGTTTTTTGTTGTTGTTTAGATATGAACTAGTAGAACCCAAATACCATATGAAATTTTAAAGACTCATTAGTAGACAAAACAATGTTAGAAAGAAATAAGAACTGGCAGACTCACACTTAACTAATCGTAAAAATATATGACAAAGATACAATACTTCAAAGGTTCCAACAACTGAGATAAGGGTGGGCATGGACTAGTGTGCAGATGACAGAATTAACCCACATGTCTATGGTTAATTGATTTTTAGCAGGGCTACCCACATCCTTCAGTGGGAGATGTAAAGTCTTTTTTGGTAAAATGTTATTGGAATAACTTGATATCTAAGCAAGTGAGTTTTGATCCATCCCCACACCATATACAAAAATGGATCCAGAATAGATCCAATATCCTAAGAGCTAAATTGATAAAACTTTTAGAATGAAAGGTCTGTAATTATTTATGACCATATAGTAGGCAATGATGTCTAAAATTATGAGACAAAAAGCAAACACACCTTTTAAAAAGTGAATCAATTGTATATCAAATGATAGTATAAAGAGTTCAGTTGAATGACTATACAGTGGGAAAATATTTGAAAATTGTATATTTGATAAGAAGAGTAATTAATTAATGAGTGTCTTGTCTGCATGCCTAGTTCCTACGGTGTCCATATCTGATCCCCTGAAATTGGAGCTTCGAATGCTTATGAGCCACAATGTAGATCCTAGGAATCAAAATCAGGTCTCCTGGAAGAGCAGCCGGTGATCCTGACAGATGAGCCATCTCTTCAGACACTTGGAATTGCTACATAAAATAGGAATTGTATTATTATCAGTCTGGGGCGATAATACCATGGGATAAGAGCTTGCTATGGAAGCCTAGTGCCATGAGTTTGGATCCCCAGCTCCAACTAAATTAGCCAGGTACAGTGACACACGCCTGTAATTCTAGTACTCTGGGACTGAGATGGGTGATCCTGTGGAACTCCTGGAAAGCCAGGGAAGTCAAAATGACAACTCCGTGTGCAGTATAAAGGACAGGAGAAGAAGTGGCTCTGCAAAGAGGAAGTGAATTCATAGAAAGGCAAATCAAACAGAAAGATTCCCAACTCTACATCCAGAAACAGACATTATTAGTTGTACATATAGGAATTACTATAATGTGCACATGAACCAATGTGATATATATATATATATATATATATATATATATATATATATATATATATAATTTTGATGAAATATTCACATTTTGAAAAATAAATTTCTAACTGCATTAAAACTAACACCTGATCAACAAATAACAGCAGGCAAAGGCTGCCTGGAAAGCAAGAAATGTGACAACACCCTTGATTATAAGCACAGTGTTATGAAAAGTGTCCCAGAGAATCCAGGGTAGATTGACTTTACTTACGGGAAATATCATCTTTCAGAATGAAACAATTTCCCTGATTTTTTTTTTTACAGTTTTAGTTCCATTAAAATGTAAAAACAGGCTAAAAGAAACGGCTCATGGATTAATAGTACTGCTCTTGGAGAGGACCTGGCTTTGGTTCCCAGCCACCACATGGAAACTCACAACTGCCTGCAACTCCAGTCCCAAGGGACCCAAGGGTATTTCATGCATTTGGTACACAGACCTACTTGCAGGCAAAACACCCACACACATAAATAAAATAAATTAATATTTTATTAATATTAATAAAATAAATTAATATTAATAGGGCTATTGAAACATACAACATTATGTGATTCTATGATTGTATTTGGTAAGAATAAGAATTTATAAATTTTACTATAAGAATAAGTAATTGTGAAGAAATATTTAGTTTCGATGCTATGGAATAAGAACTTGTAATGATGGAATGGAGAGTGGAATTGGTCCTTACATATCTGGTCAAAGACTCTAAAACTTTCTTGCATCCTAGCCTTAGGCAAATTACTCAAACTTTCTATATCTCAGTTTCTGTGTAAGTTTGAATAATTCATAAACTTTTCTTTAATAGTTACTTTTTTATTAGTGTGATAAGACACCATTACCAGGAAAGTTACAGAAGAGTTTATTGGGGGAGTCTATGACCATCATTTCAGGGAACATAGCAGGCAGGCAGGCATGGTACTGGAGTGGTAGCTGAGAGTTTATATCTTGATCCACAAGCATGAGGTAGAGAAAGCTAACCTGAATGGTGTGGGCTTTTGAAACCTTGAAACCATCCCAGTGATACACCTTCTCCAAAAAGGCTATATCTCCTAATTCTCCCCAATCCCACCAACTCAGTACTACAAACTGTATATTCAAATATACTATGTATATAATACCACATACCTCTTAATTTGAGTCATGAAGGTCGATTTTGTGGATATACATAAAGTTGTTGGCGCAGCTTTGGCCTATGCAATCATGGATCTCCATCTGGTACCAGCTGCCTCACACATATTCAGAAGCAGAATATGGCACACATGCCACCTCCAGATGGCCTTCTTGGCATCATTTTGAAGGACTAGATGTCTCTTCTACTTATGAATTCAAACCTTCTTAGATATATCCATACCTAAATATCTTTTTTTCTACGGAATCAAATGTCTCATATGCCCCCTATGCTTTTTTTTTTTTTTTAACAAAGCTTGATAAAACAGATAAAATTTCCACATAAGCTCAACACAGGTTAGAGATATAGTAAAATATTTATGTCAAAATATTCTACAATACAGAATAAGAGGCAAAAAGGAACACAGAGCCTCTTTAAAGATGAGACCGTATCAAAGGGGTTGCGACAACTTGGTTGCAAAATGAAATGGAAGCTTTCTTCAAGTCCTGTAGTCTTTGTTATGCGTAATGCTGCTGTACAAGCTTCTGTGGAAAAGGAAGTCAGACATCTTTTCCAGTTTTGGACCTTGCAACTTGTAACAGTTTTTTCAGGCAAATGTGCTTACTGATGTATTAGTGGCAAGAATGTCAAGAAGATAACCAATTGGTTTCTTGTTATTCAGAGACCCACTTTATAAGAGTAAGCTAAACCTAGTGCTGTAAAACTGGTCAAATACCCATAGCTGGGTAGGCCATAGACACTAGTAGTAAATTCACTACTTTTGTTTTCCTAACTGTTGTCAAACTGTCTCTACAATATTTATATTAATAACCATAGACTGATGCAGTCTTCAACCTTCACCAAAGAAGCTTCTATTTGCAGTAACCTGCAATTAATGTAGAACTCCCTAGTCAAAATGCCGAGGACATGTGACTGTTATGTGTTCAGCCATACTTGGGACACCTATATCACCCACTCCAAGACTCAATGAACATAGTGGAAGGGGGTGGAAAAAAAGATAAAGGATAAAAATACAAAAGATACGGAGGAAACCTATGAGATGCTGTCTGTTGAACACGACATGGCCATGGCACTTACCACTCACAACAGCCTGCATAGGATGTGCATAATGTTGACATCATAAATCACATGAGTCAAAGAGAGGAGAGGACCATATGGGACCCCACTCAACCTAGTGGAGCTAATGAGAACTGAGGGTTGCTGGGAGATATCTCATTGTCTTCTGGGATGGTGAGTGGCTCGTGCTTCCGTGGATAGCTACATGATTTTACTCATATCAATGCCCATAGTTAAACCAAAATGCAAAGATAAGAATAAAACAGAAAGACATGAAACTTGGATAGGAACTTGATGGAGTGAATGTGTGTGTGTGTGTGTGTGTGTGTGTGTGTGTGTGTGTGTGTGTGTGTGTTAGTAAGGATATGAATGTATATATTAAAGTTCTGCTATTGGAAAAGAGATTATGGCAGTGGCCGTGGACACTAATTGGAGTTGGGTAATACTCAAAAGTATAGAATAGACATATATTTGAATATATATATGATTTTATAATACCCAAAATAGATTAAGTTTTTAAAAAGGCAATAGCAGAGAATAGAATGATAGAGGTACAGAGGACACCTGTTGCAGTAATTTATGGTAGGTAGCCTTTATTATTTATGGCTGAGTCTTCTCTTGTTGGAACTTATTTTTTATCATTAGACTTCTACTCTAACAGCCGATTAGGAGCACTCATTTCCTCTTTCATAGACTTCTAGAGCCTAATAACTCTGAACTTTTCAGAAAGATTTGGCTCATGGGTGTGAGATCTAGAGATATCAGCACTCAGTTTATGTATACAAGCTCTCAGTGACATCAAACATACTGTCAGTGATGTTATCACCGAGAGTGGTCAGTCTCATTCCAACAGAGAAGGGAGGCAAGCAACCTCAGGTAGCAAGGAGACAAACAGGGCTATCACTTTAATCCTGTCTTCAAAATCTCATTTCACAGAAACAGAGAATACAACAGTGGCTTCAAAGACTAGAAAAGGTAGAGGTAGGAGAGAGTGGGAGGAGATCGGCTAGCATGTACCAAGTCACAGCTGTGTTTATTTCACAGTATCTAAAAGAATTGGTTTTAAGTACACTTACCACAAAGAAATGATAGGTTTTAGGTGATGAATATGCTAATTATCCAGATTTGATCATTACATTTTGTATATATTTACCATCCTGTACTACATAAATATGTAGTCCCTAGGTGTCTTAAAAGCAGTCTTAATGTTCAGTCATCTTATTATCTCATAGTAGAATTCTATATTCATACTCATACTTTCAAGTATCACCCAATTCTAGCCAGATCTCACAGCCACAACCTCTTCTCCTGCAGCAGAGCCTCACTGGTCCCTCCCCACCCCACTTCTGTCTTCCCAAGGCAAACTCTACACTCTTTCCAGTGAAGGTTTCAAAAACCCATCTTGCTTCCTTTCACCTTTTTGCTTCTGGTTTTCTAATTTCCTCTGCTTAAAAGCCTCCCCCTTTTGCAATTGAGTGACCTCTTCTTTGTCTTTAAGGAGTCAGCTGGAAGGATGTTCCAGTAACGAGGCAATCCACCTGGGTTTCTGCTTGCTGACAAATGTATTCCTTCATGACCTCATGATATTGTGTGCCTTTTCCCTACCCCAATAATGCAGGGATTTGAAAACCTAAACAGTGTTCATCCACCAGAAGATAAACTGATTATTGAGGGTGACCTTACTTCTATTGATGGCCTTAATTTCTAGAAAAGCTACTGGAAATAGGGTAAATACTCAGAATAATTTACTGATATGAATCCACAAAGTTATGGTAGGCCTAGAAAAGGATGATAAAATGACTTCATAGTGGAAATAAGAAAATAGCAAATGGCACAGAAAACATTTTCTCTTGTCATTAAGAAAACTACATAAAACCACAAGGAAATTAAAAAAAAAAGCTGTATCTGAGATTTATTTTACTCACTGTCACTAATTTTTGATATATTCAATTTACTAGGAAGGTCGAGGCTAATAAAAACTATTCAGAATATTAAAATATTTATTTTCCTTTTGTGAAAAGTATTAATGTAAAAATTTATATGTATAGCAAATAATACTTGTGCTGGGAAATCACATAATTTACATGGTTTTACACCAAAAGCAATACAATAATACATTTTAAAATTGTATTTAACAAGTAGATTTGGATTACTTTCAAAGATAAGACATTATTTTTTTCTTTTCAAAGATAATTTTTTTATTATTATTTTCTTTATTTACATTTCAAATGCTATCCCGAAAGTTCCCTATACCCCCCGCCCCTGCTCTCCTACCTACCCACTCCCACTATTTGGCCCAGGCCTTCCCTTGTGCTGGGTCATATAAAGTTTGCAAGACTAAGGGGCCTCGATAAGACATTATTTTAAATCTACTAACTAATTTAGTGGATTTAATGTGGCAAGATCAGAAATAATATTGTGTCCTAATACTATGTTGACACATTTCTTAATATACAGCAGAAAGATTTCAAAGTGAATATTAGCAGGTATATAAAAAGGGGGGCAGTCAGTAAGAAAGACTGATATATTCATCATCTCCCCTGTGCTTACAGAAATGGAAAGCGTATTTTAAGTGGGATGTTTCAGTGGAATTTTTACAGCATTAGAGTACCACAGACTTTAAGGAAAGTGTCTGAGAAAGCACAAAGAGGAAATGGAACGTTCGTAGGCTGGAGATAAATCTAGGCTTGCTACAACCAAAGGCAGACATTGGAATAGTGTCGTAAAGATATTCTCATTTCTCCCCACTGACAACTGTAACACACAGGCATGATTAATCATAGTAGAACACTTGAAAAAGGATAACAAAGTATAGACAGGTTAAATGCCATAAAATGATGGCTAATGACAGTGACTCAGAAATAGCAGATGGAGCCCATGTTTAAAGATCACCAATAGCAAGGAGTCTCCAGACACTAACAAGTGTAAATCTAATCAACTGTGCAACAAGCCTTCACAGTTGAAATAAATAGTGTAGGGAAAAGAAGATCAAATATTTATATCACAGAAAGACACCAGCTCTCAACAGGTACCAGATTTGTATCAGTGGAATTGAATGAAGTCCATAGTAGACCTGTCCCCACTTTCACAGGAGGCAACAGTTCTGGAAGAATGGATGATTTTTTGAATGATAACGTTAGCATTTAAACAATCTTAAGACTCCAGCAAAATTAAATTTATACATGAACACATCATCGTTTTGTTAGTTCTTTGAGAATTTTGTACTTCTTTTGATCCATCCACTTCAATCTTGCCTTTCCTACATATTCAACTTTGTGTTCCTGTTACTTTTTTTTATTCCGTCAAGGCTAATTTGAACTCAGATATTCTTGGATGCAGACACCTTCACTAGAGGGTGGGAGATTTTTACCCTTAGGAAAAAAACAGACTCTCCCAGGAGTTAGCAATTGTCAGTAGATCATCAACTGGGATGGGTACTTTGTGTCCAGCTCCCCTCTGCATGCTGGGCTTTGCTCTGGCTTAGACCCCCACAGGTCCTGAACATGCTGTCACAACCACTGTGAGTTCATATGTGCAGCTTTTCTACTGTGTCCAGACAACACTGAGTCTGGATTCAGTGTCACTGATTCCTTCCAGTCATCAATTGCCTCAGACTCTTAGACTCTTCCAGGCTTCTCTTCCCCAAATGATCCTTGAGCTGGGGGGGGGGGTGAGGTATAATGTACCCCTTTTAGGGCTAAACATCATTCAGTGTTTTCATCTCCACATCTTGGCCAGTTTTGGGTCTCCACATTCAGCATCATCTACTGCAAATAGAATCTCCTCTAGTGCGGGTTAAGAGATGCATTAATTAATCTATTACTGTAATAAGTCATTAGGAGTCAGTTTAATACTATATCCATTTAGCAGAATAGTGGGTTCTGCTGAGATTTGTTACATTTGCCCTTGAAAGTGCAAATCCCTATTAAATACAGCCTTCAATTAAAAATGGTCCTCTCCTTGTTCTTGATAAGGAGTGGCAGGCAATGCCTTAACAATTCAGCCATTGCCAACTTGGCACATGATAAATACTGCGATGCTATATTAAATATTAAAATATTTGGATGGAACGACTTTTGCATAGGCCTGTCCCAGGCTAGAGTGGTTTATGATTACTTTTACATTTGCATTACAAAGACAAGTGAAGAAATGGATCTTCTGTTAACCATGTGTTGACCTTCCAGCCACATCCACAGGCTTATATGCATACCAGTATAGTATAGAAATTGCATGTAAAATAGAAGGCAAGTGATGGAAAAAAAGGACATGTAATCCACAAAGAAACAGGCTAAGGTAATTTTCTTTACTCCCCCGATCCTTTCCCGCCCCGCTTTTATTTTCCAGCTTCATCTCTCTATCCCTCAACTCTGGGGACAGCTGTGGGTTGCAAGCTAAGTGCTGGAATGAAGAGTGATTGAGCTGGAGCTGAGGTCAAGCAGGATCTTTGCTCCAGAATCATTGCTGCAACCTCCCCTGCCATTTCCCTGGCTCTTAGGCAGCTTCTCCTGGTGCAAATCCCCTGCAAAGACACTGAAGCAGCAGCCCGAAGTTGCCGGGCGCAAGGCTCTGGAGGCATTGGCTCAGGAACTTTTCACGTCATTCCCGGCTCCAGAGCCCCTAGTCGCGGCGGCGCAGCCTTTCCCACCGCGGATCCCCGGTGCTCATGGGGCAGGCGGAGACAAGCTTGCAGCACTGAGCCGAACCGGACCAGTCCGTGATGTCCAGCACCAAATTGGAGGATTCCCTCTCTCGTCGCAACTGGTCATCTGCTTCAGAGCTGAATGAAACTCAAGAGCCGTTTTTAAACCCCACGGACTATGACGACGAGGAATTCCTGCGGTACCTGTGGAGGGAATACCTACACCCGAAAGAATATGAGTGGGTCCTGATCGCAGGGTATATCATCGTGTTCGTTGTGGCTCTCATCGGGAACGTCCTGGGTGAGTCTGGTCTCGGGCAGTCCTCCAAAAGGGTTGTCACCTCCCCTCAGCCCAGGCTGCAAGGCTGGGAGACCCCTCCCTTCTCCTGGGGTGCAAACAAAGAGGTCGCTGCTCTTGGCTGAGGTTTCTAATAATTTTTTTTTTAAGTTTTCTGATTTTACAAACTAGGAGGGATCTCTAGAAGGATTATTATGTTTGTTTGCAGAGAAAAGAGGGAAACTGTTTCTGTTTGAGAACCAAGAATACAAGCGCAAGGAGAGAGACAAGGACCTCCAGGTGGATTTGCTGAGTGTAGGGGAATCTGTAATGCTTTTGTGCAGGCTGGGTGGGTTTACTGGGGAGGACTTGCACCCACAGAAACTGATGAAGTCATAAGGCCTTCGTGAGCTCGGTGGCACGTCCTTTAGCAAGGAGGCTTGGGCTCGGGTTAAGAAGTGGTAAGGAAGGGGCAGAGTGGAGGCAAAGGCAGACAGAGGAGCGCGCTCAATCGCTCAATCGCAAAAGCAGAATTAAACAGAAGCGGTGCCTGGAGCCGCAGGAGGAAGGAGGAGCATCCTTAAAAAGTACCCCGGAGCTCACTCTCACCATCCATTCAAGCAGTCATTCATGCATACATGCATGCATTCATTCATTCAACCAATGCATACCCGCGCACGAGTGATTGTTATCAGTTTCAGAAAATATTTGTACCAACTGATTCTTTTGCTTATAAAGAGATTAAGCTTAATGTCAGAGTCTGTCTTGGTCTGTGAGAACACAGGTTCTCTTGCGCGCTCATTACTATTCTCCCCACCACCATGTCTGAGGGATCAAGTGAGGGGTAAGGAAACTATGGGGATTGCGTGATGGATTTATTAGGATGGGATGGGGAATCGCTTTCAAGACACGGAGCTTCTCCAGAGAGCTAGGGCTTAAACTGTGAATGGAAGGATCATGAACCTTGATGAATGGAGAACAGGAGGCTTTTCGAATGCAGAGGGCAGTGTGGAGGAAGTCTGTTGAAAATGACAGGAGGAGGGAGGCAGCTTGGAGACAGTGCTACCTTCCCAATAAAAAGGCAGAAAGGTGAGTGAAAGGAAAGAGGCTGGGAAGCTGGGAAGTAAAAAAACAAAGGTTGTAACTGCAATGAAGGGCAGTAAAGAACTCTCCAGGCTATCCATCCCAACGGAGGCTTTTCCCTTCTCTTCGAAGTCACAGTGTAGATAAGCTGACAGTTCCTGACTGAGGGGGGCTCATTAGAGAGAATATTAGTCATGAGACTAGAAATCTCCAAGAACTTGAGCGTGCCTTTTGTTATTTTAGGATATTTTACTTTTTTGATTTTTTTAAGATTAAAAAATAAAGAGAATCTTCTTAGGATACAATGAAGTGAAGGGACAGATGAATGGATATGATTCAGCCTCTTGTTAGAGGAATGGTTTATCTTCTGGTTTCCACTTTGCCATCTACAGAGTCATAGGCGATGCACAGAGCACTCTGAGCTCAGCAGTGCTTACTGCATATGGCACATACTTATTGCTAAGTGAGTGGTAGAAACTGAACATGCCTTGAGTATCTACTTTTGCAAGACCACTTGACACATGCTCTCTTACTTAAATCTTAAAGTACACCGAAAGAAAAAACAACAAAAGCTTATTAGAGGACATGATTCATATCCAGCCTCAATTTTTTTCTGACCTCAGATCCAGAATTTGCTACTGTAATTCTACTCTAGAGCTAGAAAGCTTATACACAATGGATTCTCTGTTCTGGGTTGTCTGCAAAAAACTTCCTTTTCTCTTCTGTATCTATATACGCTGCCAGCAAATTACCACTATGATTCACTTCAGCCAAAGCAGCAACAACAACAACAACAACAACAGCAAAAACCCAACTGTCTAGGAAGAGATATTCTACTTTTAAATTCAAGAAAAGTAGTGGGGGGGGGTGGGTTTTTTGTCTTTGTTTTTTTTGTTGTTGTTGTTGTTTTGTTTTGTTTTTTAAGAAGAAATAGTTATAAACCTTCACCATTTCCTTCCCAGTTTTATTTCAGGCTTAATGTTTTTGAGAAATGTGTTCTTCTTTGATGTTATTCCTGTTTGCTTTTCATAGACCTTCTGTTGCAGAGTCTTAGCAGCCTGATTGCATAGTTCAGACATATATATTTGCTGGTTGGGGGAAGAAAAACATCACTGAGGCTACTTCATAGAGTCAAGGAGGACAGCATTGTCCACAGCCTGGAGTCTTGAAACACTTCCATTCAGCTTAAAAGAAAGATTTACCCAAGGAACTCTACTGGGTAGACACTGACAGCTATTTCCCCAGGGAGTGAATTACATCTGAATAACATTGAAATCTCCTCTGGGGGAACTGAAACTCCTACACTACTGACATATTTCCTGAAAGTTGGAGAGGTTTGGGTTTGACATTTAAACAAATGAGCACTGTCATTGCTTACAGACTTCTTGATCTTTGAGGTCACTGTCAAGTCTACAAAATGGATTGGAACAAGAATTACCTTTATGCTTCATGGTACAAATAGCTCTACTTAGGGTATCAGGAGAGGTGACACTACTCATGTGGCATAAACAAAGGGATTCCACTCATGTGAAGGAAGCATGATGCAGTACAGTCAGCAGGTGTAATTACTGACCCTCGGGTCCATACAACATGTACACTTTCATGTAGCTGACTACTTGAAAAATATCAACCTTGTTGAACTTACAAATGTAATGCCATTAGCTAGAAGTCCATTCTCTGACAATGTCCTTTTGTAAAATGATATAGCAGAATACTGTCTAAGCAGAAAAGCAAAGTCTTGATCATACAGCCTCTTCTTTTTCATCCTGACAATCTCTCACCAACATTATGTCCCCACTTCATTATAAGGATGCTCCTTGCAGAGATAGAAAGCAGTTTCCTGGAAACAAATGACAAAGTCATTCACAAAAAGGTACAATTACTGTAAATGGGAGTTGATGAGTGTTTGTGTTCCAGCAGAAAGTCATATGCATGTCTAATTATGGAACTTTAAGTTCTAGGAAGCAGTAGGTGGTAAGGTTCTATATCTTATAACCAAGTCCACTCATCTATATATTTAACTGATATATTTTGAGCAATATTATATTTATAAAATTGATGTGCATAAGAAGGAAAAGTCTTCAGAACACTAACATAAATAAATTAGATATAATCTTTAGCCATTGTTCCTGGAGGAAAAAAAACCTGGACAGAAAGATGTTTCTATTCATTCAAATATTAAATCCCCAGGAAAATGCTCAATTCTCTGCCACTCTTCCCCTATCTGAATGATATTATTTCATTGGGAAATTTCAAATCTTCCTGTCATTGCCTCAATATAGAAAGAGCAAAGCATTCCAACAATAAACAATCACTTAGACTTGCTTCTTGCCGCTTGCATGTCCCCTAGTCAAGTTCTGAACTCTCCTCATCTACCCTTTGCTAATTATAGACTGAAGCTGATGCTAGTTACCTTGTAAAAGTCATATCACAAATAATATATAAATGCTTTCCCTCAATGAAAAGGACAACATGAAAACATATTTTTTGAAAATAGTAAATGCTAATTAACATTATGTTTTGTTTCTTTACTTCCAGTGTTGAGGTTTGTAGCCATCTTCTGCTGCCATTTCCCATCTTGATCCATGTGGCTCTTTCAGGCCTCTGTTTGTAACCCATTCCTTAACAGAAGGTTTTCCTAAAAGAAATAAGTAAAATGGAGTTGGCTGAATTGCTCTCCCTTTCTGTATCAGATCTATCTACCCATCCCCATGGTATTGTCTGCTTGACATTGCTTTTCTGTTTCTCCATGAAAGTTCTTCCTAATTATAGATTACCTTTTTTTTCCCTCACATATTATACTTGTTGCATTATGTCTTATTTGTTTTATCGTCTGCTTATTTATTGCAGTTACAGTTAGTCATTTGGTCTATCATTAATAATGTTCTAAATAGTTATTTATAATATGTTGATTCAATAAAGTTACATTACATTGGCACTTAAGGATTTAACCAGTAAAAGTGAAGGCAAATTCTATTTGTGAGATAGTACACATATATATGTAATGTAGCTGTTTTCTACAGTTAATTTTGTATCCCAGATGTGGTACTTGCAAAGTTATAACTCTACTCCCAGTCTTTATTCCAGTTAGGTTGATACAATATTGTATTATTAGAGGACACCGAGCCGTCATGAGCATGTTTGTCACATATTTTGGTGAGGAAAAATCACAATACCTTTCCCCAAGTTTACTCTTGTCCAACCATGGGAATTCTAGGGTATATGTATCAATTTACCTGAAAATCAAATGTAGTAAGATAAAGTATATGGTGCTTAATCTAAAAATGAAACACAAGATGTTTCAGCTTTCTGATTCTTTTGCAAATTTTACTGGGAGATAATAACTAATATAGTTGAAGAATTTTTTTATCATACACCATTTTAGCTATGCTTGAAACTTTCCCGTGCTAGCACTTAAATTCACTGAGGTCTCACTAAGCTCTTAATGTTCAAAACCACCACTGCTGATACTCTTTCTCTGGTGGAAGATAAGCCCACTGTTGCTTGTTCTGGCACTCTGGAGCTCCCTGCTCCGCTACGGGTACTAGCTTTGATAAGTAATGACTCATTGGGATTGATCAGTCAGTAACATGTGGCATGTATGATTGATGCCTTTTACCCCCCCCCCATTCCTTTTCTCACACTAAAGAAAGATGAAGACCATTTACTGAATACTATGACCTCAAGACCCATTAGCTAGGCTCCATTCATGTATGTTTAAATGCCAACCAGCAAATTATAATGAAGAAATTAATAAATTTTAGCAAATGAGAAGAATACAGTCTGAAAGTTCAGTTACACAGAAAGTGGCAGCGCTAAGTCTCAAATATGGCTTTGTCAGAGCCAATGATCCATGTTCTAGTACTTCACATATACTCTTTATCATCTAAGCTGGACAGGAGAAGCGCAGGTGAATGGAGGGGACAGGCAATACTCCGGTGCCCTCTAGACAGTGTGCAGTGCTGTCCTGGCATGTTGTCATTATGTTTCTCTGATAGACTACACTTCTTCACCTCTGAGAATGAGCTCATTTGATAAGCCAATCAAGGTCAGGATAGGGTTACATTACAAGAGAAAGTTTCAAGGTAAAATAGGTACTGCCAAAAATGCTTTTGCCTGTTCTGGAGAGCTGACTCACTGGGAGAAATGTTAGATAATTTTGGCTAGGGATTTTTTATGTTATTGAAAGTATTATTGCTAGACATAACGTAAGACCAGAAACCACTTAAAACCTGATGTAATCTGGAGACCCTTGTCCTTTCTCTTTGTTTTCAAATATAGTGAAGCATTTAAAACATTAAAATTTTGTTAAACAGATTTTAGGTATTAATTTGACTATGGAGATTTGATAGTTTAATTTGCATTAAATTCCTCATCATTAGATCTTCATAATCTAACTCCTCAAATTAAGTATCTGTTTTGTTCCTTCATTCTCATTTATATGTCACTGTCATTGAATCTTTGATAGCAATTTGCCTTCAACAGTAAATGCCCAGAAATCAAGTTTAATATTTATAGAGTATTTATTCTTCTAGAAATCCTGCTATATTTCGTCTTCATTACGCATTGGAGCACCTTTATGAGGTAGGTTGTATTTAACTTAAGATTCAAGGTCTTGTGAGGCACTATGAAAGGAAAGCATGGCACATAGAAATATCCTGTAGGTGGCTGCTCAGAGTGAGAACAATTGTCCATTTCCTATCAGTCCAGAGGGCCAGATCAGGAGCACAGTGACCTTTTCCCAGTCCTCTGCTAAACTGTCTTTGATGTCTGAATTTGTCAGTACAGTGGGAACCCATTCACATTCAATCAAACTCAAGAACTTGTGAAAAGAAGATGATTTCAACATCTTGCTTTGAAGGAAGAAATAACTACAAGGTCTCGAAAGGCCAGTCTTTCTAGTCATCAATTGTTTCTGTAGGCACATTAACATGAAGACTTTTGTCTTAGTTATTTTCCTATTGCTAGGAGGAAATACTGTGACCAAGGAAACTTACAGAAGAAACAGTTTGCCTGGGACTTACAGCTTCAGATGGCAAGGCCATGACCACCACGGCAAGAACCATGGTGGCAGGCAGGCAGGCATGGCACTGGAGCAGTAACTGGGAGCTTATATCCTCATCCACAAGTGGGAGGTCCAACTGCAAATGTTAGCTCTGGGATAAAGAAACCTTAAACTCAACCCTAAGTCACATACCTCTTCCAACCAGGTCACTCCCACTAGTTCATCCTAAGCCCCTCCACAGAGCACCAAGCATTCAAATTATCAGACTATGGTGGCTGTCTTAGTTAGGGTTCCCATTGCTGTGAGCAGACACCATGCACTTAAAAGGAAAACATTTAACTGGTTGACCCACAGATTCAGTCCACTGTCCTCCAGGTGGGAGCATGGCAGCATCCAAGCAGGCATGGTGCAGGAGCTCTGTATCTCCTGCTGAGAGTTCTACATCTTCATCTGAAGACCGCTAAGAAAAGATTCACTTTCAAGCAGCTAGGATAAGGGTTTTAAAACCCAAGTCCACAGTGCCACACCTACTCCAACAAGACCACACCCACTTCAACAAGGCCACACCTTCAAATAGGTAAGCCACTTCAAATTGAGTAAGCCACTCCCTGGGCTAGACATACTCAAACCACCACATTCAACTCCCTGGCCTCCATAGGTGTGTTCAAACATAGGAGTCTGTGGTGGCCATACCTAAACATATCATAATTCAAAATACATTTAGTCCAACTTCAAAAGTGCCCATTGTCTATAGCAATCTCAACAATGTTAAAAATACAAAGTTCAAAGTCTCTTCTGAGATTCATCCAATCATTTAACTGTAATCCCCAAAGCTAGACAGGAAACCAACTGGGCAAAAACCTCCATGTCTGATGTCAAAGCCATCTTCTGATCTCCAGTTCCTTTCCCATCTTTGTTGACTCCAACAAACTTCTTTCTCCTAGTCTGCTTCCACTCCCTGTTCGCAGCTTTCCTTAGAAGATATCCCATGGCTGTGATACCTTTAACATCTTTGGGTCTCCAAGGCAACTTCAATGTCACAGCAGCTTCTTGTTCCAATGTCTGGGATCCACACATGATCTTCTGGGCTCCTCCAAAGTACTTGGGTCACTTCTCCAGCTCTGCCCTCTGTAGCAGTGTAGGGTCTGGTTAACTCCACGCCACTATTGCTGCTATTCGTGGTAATCATCCCATGGTACTGGCATCTCCAACACCAATACAGGTCTTCCACTGTAACTAGTCTCTATTGCACTTCACCAATAGTCTCTCATAGGCTCTCTTCATGGTGTCAAGCCTCAACTTCTTTGCATGACTTCTCAAACCTTCAAAACCAGTACCACCTGAGTGATTCTTACACATTACCTAGTCCAGGTGCAGGACATGGAACAACCTTGGCATTTCTGGAACACAGGCTTCTTTGTTTTNNNTGCCACTCCCTGGGCTAGGCATACTCAAATTACCATACTCAGTGTTCAGATTTTATCAACTCACTGGTATAACACTATATTTTAAAAAAAAATAGTTTGGCTGCTTGTGGACGTTGTACATCGTGGTGCGCACTAGGCTCCGCACCACGATGTACAACGTCCTCCCAGATTTCACTTCAGTGATGCTGGTCTCTTCTTAATCACTGCTAATTTCTTTGCTCCAGCTAACCAGCATCAGTTGCTGAAGTAGTCCCTTCTATTCTAGACACTATGGCAAGAGTTAATTGGCCTAAGCTGGCCAAATTCTGCTGTTTACTGGAGCTGGAACATGACTCCCTTGTTTTGTTACCAGCTTTCTGTTTTCCAAATCCCTCACTGCCTAAACTTGGCTGTCCTGGAATTTGGTCTCTAGATTGACTTTGAACTGCTCTGTCTCCTGGGATTAAATGTGTCCACTACCACTCCTGGATTTAAGTTTTTCTTTACCTAGAACTTGCTCTGTTCCAGGCTGGCCTTGAACTCAGAGATCTGCTTGGCCTCGACTCCTGGGATTAAAGGTATGTACCACCATGCCTGGAACGAAATTTAGCTGGATGGGATCTTGCCCCAAGGTCACCATTCCCTTAATTCAACTGAAGACAGGATTCAGCTCCATTTCACTTCCTGGTGCCCCTTTAATATTCAAACCATATATTTTATATTTTTCCTTTCCCAGCTTGCTATGCTTGTGTTCAAAATGCTTTTTATGAGACTTAACCAGAGAACAAAGTCTCTGCTGGGCTTTTTTGGAGACTTACTTTGTCAATACAATTAATATAAATCTCTACCTTAGCCTCAGGTTGACTCTTCAGACAATGTCCAAAAGCAGCCACATTCTTCACCAAAATATCACAAGAACAGTCTCTTGGCCACATATTAAAATTCTCCTCTGAAACCTCTAGAACCAGGCTTCTACAGTTAAAATTACCCTCAACACCAATCTCTTTGATATTCTTAGTAGGATAGCCCATTAAGCCTCACTTAAAGCAGTCTACTGCTTTCCAAATCCAAAGTCCCCAAATCTACATTCTTCCAAACAAAAGCATGGTCAGGCCCATCACAGCAATACCCCGATCCCTGGTACCAACTTCTGTCTTAGTTAGGATTCCCATTGCTGTGAACAGACACCATGACCAAGGAAACTCTTAAAAGGACAGTATTTAATTGTGTCTGGCTCACAGGTTTAGTTCATCATCATCAAGGTGGGAGCATGGTAGCATCCAGGCAGGCATGGTGCAGGAGTTCTACGTCTCCTGCTGAGAGTTCTACATCTTCATCTGACTTCATCTGAAGGCTGCTAAGAGAAGACTCACTTTCAGGCAGCTAGAATGAGGGTTTTAAAACCCAAGCCCACAGTGGTACACCTACTCCAACAAGGCCACACCTTCAAATATTGCCACTCCCTGGGCTAGGCATACTCAAACCATCACAGGGCCCATTCTCATTACAACCACTAAAATAAGGTTTAGTCTGAATAACAATTCCCTGCCACAATAGCAAATAAGCCCTGAATTTTCCTTGTCTCAGACCAAATACATATATTATATATATTTTTTGGATTTTTAAAACTATTTATGTGTGTGTGCTTTTGAGGCATTATGTGTATCACAAAGGCCAGAAGGGGATGTTAAAAATTCTCTGGAGTTGAAGTAGCAGCCTTGTGAGAGGCTTCATGAAAGTGCTGGGAACTAGATCACCATCCTCTGTAAAGGAAGTCTGTAGTCTTAACACAGAGCAATTTCTTCAGAACATTGTCTTGATAATTTAGCAAGTGATGTGGGTCAGAAAGTCTGTTTTACCCAATATCTCACGGTCCAAGCATCTACTGTGTTTATATACCACCTCAACCCCTGGCACTTGTGGTAACCAGCTTCCAATACAGCTTCTAATATCTCTGCTTCCTAGTGTTCACACCTTGTCTCTTCAAAATTGGCATCATCTTTGTTTTGGTCTGGATGACAACAGCAAACAGAATGCATATTTTCTTGCTTGCTGTTAAGTATTTCTCGCTGAGGCAAGCCTACTCAGGGTATATCTGAACTCCTTCCACAACCCAGAGAGAAAGACTGTTAACAACTTCATGTGTAACCTTGACATCAAGATCCCTCATTTCTGAGAGGGGCCATTTGAGAAGACTGTGACAGACTCCTGATCCAGCTTGACTGACACTTAAGGACAGACACGAAACAGAGTTGTCCATCCATACTCTATACCAATAACTGGCCCTCTGAAATTGAGAATATACTTCAGTTATCTTAGGCCATTAGATTTTTCAGGTAAGTTGATGTATATATCCCAAAGTACACATGGTAGAATAAGAGTGAACTAAAAATTAAAAAAAATACATATTCTTTAACCAAAATATGATGTGAAAAAGTGACAATCATGCTCATAATTATTGGGCCTCATTTAACATTATATTTTGTCAACCTAATTGCAAAGGAGCCTGGGAGATATGCATCATTCTCACAGAAAAGATATGATTCTAATGGGTATTTTAATTGGCATAAAGTCATAATAAAGGAAATGAGAGAAATTTAGTATCCAGCAGCATACCATTAAGATAAGCTGAGCTACAGATGTATAGTTTTATATTGCTAACAACAAAGTTAGCTAAAAATGTTGAAAGGTTTTATGTCAGTCACTGTACTAAGTCTGAGAGGACAAAGAAGAAATGAGAAGGGCATGCACTCCAGAAGAGACAGACATACAACTGTCTTACTATGATATGGCAAGAGCTATGGTGGAAGAGTGCACATAGAGTAACAGAAACACCTGAGAAGACTGTAAGCTCCTTTGCATGACTAGGTAGTGTCTTAGTCAGTGTTCTATTGCTGTGAAGAGACCCCATGCCCATGGCAACTCTTATAAAGAAAAAATTTTGACTAGGAATGACTTACAGTTCAGAGGTTTAGTCCATTATCATCATGTCTGGAAGCAGGGAGGCAGGCAGACACGGTACTGGAGTAAGAGCTGAGAGTTTTATACCTGAATTAGCAGGCAGCAGAAGTAGCAGAAGTTAGACTGTGGCATACTGGCCATGTTTGAGCTTTTAAGACCTCAAGGCCTAGCCCATAGTAACAAACCTCCTACAACAAAGCCACACCTACACCAACAAGGCCACACCTATGAGTAGTGCTACTCTCTATGGGCCTGTGGGGCCATTTTATTCAAAACACCACAGGTAAAGAAAGAAAAAGAAGTCTCCTAACCCGAGTATTAATGGGTGAATTCAAGTTGCCTGGATAACGAAAATTGGGTAAGGATATTCTGACTAGAGAAAACAGCATAAACAAAATCAAAGAGACGTGAACTACACAACTAATGTTACCACAGATAAGGAAAGACTGCAAATAAGTCTGGGTTATGTCTGATGAGGCATGGACCAAGAACAGCCTGTGCACTATACCTAAGGTCCAAGAATTTCAATGAGTGTTTCTCTCTAGGTTAGCAACGCTATAGACTTTAAAATTTCTGAAAGCGTGAGTACTTTGAAAACTTTTGTTTTTTTATGATTCATAATGAAAACACAGCAATGATTAACATCGTAATGAAAACACAGCAATGATTAACATCGGAGTATCCTGGGCAGACTGAGCGGGTAAAGGACCTGCTGCCAAGCCCGATGATATGAAGTGACAGGAGAGAACTGACTCCCACAAGTTGTCTCCTAACCTCAATGAGAACACAGTGGCAAATTCACAACCATACACAACACAGATACAGGTCTACATGAACACGAAAATAAATAGCCATGCTATTGTTATACAATTATAATATCCTCTAAATTGTCAGTGTCTTGAATTTCCCAAGCTCAAGGGGATATTTTTAATTAGTACCAGTATGAATAAACTAGCCTTTAAGAAAGTAGAAACCCAGAACTTGATACCACACAGTTGAGTCATGGAGCGTGGAGAAATCAAGTTGATCCCGACCTGGAGAGTCATCCCTTCTGGATAACTTTCATAGTGATGGCAGTCATAATTCATGCTTCTGAATGATTAAAAATAATCACTTATCCAGCTGAGTGTTCTGGTTATGAAGTCACTAGCTAATGAGCTGTTTGGTAATTGATAAGAATAAAAAGAGTGCAGTGATTTTCTTTAGAAGTATAGGTCCTGGAAAGTTGACCACATTCCAATACATGGTCTTACACACAAGAGTATAAAAGCATCAGTAATTGAACTCTATGGATTTATTTTTAAAAATCATCTGAGGACCCACATTGGGCTATTATTGAATGAGCAGTAGCTATGGATGGAGATGGAGGAGAGGGATGAATGTGATCAAAAATAATGTATAAAATTCTCAAAGAATTAAAAACATTTTCAATAACACAGAAAAGATAAATAATTATATGTATGTATGTATGTATGTATTTTTGGTACTAGGACTGCACGTGAATCTCTGTATATGATAGACTATAAACTGCATCACTAAAAGGATTTTTAGCCCAACTTTGTTCTGTTTTTTAAGGACACATACATTTCAAAAGAATTATGTTATAATTACTAAAGCAATAATTGAAAGGTACCATTTAAGACATCTCTTCCCAGCAGTGCAAGCTCTTCAGCGTCACTCAGGGGCTCATACCAGGAAACCATTTTGCTCCTCTAGGAAACTTAGAACTGCAATAGTTCAAGGGGTTTTTTGTTGTTGTTGTTTGGTTGGTTTTTTTTCCTCAAGGAAAGTACACCAAGATCTTACTAGAAAAATTCTATATTGCTGCAATATCTGTGACTACATAATGTACAAAACCTTCACTTCAACTATCTTTGCTTCAAAACAATCCCTAGTTGCCTTTATGAGTCTACAGGTACACTTGAGTTTCACATTCTAACTAGAGGATAAGAGCTGATCCCAAATGTCACCACGACTCCAAAGTTCTGTTAGGCAAGCACATCTTTACCTGAGCACAAAGTGCTTCAAGCATACCAACAGAGGCTCAACTTTGGGAACTTTCCATAATGTATAAGTAAATCATATTAACTGTGAGCTTTTCACTCTGTAAAAAAATTGGAAAAAAGGAAGGAAGAAAGGAAAGAAGAAAGGAAGGAAGGAAGGAAAGAAGGAAAGAAAGAAAGAAAGAAAGAAAGAAAGAAAGAAAGAAAGAAAGAAAGAAAGAAAGAAAGAAAGAAAGAAAGAAAGAAAGAAAGAAGAGAGAGGGATGCTGGAGAAGTGAATCAGCCACAGAATACAGAGTACTCAGATAAAGAAAATGGAAATGAAAGAGAAGAAAAGAAAAAAGTAATCTCACTTCTGGTAAAGTATAAGATCAACATTGATAATCATTGGATGGTTCCAAAAACTTAATTTAATAGAGAATAAGAGAAACAAAAGTAACTCTCTGGCCGGTTCTTGTTCTTAATTTTTAGAAATTTTAATTAAAAAAAATTTTTAAATCCAAGGTGCAGTTTTTTTTCCCAAGAAGGGTAATATCAGCCAGGCGTGGTGGTGCATGCCTTCAATCCCAGCACTTGGGAGGCAGAGGCAGGTGGATTTCTGAGTTGGAGGCCAGCCTAGTCTACAGAGTGAGTTCCAGGACAGCCAGGGCTACACAGAGAAACCCTGTCTTGGAAAAAAATAAAAAAGAAGGGTAATATCACTAAGTCTAAGAGATATCAATCAATCAAAGCAACCTTCTCAACAGTGTTCATTGTTGGCAGTCAGTGAACTACAGTACAATTTAAAGAATTTGCTTTGGGAAACTATTGTATTGTCATAACTACATAATTCTTCAAAAAAGTATTTATAATAGTCCAACTTAGACAGTCCTTGAGTAACAAGGATGACAGAGCTATTACTTCTCCTTCCCTAAGTGGCAACATTCAGTGCCAGAGAGTGGCTGCTGTGTTAGTTTTCTGCATAACTTCTCATTCCTAAACAGTGACTTACTTCTTCATTCTATTATCTACATTTATCCTTGGTATGCATGTTAGTCTATACAAGTTGAAAGTGTCTGTGGAATTTACAGAACACACAAACTGTTACGTGCATTTTCTTGTAGCATTAACTTAAGGAGTTTTGAATTCTACAATCACCATCGACTCAGTGATCTATAACCGCTCGAGTAACTGATTACAGGTGCTAGAGGGGGGGAGGAGGGAAAGACACAAAATAAGGAAAACAAGTAAGACAGAGATGCTACTTCTTCCTTCTTGGTAAAAGGACTTCTTACAACTACTCTTAAGGGCCGAGTGTCATCAGCAACAAAGGAACTCTCTAAAGATTATGGGTTTTGAGTTATATATCAAGAGATGTATTTATCATCCAAGTGGAAACAAAAGCAGCAGAGCTTTATAGAAGACCCAGTCTTGTATAGAAGGGAGAGGCAAACAGAAAAAACAAAAACAAACAAACAAACAAAAAAACACAATGTCTTGCAGCAACATGGTAATTTTCTAGGATTATTTAATTTGGAGCTATTTCCTTTCCTTATTTCATTCAGCAAGTATTTATTAAACACCCACAACATGCAATCTCTTTTATTTCATTCTGTGGAGGAAATAGAGAAGCTAATGAGATATGTCCCTTACCTACAAGGAATTTCTAATTGTATGTTTGAGTCTAAGTTGTATATAATAGTGTATAGTGTGGTAGAAATTGAAGAGGGAAATATAAAGTTGGAGGGACAGCAAATCTGACTTGGGGGTCAGATCCTCCACTGAAAAGGAACTGTGTAATGTCCCATTTGTTGACATGTGAGTATAATTTTGAAATGTTCTGAGGGTACAAAACATTCCGGTAAAGCTGATAAAGTAGTAAATTGAAATAAATTGAAAATTTATCATAATTGTCCAGAAACCTTGCCAAAAAGCGATGCAGAAATCCCACAAAGCCTTCATTTTCATATGCTTCTTGACAAATTTAGCATAATACTTGCTTTGATTCTTTGAATTTCTTCCTTTGTTGTTTTGTGGGTCCTTATTTTGTATTTCTTTTCTGTAGTGTTGGGTAATGGTAGATTGAAAGAACAAAATTGCCAGTTTTAATATCTGACAAAATAGACTTCAAACCAAACCCAAAGTGTCTGTGGACTTTAAGGAACACACAACTGTTATGAAAAAATAAAGAAGGGCGCTACACACTCATCAAAGGACAATCCTGCCAACAGGATATTGTAATTCTAGGCATTCCCTAGACTAGTTTTTAAATGACTTTGTTGTCACATGTGAGAGTTCAGAAGGAAGATCAATTTGGAGCAGGGTAAGAATGAATATGTGAGAGACCTGACACTGACAAGCCTGCTCCAGATTCTGCAGGACAAGGATTATTAGGGTAAAGTTCACACAGCAGATGAATAGGAAGATAATGAAACAAATACAGAAGATACTTTCAGAGCTGGAAGTTGGCAGCTCATCAGACTTGAGGCGCACAAGAGTAAAAAAAAAAAAAAATTGCACTAGACAGTAAATATACAGTTTTAGCCAAAGAAAGTATGTTGCTGTCTTCATCTTTTTATTATTGTAGACAGAAAGACTGCAAAAAAACATTAGGTATGGTGAGTAGAAGGAGGAGGAGAAAGAAAAGAAGAGAGGAAAAGAAAGGAAGGAAGAACTTGGCAACAAGGGCCGGAGTCACCATTACTAGAGGAATGCCAACATGGGATCTTCCAGCTTCAAATGAGTCTCACATCCCACATGCCATGCACAGTGCATTTGCACTCAATTTCCTTGTAGTGTGGTTGTATAATGTATATATTTTATTCCACGTGTATATATTTTATTTCATTCTTATATATGCTGAATTGTAAAATTATATAAATTAAACAAATACGTCAAGGTGCTTTTAAAATTATTTTAATTGGCATACAAAGGTAACAGGATCTTTGGGATTTCTTTCTTGTTTTTTTTAATAACATGTACTCATTGGCAATTGCATGCATGCATCCTGATTAAACATACAACCTGTATTCTCATTTCCTCTCACATTCTCCATCTCTTCCTTCAGCTCTCTCATCCATGGGAGCATGGGGCCTGCTAATGACGATACCACTGAAGACAATGACAGTCCTTCCAGTATCCATCAATAATCAATAGTTCTCCAGGGAGGGCACAGTCCTATGATCCTTTCCACTAGCTCTGACTGAATATGTGTGAGAGGCCCAGTGCAGAGAATCACAACTGCAGTGAGTTAATAATTGCAGCATCTGCCATACCAAAGACAGTGCTTCACTCCCTTCCTTCCCATCACCTGCTTCTTATATGCTTTCTGTCCCCTCTTCTGTAATGTTTACTGATCCCTGAAAGGGTGATATTAGTGTCCCTTAGAGCTGAACACTCGCCAGTGATTTATTCTCAGCTCATTGAGCAGCCAAGAATTTTTTCATTTACATACATTGTTGCAAAAAAGGATTTTCTCTGATCAAGGCTGAGAATAACACCTATCTAAGGGTGTAAATATAAACATTTAGAAAGCTGTGTAACACATGCCCACTTTACAATATAACAGTAGTAAGTAATCCCAGGTGTCAATGACCTCCCCAGTCATGAATATTTGAGTTTCCAATACAAGACTTGAATTCTCTCTGAAAAAGCAGGCCTCAAATCGAAGCAGGGAATGGTTGGTTAATCCCACTGTTGTACCAATAGGTACAACTTCCCTGGTATGTTCGTTCTGTAACACTCTAGATTTTCCAATGAGTAACATTGTTGATTCCTCTTTTACCCTGGTTGCCATATAACATCCCCAGCAGTACCAGAGTCAGCTAGTAGATATGGAAATTCCAGTTCAGTTGCAGCTTGATTTCCCTATCACTTGCAACAGAGGCTTGTGATCTCTTCGACAGTAGGGTCTTGTTACCTAGTCTGGGCAACCTACCAAGATCAATAGCAATACTCTCCGCTGTTTGGAGATCTACAAAAGCATACCTGACCACCATTCCCAACTCCTTCGTTCACACCCCATTTCTTATATGACTGTGATGGTTAGTGGTATTTGTCACTCAACAACTGGAAGGTACACCTGTGAGGAATTACCTAGATGAAGATTAGCTTCTGAGAAAGCCAATGGGGGTTTTATTAATCCTTGAGTTATGTGAGAAGACACAACTTAATTGTAGGCAGGAGCGTTTCCTTGGTGGGATCCTGGGCTGCATAAAATGGAGAAAGCGAGCTGAGAGCTGCATGCATGCATTAGTTCACTTTGCTCTGCTCTTGAATGTGAATGAAATGTCACCAGCGTCCCCAAGCTTCTGTCCCTTCATTTCCTGCTCTTGATGAACTTTAACCTGGAATTGAGAGCCAAGTTATCTTTTCTCTCATATGCTGTTTTTGAGCAACAGGAAAAGAAATTTTCTTTCTTCTACTGATTGTAGTTTCTTGCTATTATAAATAGAGAGCAAAAAAAAAAAAAAAAGAGTATCAGTATCTCCGATATGATATAGGACCCATTGAGTATATATACTCAGGAGTAGCATAACTGGGTTATAATAACTGCTTGAGAAATGTCACCACTGATTTTCATAGTGACTACATCAGTTTACACTCTCATTAGCAATCAATGAAGGTTCCTCTTTCTCTACATTCTCCACAGGGGTTGTTTTCTTGGTGATAGGAATTCTGAGTGGGGTGAGATAGACTACCCCACTCAGATTACAAAAGTAGTTGTAATTTGCATTTTTTCATGGCTGAGGACTTTGAATGCTTTTAAAAATATGTTTTATTTATTTAGTGTGTTTATTTGTATTTTTGTGTGTATGTGGGTTGGGTGCCTGGTTATCTTAGTACCCATGTGGAAGTCAGAGGACAGTCTGTGGGAGCCAGTTCTTTTCTACAATATAGGTCCTGGGAATCAAATTCAGGTCCTGCTTGGTGGCAAGGGTCCTTACCTGCTGAGCCCTTCTTGGTTTTCTGGAACCTTGAGATACATCATTAGGTAGTTGGAACTCTCTGGTTTTTTATTTAATTGGGAAAACTAAAGTGTGCATTCATCCTGCTTTGGTTATATTCTAGAAGCTCTGGTAGTTTGTTCTATCAATTTCATTTGGTTCCATGAATTAAAAAAAAAAGTCCTTTCTGCATTCTTTAATGACATGCTTTTAATTCAAAAGCATATTGTTTAACCTCCATATATATCAAGCACCTGTGTAGTTTCTGAGGTTACACTTACTGGTGATTTCCAGTTTTATTCCTTAATGATCTGAAAGATTGTTATAATTATTTCAATTTACTTTTGTTATTTGTTAAGTCTTGCTATGTAGCCTATAATATACTCAATTAGATAAGATTCATGTGGGGTGGAAAGGAATATTTATCCCCTATCTTTGAAGTGGAAGATTTTGTATTTATATTAGATACAGTTGATCTATGCTATAAATCAGCCTTTAGGATTCTTTCCTGACTTCAGTTCTATAAGATATATCCGGGTATGAAGGAAATCGGAATTCTTCTACTATTGTTTTAGGAACTGTGTGGTCTATGATTCTTTTATCATTTGTTTTATGAAACTAATAGCAAAGGATTTGTTGTACTAATGTTCATTATAGTAATATATTTATGATTTTTTTCTTTTTACTAATATGTAGTTGTCCTCTGTGGGTTTTTTGATTAGTTTTGAGGTTAAAGTCTACTTTATCACATATAAGATTAAAGTTGCCAACTTGCTCAGTTTCCTTTTGCTTCATAGATTGTTTCCAATCTTTGATTCCTAGTTTGGGGATATCTTTCCTACTTTATGCACTTCTTCAGCCAATAAAGAGTTGGATTTTTTTTTTTTGGTCTCTTTTTGTTTTAATTTCAAAGTTTTCATACACTATATTTTTCATGATCTTCTTTCCCTTCCATGAGCACATCCCAGACGCCCTTCACGCCTGCTCCATATTCACCTATTTCATATTATTCCTCTTTCTCAAAACAACAACAGAACAAACAAGAACAAAAACACATTGCACACAGAAAAAAAGCACACACACACACACACACACACACACACACACACACACACACACATAATGTTGGCCAGCTACCCCTAACCATTCTACCTCACACAGACTGTGGTTGCTACACCCTGTGTTACAACAGAAAACTGAGTTTTTCATTTCCAAGCAACTATCAATTACAAAGACCTTCTCTGTTAGGGATGGGAAATTGTATCAACTTCCCTTCTCCAGGCTTAGATTTTAGGTCTTGTGCATGCTATCAGTGATTCTTTGATTTATACATTCATCAGTACATTTTTGTCTATAAAACACAGTTTCCTTGGAGTTACCTTCCTACCTCTGGCTCTTACAATCTGTCCCTCCCGTTTTCTCTGCATTTCTGAGTTTTTTTCCCAATTTTTTTATTAGGTATTACTTTAGTTGCATTTCAAATGCTATCCCCTATACCCTCTCCCCACCCCCGCTTCCCTACCCACCCACTCCCACTTCTTGGCCNTGGTGTTCCCCTGTACTGAGGCATATAAAGTTTGCAAGATCAAGGGAACTCTCTTCCCAGTGATGGCTGACTAGGCCATCTTCTGCTACATATGCAGCTAGAGACATGAGCTCTGGGGGTACTGGTTAGTTCATATTATTGTTCCACCTATAGGGTTGCAGCCCCCTTCAGCTCCTTGGGTACTTTCTCTAGCTCCTCCATTGGGGACCCTGTGTTCCATCCAATATCTGACTGTGAGCATCCACTTCTGTGTTTGCCAGGCACTGGCATAGCCTCACAAGAGACAGCTATATCAGGGTCCTTTCAGCAAAATCTTGCTGGCATATGCAATAGTGTCTGCGTTTGGTGGTTGATTATGGGATGGCCCCTGGGTGGGGCAGTTTCTGGATGGTCCATCCTTTCATCTCAGCTCCAAACTTTATCTCTGTAACTCCTTCCATAGGTGTTTTGTTCCCAGTTCTAAGAAGGGGCAGCCGTATTTATATAAGCCAGAAACTGGAAAGAACCAGGATATCCCTCAACAGAGGAATGGATCCAGAAAATGTGGTACATTTGCACAATGGAGTACTACTCAGCTATTAAAAACAATGAATTTATGAAATTCCTAGGCAAATGGATGGATCTGGAGGGTATCATCCTGAGTGAGGTAACCTAATCACAAAAGAATTCACATGATATGCACTCACTGATAAGTGGATATTAGCCCAGAAACTTAGAATACCCAAGATACAATTTGCAGAACACATGAAACTCAAGAACGAAGACCAAAATGTGGGCATTCCTGAGTTTTGAGAGGAGGAGTCTGATACAGAAATCTTATTGAGATGGAGTGCTCTGAAGTCTTTTGCTCTCTGCGTTGTCCAGGTGTGGGTCTCTGTTCATTACCAGCTGCTGTAAGAAGAAGCTTTTCTGATAAGGATTCAGGGATGCACTGGTCAGAGATAGGTATAGCAGTGTACCATTGGGAATAGTTTCCAAGTTCTGACTGTTATGAATAGACTAGCAATGAACGTGGTTGAATATGCATCTCTGTAGTAGATGCCGTCTTTTGGGTATATGCCATAGAATGTCATATCTCTATCGTTGGTAGATCAATTTTCAGCTTGTTGAGGAACCACGACATTAATTTCCTGTGTGGCTGTACCAGTTTGCACTCTCACTAGCAGTGAATAAGTATTTCCCTTCCTTGAAACCTCACCAGCATACGATGCTCTCATGTTTTATTAACCTTGGTCATTCTGACTAGGGTAAGATGAAATCTCAACATAGTATTAGCTTACAGTTCCCTCGTGGATAAGGATATTGGACACTTTTAAGTGACTTGTACTGCTTGTGCTTCATTCCTTAAGAGCTCTGTTTTATATATATATATATATATATATATATATATATATATATATATATATATATATATATATATATATATTGTTTGTTCATTTGCTTGTTTGTGTTTTGGACACAGGGTTATTCTATGAAACCCTGACTGAACTCACTCTGTAGACCAGGCTGATTTTGAACCCACGACATCCACCTGCTTCTGTCTTTCAAGTGCTGGTATTAAGGTGTGTACCACCATGGCTTAGCTTCTAGACCTTATTTTTAATTGGGTTTAATTTATTTTCTTAATGCTCAGATTTTTTAGTCCTTTATATTCCAGATACTAACCCTGTGTCAGATGTAAAACTGGTTATAAAAATTTCCCCAATTTATAGGCTGTCATGTTGTTTTGCTTCAATGAATGAGTCCTTTGCTGCACAGAAGTTTTTTTTAGCTTCATAGAGTTCTGCATAAAATTATTGGTCTTAATGCCTAAACATTCAGGGGTACGTTCAGAAAGTCTTTTCTAGTGTCAATAAGCTCAAGTCTATTCCACCTCTTTTTCTTCTATCAGGTTTAGGGATTCTGGTCTTATGTTGATGTCCTTGATCCATTTAGAACTGTGCTCTGTGCATGGTGATACCATATGGATGCATTCTCATTTCTTCTACATGTAGTCATCCATTTTGACCAGGATTATTTGTGGAAGATGTTAATGTTCCTCCAGTGTGTTCTTTTGTTTTGTTTCCTTGGCTTCTTTTTCAAAAATTAGGTGTTCATAAGCATATGGACTTATATCTGGAATTTCAATTCTAATAATCAATGTTCCAGTTTTATAAAATTATATTGTCAGGTTTTTTATTGTTATAGCTCGGTATTATAATTTGAAATATGGATGGTGATACTCCCAGCAGTTCTTTTATCATGCAAGATTATTTCATCTATTTTTTGCTGTGTGTGTGTGTGTGTGTGTGTGTGTGTGTGTGTGTTTGCATATTACATTTTAAAGTATTTTTTCAATTCCTATGAAGAACTGTGTTGGAATTTTTATAGGTAGTGTATTGACTGTGAAGGTTGTTTTTGGTAAGATGGTTATTTCACAATATTAATCCTACCAATCTGTGAACATGGGAAGTCTATTTATCTTTTGATATCTTCTTTGATTTCTTTCCTCACATGTATTAAAGTTTTTTTTTATACAAATCTTTCTCTTGCCTGATTAGAGTTATGACAAAATAATTTTGAGACAACTGTGAAAAAGTATTTCTTCCCTGATTTCTCTCTTGGTAAGCTGGTCATCTGTATAAAGGAAGGCTAGTTATCATTGTGTGGTTGGGGTGGAGATGTTGAGACTTTCTCTGCTTCAGACACTGAATGGCTCCAGATATTCAGCCTGAGGGCAGATGCTCTAAGCGGGAAGCTTCCCCTCATTCCACAGTCTGCCATGCTTTTTCTAGGGTTCCAATATCTTTTTTGATTGGGCAATGTCAGTGTTTGGGTATTTGTTTTGTTTTGTTCTGTTCAGTCTCAGACTCCATCTCAATCTCAGGCCTCCTGGTGCCTTTTCTTTCAGTTGCTGTGTTCCTCCTTCTTCTCCAGGCATGCTCGGTGAATTCAACCTTTGATCATCTTTTCAGCATTGCAAAGCCCTCTCCTCGGCTTACACTCACTAGCACTTGAAGTTCTTCACCACAGTTACTTGATGCTCAGTACTAGCAGTTTGGTGTGGCAAGGGGACAGGCTGGTTTCATTATGAAGAAAATTCTACCTAGTCTCCTTTCTGCTTTCTGAAATCCATCCTTTGATTGCTCACTTGATGGCTTTTGATCTTGACTTTCTTCCATCCAAACTCTCTCAGCCCAGGTGCTGCTTTTAAACAGCATTCTTCCCCTCCTTTTATGTTTACGTGAGACTTGAAAAGAATCATCTTAAACCATGTAGTTGTAAAATCAGCCAGAAAACTAAAGCTAAATGCACATCAGAAATCTAATTTTCAGGCCCATGTTTCAATTCTTAAATCAGAATTCCAAAGGTTTAGAGACTTTGGAATTTACATTTTGTTTAGGATCTTACTTAGTACAATGAAGATGGAAATCATTGCCATCAGTAATAGTAAAGAGGTAACCCTAAGTGTTAGATGGCAGCTGCTAAAAAGAAAAAAAACAAACAAATAAACAAACAAAAACTTTCACATTAAATGAAAGTTGGTTGTGCCAGTAGTTTCCAAGGGAACAATATAAGACCCATTTTGAGTTGGAATTAGACTAGATAACAAAGAAATTTAACAAAGAGACCAATAGGAAATGATAGAGGAAATAATAGAAGTTAAAGATATCAGAACTCTAAAATTGTTATTGGCATTAATTTTTAAGAAATATTCTGATACCACAACTAATGTGTAGTTAAAACTGCGGACTTTAGCACACTTAATTATGTAACAGAAAATCAGCATATGTCTGACTATACAACATACACCAGAAAAGGAGATGTATGAAATCTGAGATTGCAATTTCATTACAAAAGACAATTGATAATACAAAATCTTTTTCTACATTTTCTACATATCAAATCAGCTCTGCAAAATTAAATTGAAGTCATTTCATTTTATTGTGTCCTTTGAACCATTAAACAAAATCTATACCCACATATTGCTCTTGCAAATTAAATGTAAGTTAAGCAGTTATGTCATAGAAAGACTGAAGTGGTGACATGAAAATTAAAGGGATTATGAAAGCCAAACTCTGAGTCATTCTTAGTAGCTCTGATTTATTATATCATAAATTTCAGTAGTCATTGGTCACATATTGGGATTACAAGAAATTTGTAAAGCATTAAATATTTTTAACAATATTTTAAAATGTGAAAACACTAGTAGAACGACTCAAGATGAGAAATCTAAAAAAAAAAGTCTAAGGATATATCTATACCTAAATTTTAGAAATGCAATTTCTACCCCAAAATACTTAATTTTTAAATGTATTATAAAGGAAGAACAAGATCTTGGCAAGCTCTATCTAAACCACTGTAGATAAATGGCTGGCTACCTTTTCCTACAAATTTTCAGAACTTGCTAACATTATTCCTCCAAAAATTAGGTCTTTGCAAAATATGGAGTAAGATTTATAAACCTAGAGATACATAAGGTATAATTAAGTTAGAGAATTACTTTGTTATAAACTATATAAAATCATTCAGGTTTTAACATATCTAATATTTCTATATATGTCATTACATATACATTACACATATATGTGTGTATATATAAATGTTTCTGTTTCTCAAACACTTTAAATAAATGTCTATGTAATTAATAGTAAGTTTTTTAAAATAACATGTTTTACAAAGTACTAAAGTTTGAAGCTTCCATTTTACTTTCACAAAAATATTTTAAGCTTTTCTTAGCTTTTCCTATAAAAGTTACTTTCAACACAATTTTATGCTCCTTAGATAACACTTTGTCATTTTGTGCTTAGTTTCTGTATTGATAACTATTTACTTATAAAACACTTTAAATGTCTTCACTGCAAATATAGTTGGCTTCCTTTTCTGTCGGCAATCTCTAAATGTCATAAATTCATCCATAGTTCCAAATACAGTACAAGAGCTAAACATATGTTGTACTCGTAATGGCCATTTTCCTCATCAGTATGATAATTAAAACTGCAACGCTAATTGTGAGTACAAGGAAAGATGATCTGAGTTCAGATCTGAGAACTGAAGAAAATCGCTAGATGCTTTTGGATAGCAAAAGCAAGGTCACAAAAACTTTATTCCCTTTGGAAACTCGTGGAAAATCATTTTATCAATAAAAGATATTTCATCTCACAGCTTGCATCCTGTTGTTATGCTGAGATCTAACTTCAGTGGTATGCCTCCAGTGAGTATATACAAAGTAAATCCCAACACTGTTAAAATTATTCATTCATTCTTCATGAAACCACTATGCAGAGAGCCTATTGTTTAGAGTTTTCGTGACAATAGAAGCAACAACTCTCAAAAATATATCCTCATTGCCTTGAGAAGTCAAAAACATCGTGAGGAGGCCAGAGATGAGATAATTAAAGTAAATCACAACAGGATGGCCAGTCTTAGAGAACTTAGATATCCTGAGGATATATTCACACACACACACACACACACACGCACACGCACACACACACACGTGCGTGCACACACGAACACACACATACACACACACACACATACACACACATACTTAGGAATTCAATGGATGAAAATGAAATATTAATGCCAGAGATTGGATATCAAGGAAGCGATGACAGATGATGTAAGAGAAAACTCAAAAGTGACTACAGAAGCTTTGACACAAGAAAAATTCTGCTACCTGTAATTCTTCAGATAATACAAATAACAAGGAAAACTATTTTCTCCTTCTCATTCTAAGCATCAAACTATAGTGTCTATATAATGTCTAACATTCACAAGCACCGTTTACCTATTTGTTCACCTTATAATAGATGTGACACTGCTTTCACCTTAAAATGCACTGGAAATATAGCTTGTTTACAAGTGTATCTCTTTTAAACCACACCAGCCGGAATAGTTCATGCTGCTCTTGTATGGCAGTTTCTGGGGAGACAAGAACAACCTCCTCTCACCTCAGATAGGGAAATTATGACAGGATGAAGTAAGGACCTCACCAAAAATTAACTGGGAGAGCCCATGAGTTTTACTGGGCTTCGTTACAGGAATGCTGCTGAGGGGTGATGTACAGGGGCAGAAATGACTGAAATGCAGCTACATCACCAAAAGTCCATCCCAGGATAGAGGGCCACTGGTGAAAACGGGAAACCTGGAGCACAGAGCATGACCTGCAGGCAGCTCAATAGATGGGAAGTATCCTTTTGAAGAAAAGTTGGCTGAGCCTCTTACAGGAAGCTGAGTAGGTCTCTGCTTCTGCTGGGATGCTTTAGTTAAGCTCTGTTTCTTTCAGGCAGCCTGGTTGGTTTGAGAGTTTCTCTCAATAGCTCCAAGAGCTTGTGTATGCTTGTGAAAAAAAGAGACTTAACATAGCTGTCTTCCCAACAATCATGTCCCCTCTGCTCATTGTCCCCTGCTGACACTATCTCTCCTTTAGAAGATGAACCTGGATTCCTGTACTCTGCTCTGCAGAAAGATGATGGAGCTGCAGAGACCGAGAACAGGCCTGCCTTTCCATCTTCCTTCCCTCAGTCATCCTAGGAGGTCAAAGAGAGGTCATCCAAGAAAAAAAAAATCACAGTGTGTTACATTTTCATAGATCTGTGAAAAATAAGTGTAGATATATTTTTTTCTTTTAAGACTCTTGCTAGTGTGAATCATTAGACACAGAAATAACCAAGACCATTTCCTTTTTCACTTAAAAGCAATCACCTATAGTAGTATAGTAGTAGCCTCTGGTAGATGTTTGAAGCCTCAGTGTGTGTGTGTGTGTGTGTGTGTGTGTGTGTGTGTGTCTGTCTGTCTGTCTGTCTGTCTGTCTGTCTGTCTGTCTGTCTCTGTCTCTC
>NC_034599.1:71017991-71037698 GCF_900095145.1 Mus pahari | reverse complement strand
ATATATATATATATATATATATATATATATACACACACACACACACACACACACACACACACACACACACACGCACACACGTAAACATAGGCACTGAGATCTCACGACAATGACCTAATGATCATGACTTCTAAGTGGCTAACGACCCAGTATGATATACCACGTGTATATGCTGAGTAGAAGGGAGATTCTCCACCAGGATGGAACAGAGTAGGATGTTGTGAGGCTTTGCCTGCCATGCTGCAGAAAGAGAAACAAAACTAAGCATCATCTCTTGTGTGCATCTAAAATTCTCTGTTCATTACTTATTGGCAGAAGTTCACTGCAGATAAGGGAAATAGGAAAATTGATACAATGACACCGTGAGCTTTAATTATTACAGTGGAGACCCATGAAAGCAATTTACAGCAATGAGGGGCAGAGCTCAAATGGATGAATTCAACGATCTAGTCAGACCAAGGCTTTTCTGTCCTTGTTGTTGTTGTGGTGGTTGTTATATGCACTTTATTTAGTTTATACTCACTAGGTTTGGATGAATTACTTCAAAATAATACGTTAATTAGGAAAAAAAATGCATGCATCATCTTGGTAGGAACAAAGACAGAAAGAGAAGGTTGTATGGAGGGAGGACAAAGAAGGAAGGTAACTAAGAAACTTCTAATTTTCCTCGAATAATTTGCACCCCTGAGAGACTTCATTAACTTTGTCCTGTGTATGTGATATGTACACTGGAACCATGGCTTTCCCAGCCTCTGTCTAATGAATGGAGGAGACTATTGTCTCCAGTCTACCTAGTGTCTTAACAAAACTACAACGCTAACACTAAACCCAACCCCAGTTATGGCCCCAAATGTTCATGGTTACTGAACCTTGAAACTTGGCCCTTCACTGAACTCTAACCCTAAAACATTAATTTAAATCCTATCTGCTTCCAATCTGTCTCTAAACTGAACAGTCTGATTTATAAAACTACGTCTAGAATTAGCCACAATGTGTATGTGCCATGTTATTAATTGGGAGATGATTGAGGTACTATGGCACAGTGCTTTAATCCCAGCACTCAGATAGAGACAGGTGGATCTCTATGAGTTTGAGGTCAGCCTTATCTATGTAGTGAATCCCAGATCACCCAAGGCTACATAATGAATCCCTTCTTTAAAGAAAGAAAGAAAGAAAGAAAGAAAGAAAGAAAGAAAGAAAGAAAGAAAGAAAGAAAGAAAGAAAGAAAGAAAGAAAGAATTGAATGGATGCATGCATGTATACATACATACATGCATACATACATACATAATACATACATGCATACATACATACACTATTTAAAGACGAGTCTGTTTTTCCTTTAGGAAGGTGGAGAATACTAAACTCCTGTCCATAAAATGAACTATAGATAGACTGCTCTGGGGAAGACAAGTCACTCCTTGTCTCAGGCAATGCTAATGCTTGATAGGAAACAATTCCTAGGTCACTGGGATTTTATTAAATAGAATGTATTTCAATCTATAAAATAGTTTTCTATCTTTTCCTAGTTCATCAACTTTTCTTAGTCAGCATTGAGCAAATAAATAAAAGTGTAATTATGCATGTAGAACTTAATAGTGTTTAATGTTCCATTTCAAAATGTACTTTTAATTAAAATAGAATTATATCACTTCCCTCTTCCCTTTCCTTGCCCCACTCCCACCAAGTACTACCCCTCCAATGCTTTCCATGATCCCCACTCTCAAAACGATATTCCTGTTTTTATTATTATTGTTACATAGTATATATGCATATATATCTGTGAAAGAGGCTAATTAACCCTCTCCCAATAGTTTTAATTGCATATATTTGTTTGTTTAAGTTGGAGACCCAGTGAAATATTTTCCTTTCTATTTCACACATCTATAGACATTGTAATAGCTTTAGTCTTGCTTATAAAATCATTTATAGAAAAGACTATTTCATAGCAGATTCCCTGATATTCTGAGTCTTAAAATCTTTTTTTGGCCCTCACTTTCTGCCATGGTGCCTGAGACATAGATGCATGAATTGTGGTGCAGATGTATCCACTGTGGCTGATCTGATCTCTTCATTGTATTTGTGTTTTGCTCTATATCCTGTAAGGAGCTATATATGCTATAAAGAGGTGTTTGCTGTAAATGCTCTATATGCTGTAAAGAGAAGCTCCATTGATAAGGGGTGATGGCTACACTAATCTGTGAGTAGAAGGATAAATTTAGAAAGGAGTAAGGAATTGTGCAGATCTAGCAACTTGGTGGTGGTAGATTCTTTTCCATGGTCCATGACATCTTTAACCTCAGGAATGTGGATATGTTTCCAGTACCTGGCAAAGTATCCCTCCTGTTGGGTGGGTCTCAAGTCTCTGTAGACAGCCTGTCTACATGCCACTTATTACAGATTTAAGCTTATCATGCCATAGTGGTCATTGTGGTTCATAGGCGTTACACCTTGGTCTGACTGTTAGCTGCCTCTCTCGTCAGTTTGCTCAGAATTTTCTGGTACTACAGAAGCTAGACAGCAGGAAGGAGGCTTTCGGGTTAGATATAACTCAAATGTTTATGTTTCTCACGTTTGCTCCAAAATAATAAAATCTATTTTATTTCGAGAAAAGTTAACTGATTTGGGGATAATTTCAAGATGAAAGGAGAAGACCTTCACTGTAATTGAGGATTTGACAGAGATACCCAGATATTATATTAAAATTCTAGGTTTTTCCTGTATGAGTGAATGAAATGAAAAATTCATAAGGGAGGATTTAATGAGTCAGTGGAAAAATCTAAATCCATCAGAATGTGATTCACAGCACACTACCAACTGCTCAGTACTCGAATGAATACATTAAAGAGCTGTGTGTGTCCTGAGTTCCGAATGAAGACAGACATGGGGGACTGAAGCCTGGGCTTTGTCACCAGACTGGCCTAGTCACTGCTGCACTTTGCCCAAGGAAATATTACAACCTATTGGACTTGCCCACCGCATTGCAGTAACCAAGATATGCATGGTATGACCCACAAAACGTTTTCATTTACACTTATTGTTCTTTTAATATATACTTTCTCATTTTCTTTTGTTTAGATATTTTATAGTACCTATGTCTATGTTACTTTTAAAAAGTACTATTTAGTGATTTGAAAGTCATCAATTAAATTGATTTCTGATAATGTTTGTCTTTAAGCACATCAATTATCACATAAAGCAACCACTGGTCTTTCTTCCTCAAACCTGCTTATAGCATTATATAATTCCTTATAGCTCATTAAATTATCTTGGTCTTATTATTAAAATTTAGACCTGTAATTTCATATTACTGCCACTCATAAAATATTTAGTGTAGTTTTGACTTCATATCTATTATTATAGTGTCAATACATCTTATATAACATGATATACTTTATAAATGGTCTCTATACATAGTTTAATATGGATGTTATTATTTAGGTATTGAATTGTTTTCAGTATGCAACTGCAGTTTATTCAATTTGTTTCCCACTGTCATCCTTGGTTTTGATATGTGCACTGATTTTGTGTTGCAAAATTCCCTTATTCTATCAGATAATGTAATTCATAAGCAAGTTAGCTTAAGGTTGATTGGACATAAGATCCTTTATCCATAAACATTTTGGATTTTATTCTGTATGTATTTGCCCAGAAGTCTTTTCATTTTAGCGCTGTGAGGAAATGATAAACCTGGTACCTCTGCTCATTAAAAAGAACCACATTCCCTCCATGCCTTGTAATCATTCTCATCTCAGACTTTATGAATCTATTTTATTTGATACGGGTATTATATTTTAAAATGGATATTTCCACTGTTTGCTTCGTGTTAAAATTTCTTCCATGGTACATATTTTATTTTTAGACAAGATCTCAACGATGCAGGCCTGGTTCTGCCTGGAACCTGCTACCTAGACCAAGGTGGCTTCAAAGTCACAGAAATCTACCTGCCTCTGCCTCCTGAGTACAGGGATTTAAGTCATGTGTTACCATGCCTAGTCTTAAACTGCATTTTTGTCTGTTTTGTCTATTATCTTCTCTTGAAGAGTTACATCTCATTGTGTTCAGAATTCTTACAAATTCTGGAATGTTTTTCTTTATAGTTTGGAGCCTAGATTCTATCGCCTCTCATTCACATGTGGTTTAAGTCCCTTCAATCCTTATGTCTTACTTAGAGTTTCTATTGCTAACATAAAAAACAAACCAACAAACAAAAACAAAAACAAAAGCCACCATGACTAAAAGTAACCCAGGGAGGAAAGGGTTTATTTCAGTTTACAGCATTCAAGTCATGTGCATGGAAGTCAAGTGGGAACTGAACCTGAGGACTCTGAGAAATGCTGCTTTCTGGCCTGCTCCTTATGGCTGGCTTAGACTGCTTTCTTATAGCATCTAGGACCACCTGTCCAGGGGTGACATTGCCTGCAGTGAGCAGGGCCCACCCACATCAATCATTAGTCAAGAAAATGTATTACAGACTTGCCAAGTGGCAAATTTTCTGGAGTCATTTTCTCAGTTGAGAGTTCCTCTCCCTAAATGACTCTATCTTATGTCAAGTTGACAAAAAAATTAACCAATACTAGTTATTTCACAATTTCATTTTTAATTCTTCTACCTGCTGTGCTGTGGCCATATCTTAGATTGTTTCTGGATTTTTCATTTTCTGGAATGGATCCCATGACAGTTCCATCTTTTAGAAACATTAGCAAAATGTTCCCCAATATTTTCATCTGTTTCGTAGAACAATTCTAAATGTGTTCCATCTTTATTCTCCCACCTAATTCATTTTTACTTTGCCACTGAATCTTCCATCTTTCATTTGTTTTTAACTGGAAGATCAATATCTAGACCAACCATATGACAATGTTAAGACCCAGTGGAGTGTTATATCACGTAAGTGCTGGGAACTTTTGTCTTCAGATTCAATTCAGAATAACATCATTTATTAATACAGGACTTTCTAAACTATGAATCCACAAAGCAAGTATTCCAAAATAATATTTAAGCCATTTTTGTGAACTGTATGGTTTGCTACTTTTACCCAATTTTAAAATATTAAGTGCTATGCAACTCTACATGAAATTGGGAAACAAAGGAAATATTTGGCAGGAACCTATTAACCATTATAAAAAACTTCATGTTTGAGCAGGGCCGTTTGATTGGTTTTTTCCCATAGATAGAGATTTACTATTTAAGTAGAAATATAGCATGTCCTGTTTCACGCAGCAGAGGATAGCTCTGTCGTTGGACTAAAAACGCATCCTCAAACGAGATCAGGCCTTTGTCAATTTTGGTCAACCTCTAATTCTTTGTTTCTTAATGTATAGGAGTTTTTGCTTGCCTATCTGCAAGTGTACCATGTGAATGCAATGCCCTAGGAGGCGAGAAGAGGGTGTTGGATTCCCTAGAACTGGACTTATGCATGGTTGTAAGCTGCCATGTGTGTGCCGAGTCTTCCAGAAGAGCAGCAAGGGCTCTTAACCACTGTGCCACCTTCCAGGCTCAACTACTACTTTCCATAGGGGAGCTTTTTGTGAATACCCAAAACATGTCTCTGAGAGTCCCAATCCTCTCCCAGGCACATATTGGGCATGCTGAAAGTGACACTGAGTATGACCCTTCAGCCCATACCTTGTTTCTTTCATGGAAGTTGATTGATAATACTCTAGCTCTCATGCACCTTGCAAAGATACCTACAACGTATGTTTATGGGCATGGGCAGGGCTGGCAGTGGGGTTATGCATACACAGGCTCACACATACTCTGCTCTCCTCTTGAGGGTCTGCTTTACATTTGTGTTGACTTTTTCAGTCTTTGACCTGAATACCCCATATCCTAATAGTATTTCTCAAAAGTTCTCAAATAAACTACATGCAATTAATGTTTTAACTAGAGTCTTGTTTTAAAGAAAACTAAGCTAAACAAGGGCAAAGAGTAGTAATATAGAAGTAACTGAAGATTTCTCTGGTGATTCAGTAGACAACATGAAAGCTTGAACCAGGTGATAGTAATAAATATTTTTTAAAAGAAGCTATCATAATTTGGATACAGCGAAGATGAAGATGAAAAAAATGGATGCTATATAGATTGTGAAAATGGAGCAGAGAAATATAGAGATATATAAATAGAGATGATAGATAGATAGATAGATAGATAGATAGATGATAGATAGATAGATAGATAGATAGATAGATAGATAGATAGATAAAATGATTGTCTTAAATAAGCAAAGCAAAGTTTGGGTTTGAAATAATCCAACCAAAGTGTCTATTAGATACCAAAGTGGAAATGCCAGTCAGCACTGCAATGTGTAAAATCCAGGTTGAAGATTATATTTAGAAAATGAAGTGAATATTGCAGTTTTAGTGCCTACTATGGTATTGTAGAACTCATCTGCTACCTTAAGAAAAGTGTTTTTCATGAAATAATGTGTGCCATCTAGTTTTATGTCAACTTGACACAAGCTAGAGTTATTTGCAAGAGGGAACCTCAGTTGCAAAATGCTCCCACAATATTAGTTGGCAAGCCTGTAGTTTATTATATTTTATATATGATGTGGGAGTTTCCCCTCATTGTGAGTGGTGGCACCCTGAGAGAGTGGCACTGAGTGCTATGAGAAAGCAGACTGAACAAGCTCTGAAGAGGTAACCAGGAAGCTTCAATCCTCAGTGGCTTCCGCTCTAATTATTACCTCCAGATTCCTACTCCATTTGAGTTTCTGCCTTAATTTTCCTCAAGGACAGACTGTGTTATGGAACTATAACCTGTAATAAACCTTCTCTTCCCCAAGTTGCCTTTGGTTAATGTTTTAGCACAGCAGAAGAAACCTAAGTAAGATAGAAAAATAGTTTTGCTTTGTGTGATTGCTGTGACAGACATGACCTTGTGTTTTGGGAAGAAATGTGGAAGGACTTAGAATTTTGGGGCTACAAAAGCCATTGAGTTCTCAGAGCTTAATGAACTGTGGTGTGGACATAGAAGATAATGCTGAGAGCAGTTGTGATGATGGAGGCTGGCTCAGTGTCAGAGGGGAGTTTTGAGAGTCTTTAAAGTTTCTCTTGGGAGCATCTATGAGATACTTTTCTGGAGCTGTCATACTAGCCTGCTGGGTCTAAAGAATAAGCTGTGATTAAGAAAAGACCAGCAAATCTTCTGAGAAGTGTTTCCTTGGGGTCAGCGCACAGACACTGTAATCCAGAGGGTCCCGCTGTACCTTGTGGTGGTAGCCGAACAAGGTCATATGTAAGAGTTCCTTAGAAGTTCCTAGATTTGTGGGCATGAAAAGGTCATGGAAAGCAGCTGAGGCTTTGCACCATGAGAGACCATGAATGGCGATTGATGAATATACACCCTCATTTAAAATAGAAGCCCCAGGATTGATGCGGTAATGGAGAGAAGTTGAAGCTTGACACCACGGCACAGGACCACTCACAGAAGAGAGTCCGAGGTAGGCTATTGGTGAAGATGCAGCCCAGTTACAGTACCTCATCATTTTTAAGATACTAGTACCATGGGATGGCCATTATGGACAGCAGCAGATGAAGAGTTAAATAACCCAAGCCTATTAGTCAAGGGGCTGTGCTGTTAAATACAGAGCTGGAGAAATGAAGCCTTGGAAAGCACAGATGATAGAACATGGGTCCCAGACATCATGCACCTAACTTTTTAATACTCTTCAACTTTTATTTACTTTGAATATTCCCTGCTTTTTCTATCTTTGAGCAAGAACATATTCAGTTTATTTTTTATTTAAAAGATCCCACACTAGACAGATTTTTAAAGTACTGGTAAGGCCTTGGAGTATTCGATTTGGGGTATTTTAAGAGACTAAATTTTTTTTCATTTATTTTTGTATTAGATATTTTCTTTATTTACATTTCAAATGTTATCCCCTTTCCTCCTTTTCCATCCCAAAACCCCCAACTCCTACTCTTTACTCACTCCCACCGATCAACAACCTACCCATTCCCACTTCTTGGACTTGGCATTCACTTACACTGGGGAATAGAGCCTTCACAGAACCAAGGGCCTCTCCTCCCATTGATGACCAACTAGGCCATCTCATGAAACGCAAGAGGAAGGAAGACAAAAGTGTGGATACTTTGATCCTTCTAAAACAGCAGAACAAAATACCTATGGAAAGAGTTACAGAGAGTGTGGAGCAGAGACGGAAGGAAGAGAAGTCCAGAGGACGAAAGTCCAGAGACTGACCCACCTGGGGATTCATCTCATTTACAATCACCAAACCCAGACACTATTGATGCCAACAAGTGCTTGCTGACAGGAGCCTGATATAAAAAAAAAAAAATAGGGAGTAAAAACTAAAGTGTATTCAGTAGAAGAGGGCATCAGATCCCATTACATATTGGTTGTGAGCCACCATGTGGATGCCAGGAATTGAACTCAGGACTTCTGGAAAAGCAGTCGGTGCTCTTAGCTGAGCCATCTCTCCAGCCCTATTTTTTTTTTTAAGGTGGGCTGTTTTGTGTTGTTTAAATAGTATTTGATAAATACTATTTTTTTCTTAGTTTTAGGAATGATTTAATCATAACTTGTTATATTAAGGCTCTATAGTTTATTCATTTAATTGGTAATTTGCAAAGAACCCCCTTTATTTTGTCTTCCATGGGCAATATTATTAAAGACACCATGTAGTAATTTAATACTGAATGTCAAGATACTATCTGAACCCATAAAATGCTCTAACTAAAGATAGTTGAAGAATTTACATTTTTTGTGACCCTAGATCATTTATAATCAAGCCACCTTTTCTTCCTTTAGCAGGTCTTCACTAGTAGCTAGAACACTTTAAAGACATCGTGGTAAGATATGGCTTAAGATTTATATCTGTATAAACTTGGAACAAATATGATTTACCAGCTAGTGAGACTATGTTCAGTCTTTTAACAAAAGCCATTTATAACAACAATAAAAAAAGAACTCTGAACTTTACCTGTAAAACTCTATAAGAGAATGAATTACTCTGTAAGAGAAGAATTTGCTCCTTTAATCGTTACACCAAACCCTGTCCTGCAAAGGATTTTGTATGAACAGGAAAGCATATTAGAGTGTTATCAATGACATCAATTGATTTCTCTTGTTCAAATGAATGAAGGTCAGTGTTATACTTTGTGCTGCTACAAATCTTCCCATCATCTGATGTGAAGGGTATTCAAGACTTTCAAATTATGTCTGTAATGGAGTGAACACATGAGTATTTCTTAGTAGAGTTAGACAAACTAAATGAGTTATGTTTTAATTAGCACTAGATTTAGACAAACCACATAAACAAAGGACCCATATATCTAAATGATGTTAGTGTAACAATATTATTTACTAGAGTTCACACTGAGCTTAAATTAAGAACCCTTTTGAAATCTTTTGTAATCTGATCATGGTTTTGGGACTTATATTACAGCACAGATGTGTTGATCTAAGAAAGAAGATATGAAAGATTTTAAGTTACTGACTTTCTTACTGTTATTTCAAATATACTTTCTAAGTAGGCTGATATACCATGTTATGTCACAATAGCTTTCTTACTGTTAATTCAAATATACTTTCTAAGTAGGCTGATATACCATGGTATGTCACGATAGCTTTCTTACTGTTAATTCAAATATACNATATACTTTCTAAGTAGGCTGATATACCATGGTATGTCACGATAGCTTTCTTACTGTTAATTCAAATATACTTTCTAAGTAGGCTGATATACCATAGTATGTCACAATAGCTTTCTTACTGTTATTTCAAATATACTTTCTAAGTAGGCTGATATACCATGGTATGTCACGATAGCATAATGATATAGTCAACTATACATTTTTAAAGATAAAAACATATTGGTAAAGAATTTGGCAAGTTGAGGGTGTGTGTGTGTGTGTGTGTGTGTGTGTGTGTGTGTGTGTGTGTGTGTTGGGATATCTTTCAGCTATTTAAAAGAAGGAAACCCTGTCTTCTGTACCATGCCTGAACCCAGGGGACATTAAAATAACTGAGATAATCAAGACATGAAGACAAAAACCTCATGACCTCACTGACAAACGAATCTAATAAAAGTGAGTCCATAACCAGGAAGACAGAATGGAGGAAGCCAGACTAATGCTCCCTGTCCCAGCAGTCATTAGCTGCCTATTACTATTTGTCTAAGGGTTATATTTCATAAACTCTCCCCTTTCAGGTTAGCATGTATAAGAATATTACCTGACCAAGTGAAAGCCATTGGCTTGAAGATATGTGTTTAGAGGATAAAAAGTCTTAGTTGATGTAATATTAACTATACTATTAATTTTGTTAATGTATAATATGTAATATTCATGTTTAATAGATTATATTGTTAATAATATGCTAATTATTGATAATGTAAATGTGTTGGAATTTAGAAAACTACTAAGAGAGTAGATTTTAAAGTATTATCAGTATATATATATATATATATATATATATATATATATATATATATGCATGCAGTAATAATAATCAGGAAATGAGGCTATAATTTGAGAGAAAGGTTATGGATGGGACTGGAGGAAGTATAAGTGGAAGTAAATGCATGATGTAACTAACACATGCAAATTAGGCCAAATAGAGCTATTTCACCTTATATATCAATATTTCAAAATACACCATAAATACATGCAATTTTCTCAACTAATCAGTAAATAAATAAAAATAAGCATAGAATTTTAATATATACAAATTAAAGAGGATTCCTCATCAGATTGTAGAAAATATTAATCTATGTTCACATCAATGTTTATTTAAATGCATTTTAATTAAAATAGAATGTCATACTTTCTGCCTTCTTTTGTCTTCCTCCAGCCACTCCCATTTACATTCCTTCCAGTCCCTTCCAATTATATTACAGATATACTCAAATTACAGCTTCTTTATTTTTATTATTGTTGCATGCATATATGTATACTGTGTGCACAGATACATAAATACTAGTTTTTGTTTGTGCGCATATTTCAGGGCTGACCACCTTGTATTTTATAGTCAATAAGGAAGCTCTCCTCTAGGATGGGCTAATTCTCCCTCTCCCAGAGGTCATCAGTTGCCTATAGGTACTTGCCTAAGGGTGGGACTCCATAAATTCTCCCCTTTCAGGTTAGCACGTCTAAGAATATTGCCACTGTTTGAGGCTTGTTTATGTCGCCATTTCTAGGAGAGATTGTTTCCTAGCAGAATACCACTTCCTGGTATTTTGGCTCTTACAATCTACCTGTCCATGTTTTTGCCATGTTCTCTGAGTCATAGATGCAGGCAGTGTGATGTGAGCATATCCACTGTGGATGGCTTCCCACAATCCATTGATCTTTCTATTAGTTCAGTTATGGTTTTCTGTAATGCTCTTCATTGCTACTAAGAGAAACTTCTTTGATGAAGTATCATAGCTACACTTATCTGTGGGTGTAAAGATAAGATTTAAGACGTGGTGTGAAATTAAACTGCTTACTAGCCCTGGGAACTTGGCTAGATTTCCAGCCATGGTTTCCTTTCTGTTGAGAAGACATTCTGTCCATTAAGACAGCTGTTAGTTAGCATTGAGATAAGTATCACTTACTACACCATTACAGATATCTTGTTATGGTGGTCATCACTGAGTTCATGGGTGTTGTTTGCAGCTAGGTAGGACTACTAATTGCTTCCCTTGCTTGGAAGCTTACAAAGTATTTTCTCATACCTCAGAAGGAAGATTGCAGAAAGGAAGCTTTCAGGTTAAATCCTGCCTAAGTCATCTGAGTTCTACGTCCTAAGTCTTTAGTGTTGTGGTGATATGAATATGAATATGGGAAGTAGCACTAGTAAGAGGTGTGATCTTGTCTAAATAGGTTTGGCTTTGTTGGAGGAAGTGTGTCACTGTGTAAACAGGCTTTGAGAGTTTCTCCTATGTCCAAACTCTGCCCAGTATGGCCTTCTACAGAGGAAATTTGCTTCTTGGCTGCCTTTGGATGAAGATGTAGAACTCTTGGCCCCTCCAGCACCATGTCTGCATAGATAGTGCCATGCTTCCCACCATAATGATAATAGACTGGACCTCTGAAACTGTAAGCCAGCTCCAATTAAATGTTTTCTCTTATAAGAATTGCATTTGGTTATAATGTCTCTTCTTTAAACAGATGTTTCTATATCTCAAATTTAACTGATATTCTTAGTTCAACTCTACTTATCTACCACTCTCTTTTATTTGTTCACAATAATGGAAACCCAAACTAAGACAAGTGTCTTCAGCAATAGTGGCTTACCTTCAACCTCTAAGAGGCAACCAAGGCATACATCAATAGTCCTGTTTTGGGAGTCATTTGGACTACAATAATAAAGCATATGAAAGAGTGTTCCTTAAATGTAGCACTAGGCTTTTTACAGTTCTTATGTGGAACATTATCAACCCAACTGGCATAACTTTCTTTGAAACTTTTGTACTATATAAAAAAAAAAACATATTTATAAAGATGGCATAATTGAATGTTTGACTATTGATTATCCTTGTAGGGTCCTTTTATTGTTTTCTGTGCCCATGAAAGTTGTATCATTGTGAAGAAAGTTGTGAAATCCATCTCTAGTTTCCCTTTGTGCTTAGTACTTGACTAAAAAGTATGCACTTGGTCACACTTAGTAAGGAAAATGGGGAGAGGTATACTTGAATTAATTTTTATTGTGATCAAATAAAAGAGTGGTAGATAAGTAGAATTGAACTAAAAATATAAGATAAATTTGAGATGTACAAACATCTGTTTAAAGAAGATACCAATAGCCTAGGCAGAGATTTGAGCATAAATAAAAATTAAATGGAATTTATTATTGATTGAAAATGGGTAATAGAATGGCCTTTAAAAAGCAGAAAGTCCTGGGAGTCCCTCACCTCCCTGGTCTCTGGTGCATTCTGGAGTGTTCCCACAACCTCCTATTTCCTGAGGTTGCCTGTTTACATTCTTTCTGCTGATCTTAAGGGCTTAAGTCCTTTTCCCTCACCCAATACCAGATCAGGTTTCTCTCTCCCCTCCATTCTCTCCCCACCCTGTCTACTTTCCCTCTCAGGTCCCTCCTTCTCTCCATACTTGTCAAAGGGAGGGACCTTAGATGAAACACCCTATAGTTGGGAGAGGTAACTTGTAGAGCCCACATCCAGCAGGAAGACAGGACATTAAGTGAGGGATGGGGTTACCGTCCCACAGTCACATCTCTGACCCCTAATTGTTCCTATCTGAAAGAAATGGATAGAAATGGAGAGGAGCCTGAGGAAAAGAAGGTCCAGCAACCGGCCCAAAGTGGGATCCAGCTCAAGGGGAGGTTCCAAGGCCTGACAGTATTACTAGGGCTATGGAGTACTCACAATAAGGATCTTATCATGACTGCCCTCTGAAAGACCCAACAAGCAGCTGAAAGAGTCAGATGCAGATATTTGCACCCAACCAATGGACAAAAGCTGCTTAACCCTATTGTTGAATTAGGGAAGGCTGAAAGAGGCCGAGGAGAAGGGCGACCCGGTAGAAGGACCAGCAGTCTCAATTAATCTGGACTCCTGAAATCTCTCAAAGGTTGTACCACCAAACAGACAGTATATACCAGCTAATATGAGGCCCCCAACACACATACTGTAGAGGACTTCCTGGTCTGTGTTCATTCAGAGATGATGCACCTAACCCTCAAGGGACTGGAGGCCCCAGGGAGTTTAGAGATCAGGTGGGGTGTGGGGTGAGGTTATCCAAAGGGAGATGGGGTAGGGTAGAGAGGAGGTGTGGGATGTGGAGCAGTTGCAGGGTGGATTGAGGGAAGGGGGATAGAATATGGAATATAAAAAATACATTAAAAATTAACTTAAATTACAAAAAGAAATCAGGAAGTCATTTGGGTCTGGTAAGAATCTGGAAGACAATTCTGTAGAGTTTGGGCACAGCAGTACAGGCAGGCAGTGAGAGAGGAAGTTGTTTAGGTTTGAACATCTGGATATAAAAGTCATGGCTGAAGATGGAAAAGGGTAGCAATTAGAGATGAATCAGAATCCTGGAGAGAAAGCATATGGACCTGCAGAATGATAGGAAGAACTGTATGGTGGTGCACTGGTTTTAACGCATTGATAATAAATTCAGTCGCAAATAAGATGTCGGTGTCACATTAAGGACAGAAATTAATACATCATTTCCTTTTGGTGTCATTTGAATTCTCTACTTGACTCTCCCTGCGTCTTTGAATGTCTCTATTTGGTGTGTACTCTCAGTCTGTGTCTGTCTGAAGACTATGTTGTGAGTCTACTCCTGTATCTGTATCTATGCCCGTCCTTAACAAAGGGCTTCGCACTCCTTTTTCAATGAACAACACGGAAAGCATGACATGAGGGAGGAATTAGGGACATTTCACAAAAATATCTAATAGAGTTTTACCAAGGATTAAGTCACTGACTCCAACTGACTATAACTGATACCATAGAGAGAGCAAGCAGTACAATAAACACCATTTCTGCCAATTATGTGCATGTTGTATTCAATATTTCTGGTGGATGTTCATTTATAACTTTGATTTTAGACTATATTTGTTTTTTCCACAAACGATGATCCTAACACATGTATAAACACATATGCACTTTCTTTGGGTCACATCCATGGAAAAGTATAAATGCAAGATTACAGCCATGCATTGGTTCAGGTTATAAATGTTGATTCCATGGGAAATCCAAGGCTATTAAGGAAGGCTATTAAGTTGTTCTTGTAAAGACAGACTAAGCAGACAGGTTGAGTTCACAGTAAGATAATAGTATTGAGTATTATTAAGCATTACTGGTTGTAAGGCCCAGAAAAATTCATCTCTTAGACTGTAAGAGATATTTCTATAATAGTACATCACTCTAGGATGGGGAGATGAGTCCAAACTAATGCTAGAGGCAAAGAGCTGGAAAAAAAGAGATCAAAACATAGGGGTTGGAATTTCCTTATGTGGGACTTAAAAAAAACTGAGATATTAATAAGGAAAAGAACAAAATATTAAACTTTATAATATTGTAAGGCTTCGTCATGTGGCGTCGAGATATCAGAGTCTGGTTCATTACCCTATTATTGGCTTCAATTATAGAGCAAATTGTAGGGATTTCTGCATTTAGAAGTGCTTAGCTTATTTCAAAGTTAAGGGCACAGTATTGTTCATGAGCATGCCTTCTCAAAGGAAGCACAATTTCCTTTCTAATAATGTTGGCAGATGCAAACTAAGAAAATCCCAGTAACATGTTCTAGTGATGTATAGAAATGTAACATGCAGCCCCTGCAGTTTTAGCACACTCCTGTCCATGGAGGTCTCATTTAAATGCGTACACTACGTAAAAACAAATTTCTTAGAAAATCCATACATTCACCGGCATTCTTAAACCTTTTGAGATTAACAATCTAATATTCTTATAGTTTTTATAAAATTCTGTTCTTTTTAAACAGGCTGCTTTTCAATGCCTATCCATTTTTTTAGAAGAAAAGCCTAGTACATTAGTGACGGGAGATAGAGAGTGTGACAGAGTTTATAAAATCCTCTACATAAATTACTAGCTTTTTCACAGATGAGTTCAGAAACCAACTCTATATTGCAATCAATCGTATACCTGTAGGCCTGTTTGTTTTATATGGTAAATGTGATGTGTATGGTGGACTGACAATTGGAAAGTTTTCTACAAATCAAAACAGCAGTAAGGTACTGTTCTATGGTTTGAATAGTTCTGGACTAAATTTTTATAGAATGCATGGTGTTATAATTATAACACCATTCATTCTATATTGTTTACAGTTTCTAATATTTTAATTTCTTTTGCATCATTAACATGCAGCATTAATTTTCATGTAATTCACTTTTATATGTATTCACTGGGATAGAAAAATTATTGAGTCAATTGGGCAATTAAGTGTCATCATGATTACATATCCATTCATTGGCGTGCATCCTACAACTCTGAATTTATTTACAACTGTAACTGAAGCCATGGGACATGAGTTTTGAAGCATCAGAGATTGTACCATTGCTCTTGCTCCTTGTGCCAATGGGTGGACAGTCCCCACCTCACCTCTTAACTAAAGCTGGATTTATTTTTAATTAATCTATTTCCCATATGATTAAAAGGATGTCATCTTACCTTAGTCATTAAGAGTTCAAAAACCAGGGAATGCTTATGGATAACTAATTGACAGTTTTAAAATGGAATTCAGATAACATCTTTAATTAAGTTTCTGAAATAATCATTTGTAAAGTCTTGATTATCATACACCAGAGATCACATTTTACTCTATTGGAAATAACCATTTTTAGTGAGTATCTACAACACATTTGTAATCTAAACTGTGAGAAATTTTTTCTTCATTGAAACATCTTTCTGAGATAGGTACACATATCTCACCTGTACACATATTAAAGCTGAAACAATAATAAGCAAATAAGTTAAAAGTGATCACTGTTACCAAAATCTCAGCTGTACACTGTTTTCTTGCAAAAGGTTAAAGCAAGTCATGTTAGGAAATATGCAAATAGATGCTGCTGTCAATTATTTATTCATCTATTGAAATGACATTCAAGAGCTGCAAGAAAACCGTCATTACAAATACTAAGGCTAATTAAACTATACATATAATAATAAAGAAATAATTGTGTTTGCATCTTTTAAATACAAATCAGTATAAAGCAGAAGCCACTGTGGTTTATGGTAGATATGGGACATTATGTCCTGATAGAAAACTTTCCCTGCTTTCTGATAAGGTGAAGATGAGTCCTATACACTTATTTAAGGTCAGTCTGTTGTTTTCAGCCTGCAGCTGAGATACTCTTCGATATTATTTAGTGGGTTTATGTGTGTGAAATAATATAAGTTGGAAAAATTAGAAAAGGTGGGTGTTACGATATACTTAAAGAATTTTTCTCTTCTGAGTTGAACATTTGTGATAAATAACATAGAAAAGACAAGGAGCCATATGGATACGGCATGATATCAACCACTTACTGGCCATCAACTCGATGTTTTGGGGGGTTGGGTTTTTTGTTTGGTTGGTTGGTTTTGGTTTTCGAGACAGGGTTTCTCTGTATAGCCCTGGCTGTTCTGGAACTCATTTTGTAGACCAGAATTCCTGACAGAGAAGATGCACCTGACCGTCAAGAGACTAGAAGCTCAAGGAAGTTTAGAGGTCTGGTTGGGTGGAGAATGGGGAGTGGGGATATCCTCATAGAAATGGTGGGGAGGGGAGGAGGTATGAGATGTGGAACAGTTGGAGGGTGGACCAGGGTGGGAGAAATAAAAACTGGAGTGCAATGAATAAATAAAAACATAAATAATAAAAATAAAAGAAAACAATGAAGGATCACTGATTTAAAGTGGTATATAAAAATCAAAGGAACACTAGATAGTATTATAGATATAATTGACAATAGTACAGATATAAATGTTCACAAATACTATTTAAAGAATTCTTCATTTTAAAACAAGTATAAATTTAAACAAAGTAACCATCATGCTAATTTTAAAAGGAGTCATATTCTAAAGTTGTCATGAAGTACCCAAGATATTTTTTCAGAAGATATCTGTAGTAAGACCTATAGTGTAGTTTCCTACACCAATCTCAAATTGCCAATGTATAAATAACAAATATTAAAACAAACAGCAAACAAAATGTACTAAATTTGCCAAAATATCTATAACCTGGGGGGAAAAATGCAACAGTACTAAATGTAAGGAAGTATATAGAAGAACTGCATTTTGAGGTTTGCTCTCACCTGCTAATAAGAATAAAGACTCAACTACATCAATTACTGCTCTTGACAGTTATGTAGCAGTGATGGCCACTGTCATGTTCTACAAATGCACTTTTATTCAATTTAGTATAAGTTTACCTACATGTATCTAGAAAGATATAAAAAGAAAGTAGGATATATATATATATATATATATATATATATATAGAGAGAGAGAGAGAGAGAGAGAGAGAGAGAGAGTCTATACTGGTATATTATTTAACAATCAAAACAAAGGCCCCTAAGTTATTCATAAAGCATGAATGACCTTGCAATTGTTATAGAATGAAAATCACACGCATACAACAACAGATACTTTTTTATTCATTTAGATAAGGATAATAACAGTAAATCTTAATGTTACTTTGCAAGTCAGCACCTGAGTTTCCTTTTGTCTACAGAGTAGATGTTATCGAAGAAGACGCAGGAACATCACATCTGAGCAGCGAACATACATTATTTCTTAGTCTGAACAGTAGCTTCAAAGATGTATTCCTTTCATGACACTTTCCCCAGTAATACGTGTGGTCCTACAATTGAAAATTTTTTAAAATATCAACACCAGCAATAGCACCAACAAAAGTCATTATCTGTAATAAATATGGACATAACTTGACATTTTCAAACAGATGCATCAAGTAGCATCTTTTATATTTTTTGATGTACCCACATACTAAATACTATCAACTTTTTAAGTTTATTGTTTCAGTTATTTACTGTGTGTGTGTGTGTGTGTGTGTGCCCTATATATTGATTTTTCCATAAATTAAAAATAATGTGTGTTAGTGAGCTCTCCATGTCTGACCTAATCAGCTTGTGATCAGAGCTTTATTAAAATACTATTTTCCTAGGGGTAGAATGTGATAAAGAGAAAAAGGAAGCGACCTGGACTCCATGGTCTGCTGAGGGTATACCCTCATACTCTAATATTCCTCCTACGCCAGGCATGGTGATGCACGCCTTTAATCCCAGCATTCAGGAGGCAGAGGCAGGCAGATTTCTGAGTTCGAGGCCAAAAGGTTGGATAACATTCCTAATGAGCAAGTATTTATCACATGAAACTTTGGGGATTATTTCATATCGAATGACTGTAGTGAATTTATCTTTTCAGATCAATAGTCAAGACATAAGCATGCACAAGCCTGGGTTCACTTTGTGGAACCATGAAGAAATGTATTAGTTTGGTAAAATGCTTGCAGAATTTCCGTTTTGATGATTTAACTGCCAAGTTCATTACGATGATTTAAAGATGATGCATTTTTCTTTGTGCTTTAAGATTATCCTCAATGCTGCTTTTCAGCAATTTTATAGAAAAGTGTGAGTTTCTTTCATATTTATTTTTAGTTGATTTTTGGCCAGTTCTTAAATCTGTGAATGGATGCTACAGTTCCCTTTGGGGTAAATCTTGAGGGATATATCTTCCTGGCTAGTATTTCCAAAATATTTCTTTTACTTTGTTTTCTCTACACACGTGTAAAGAGTGTAATTTCTTGCATATTGAAATGTTCATCATTTTTACTTGTATGCTTTCCTGCATTTTCTGTTTTCCTCTCCGTCAAATCAGTGAAATCTATTTGTTGATTCTCCATATTTTTAGTTGTGCATTCTCTTTAATTTCTCCAATTATTGCCCAATAGTTCCAATAACAACAAGCAATCTATTACAATTATTACAGTCATCCTCAATTTCCTCATTTTTTTCCTGCCTACATTGTTGTTGCGTGGTGCTGCATTCTTGCACAGGTGCAGTTTTTATTGGATGTGTGAGTGGCATTTTTCTTCACTTTTTAATTATTATTATTATTATTATTATTATTATTATTATCTTCATTTACATTTCAAATGCTATCCCAAAAGTTCCCTATACTCCACCCTGCCCCTGCTCCCTTACCCAACCACTGCCACTACTTGGCCCTGGCCTTCCCCTGTGCTTGGTCATATAAAGTTTGCAAGACCA
>NC_034599.1:71007450-71017626 GCF_900095145.1 Mus pahari | reverse complement strand
AAAAAAAAAAAAAAGAAAAAGAAAAAGAAAAAATTGTACAAAGTATTTAATGCTTCGAATTACACTGTCTTCTTTTCCCTAGAGAATTTGTTTTCTTTGTGCAGTTAGTGTTGAGAGAGAAATATTCTGTCTAGTCAGTGGACAAAGGATATAGACTTCATCATTTTGAATCCCATGTCTGCTACAGTTATTTCTCTTAAGAGTTTATGGTTGGAGCTACAGCTATAGCCAAAAATGTTAGCTGATTTGATCAGCCTGGACTCCAGTAATTTTCTTTTTTTCATTTGGGTTTCTCAAGTTTCTGCTCACAGTCTCCCAAGAGCTCAGCTCCTTGTTTTCTTCTACCCACTCAGATTATTTTAACAGCGATACTGAGTACTAGCCTTTCTTTCTGCTGGTCTTCACCCAAAGACGCTGGTCCTTCTGCTTATTGCCTTGAAGATGGTCTTCCAATGGCAAAGGAGCAAATTATGTGGCTCTGATGATTTAGAGAGACTGGGCGTGTGAAAGGTGGTTGATTCCCGCTCCCATGGTCTTAGGTTCCACGTGTCTTATAGGGTATTCGAACTGCCGAAAACTTATCTGCCCCTACCAGGAAGATATTTTTTTGTGTAGGATAGTGCATCAAATGTGACTCCAGAGGACAACTGGATTTTCATAAATATTCTCCATCTTCTGGATGACTTAGGTCATTGCTATCTTATCCATTCATGGTCTCCATTCCAGTGAATCATAAATGTTTACCTCTAAATGAAATATATGTTGTGAAAAATAGAACTACAAAATATACTGGATTTTGACAGTAGGATAATTTACATGTGTTTCTGAACCAGGTTGGATTCTTCTTCTCATATTTCTGCCCCTGAACAGTCTCTTAATTCTTTCTTTCCAGTTCAGTGAGTGTTGACAAATGTTTGACACCACATGTAATTTTCCTCACATCTTCTTTGAGGATAATTCATGTTTATGTTTATAGCTAATCGTCCACCCACTGAAGTCTTTTATTTAGGCTCCATTATAATCTTTGTATCATTAATATTTTACCAGTGTTTTGTCATGAATTTATTTATTTAAAATTGAAAAACAGTTTCAAAATTGATCCTTCTGATATTGTATCAAAGTCACATGTGATTTTTAAATAATTCCTCAAGTTACTTTTTTTTTTTTTTGATGACCACAGCATCATAAGAGACTTGGGATACAAAAAGTGAGAGCTACCCAAGAATTCGACTCAGATATTTTATTGTAACTGTCAGTATACCAGAGATGAACACTAGAGGGATGAAAAACAAATAACAGTAACTAAGGGAAATGCAGGGGAGAAGGAAAACAAGGGAATTTGGGGTTACTTATACTTTAAACTAAGAGAAAACTTTCCTTCTGTAAAGTGATCAAACTATGAGTTTCTTCCGGCAATAGATTGAATAGAAGCCAAATGTCACTAGAAGGATCCATTGCTTGTGGGTGTCAACTCTTGAGTTCAGAAAGGTCAGAAATGAAAACTGGCCACGTGCCCCAGAATGGCTCTGACACAGGGTAGAAGTGCAGGTACAATTGAGAAGAACCGTACTAGGCCAGGGGCTTGCAGTGACTTACCCGCAAAGAATGACAAAGAAAGAAACGAGCAACACGAACTCCACTCAAACTCCACTACAGTGAAATGATTACTACATAGGGCACACTGGTACTATCTCAGGCCCTGACTATACAACTTCTGATCCAGCGCTTCAGTGGAGATTTAGCTGCCTGTTCTTACGTCTTAATAACTGTGATATTGTCTCTCTGGGAGCTTTTTCACAAAAGGTTTAGAGACAGTTCTGAATCAGTCCATCCATCCTGCTGGTGAGTCCCTGTAGTACGCAGAGGCAGTTGCTAAACACATTCAACACTCTTTACACTGTTTTTTTTTTTCCTTCTATAAAAATCTTTCATTAAACTCTCCCCCTGTCCTCTCTCTCTTCCTCCTTCTTCCCTCTTCCCCTCTTTCTTTCACTGTATGTATGTATGTATGTATGTATGTATGTATGTATGTATGTATATACCTATGTATGTACATGAAGACATTACTTTTCCATATCTCTTCCCAGCAAGTTCCTCCTATAGTGATACAATTGCTCCCTCCCAGCACCATGGTGACACTCTTAGTCTTTCAGAGAAGACCTGGCCACTTTCACATAAGGATGAGTTGTTCACTTACAGACCCACATTTCCTTAAGTAAATAAAAGTGAAGGTCATGTTAGATAGACACTTGTTCATTTATAGTACCTTTTTAAAAAGTTTCCTGTTTATTAATATTATTTGAAATTTTGGTTGACAAATTCATAATAATTCAGTTGCACTTATGACAAGAATCAAGCCATGAAGCATGTAAAAAGGGAAACACTGTTTGTGTAATGTTTCTGAGCCAGAGAGATATATAGAGAACTTTGCCTAAATGGGGAGGTGGATAAGGGTTGATATGACAAGTCTATTGTTACGTATGGAGAGAGGCATTAAAACCAAAATTACAAATGAGGAGGGCCACAGACATGGAAAGGGCCTTAGTGGTATATCAGAATTAGGGCTATACTGAGGACTTCCTGGGTTCCTATGGCTATCCCCTGTTATCCCATGAATGACTCAATACAGGATACTGAAAAGGTTAACTGCAGGCTCCACCACCTAGATTTTGTTGCTGGCTTTCTTTGTTTTATTTTTCCTTCACAAAGAAATGCATTATTTCATCTTGACTAACTCATTTTCATAAATTGAGATGGTACAGGATGGTTTATTCTTCTGTCTGCATCCTTTCTGGCATGTGAAATGTGACTTTAAATGGACATATTAATTTCCACATTATAATAAAAGTTACAATTGATTTAAAGTTGAAAACGTCCTTGAGATGCCAAGGTAGGTGACTCCAAAGGCTTCCACTGACACTTGGTGGTACTAGATGGAACTACACTCTTTTTTTTTTTACAAATTTCTAGAAATGGTTAATACTTTATATGAATGTGGATGAGAGATTGTCTTAAGTGTCTCAATGCATATTCTATATATAGTTGCAAATTAGAAAAGAATAAAGTTGTAATATCTCATTATAATATCTACAAGACAGTGTGTAAATACCTACACTGCTGATCTATGCTTCAATTTTAAGTGTTTCAGATAATTCTTATTTTCATTGAACACAGTGAAAGTTTCTACAATAAATCCTGTTTCCTGTCTTTGATACTACATTAGCACAAGGAGACTGTAATTGCTAATTTTTAAATGTTTTTAATTGAAATAGAATTACATAACTTTCCCTCTCCCTTTCCTCTCTTCAGCCCCTCAGCCACCCTCTCTTGAGTCCCTCCCAAGATAGCCTCTTTTATTTATTATTGTTATGTGTGTATGTGTGTGTGTGTTTATGCATGTGTGTGTGTTTATGCATGTGTGTATGTGTGTCCTACTGAGTCCATTTTTTGCTTGTATGTATGTATATACGTATGTATGCATATGATTTCAAGGCTGACCACTCTGTATGGACAACAAATAAGGGGGCTTATCCCTGAGAAAGGCAAAGAGTGTTCATAAATGAAGGAAGTTCCCAGACACATATCTGACTAGACTTGTGGATCCGTAGACAGCAGTGAGTCTAGGAAAGAGACGGCAACTCAGCCAGGAAAGGTGGAAAGATAGGTGGTACATGAAGATGGTGTGCTTGCAGGCCCTATGTATGAAACAGGGCTTGTGGGTTTGCAAGTGGCAGAGGGCTAGGGGAAGGAGAGAAAGGGAAGAAGCAATTTACCTAGGAAAGGTGGATGATGCGCAAGGATGATGTGAAGTTTTCTTACACAACTTCAGCTCCTAGGAGGTTTGAAATTTTTCTAGCAGCCCATTTCTAATAAATACCAAAAAGAAATGAAATTATGAGTCCAAGAGATGTGTGCTACCATGTTAACTGTGTCACCATTCGCATCTGTCAAGAAATAGGAATAACCAAAATGCCCAATAACCGAGGGATGTATGAAGAAAATGTTACATAAGCAAAATGAAATGCCACAAATGCTCAACAAAAAAATCCTTTATTTCCAACAATATGGATGGAGCTTGAGATTGTAATTTTAGTTGAAATAATCCATGGACATAAAGACAGGTTTACATGATCTCATTCATATGAGTAATCTGAAAAAAAAAAAAAAGAACCTTAGATGATCTCATAATCAAGGAGACTAGGATGGCACTTCCAGGAGCTAAGAAGAGTAGGGTTGCAGTGAATGAGGAAATATCCATCCATGTTTACTAGTCAGAGTTGGGGAAGAAGGAAGTTCAGGTGTGCTTGTGCATAGCAAAACATCAACAGGGAGCAATACTGTACTATCATTTTAAAAAAATAACAAGAAAAATTTATAAAGTTTTACCATAAATAGCAGCTATGTGAGTGAACAGATACATTTGTATTGTCTTAAATATTATACAATAATACATATATTTAAAATACTGTACTGTCTCATTATTATATATAATTATCAACTTGTACTTATCAGTTTGAATTTAAGTGAATTCAAATAGGATATTGTTATACAAAATTTTTCAGAAAGATGTTATTGCATTGTAACTATTTTATGGCTTTTCTTATCTTCAGAGACAATTCTGTAAATTGTGATAGAACATCTATAACATAAAATATACCAGCTGAAACTTTTTGTGTTTCTGCTGTTTTTGTTTTCAGGTCTACATATGTAGCCTAGGTTGTCCTAAAACTTGCAGTCTTCCTGCCTTGTCCTTTTGTATGTTGGGAACCACAGAGTAATGCCCTATGCACTTATGATGATTGTTTTAGTTAGTGTTTCATTGCTATGAAGAGACACCATAACCAAGGCAACTTTTGTAAGGAACAACACTTAACATTGGGGCTGGCTTACAGGTTCAGTAATTCAGTTCATTACCATCAAGGTGGAAGCATGGCAGTGTCTAGACAGGCATGTCACTGGGGAAGCTGAGAGTTCTACATCTTGTTCCAAAGGCAAACAGGAGAAGACTGACTGGCTTCCAGAAAGCTAGACGTAAGGTCTCAAAGCCCACCCCCACAGTGACACACTTCCTCCAACAAAACCACACCAATGTCAACAAAGCCACACCTCCTAGTAGTGCCACTCCATGGGCCAAGCATATTCAAACCACCACAATACTTAACAAGCAAGTGAGATGCCACACATTCACTGATTTTCTGTGTGTTTCCCTGGGGGCTCTGATAGGTGGATACAATCCCACTAGATTCCAGTAGTAGGAAGACTACCTGGGAACTCCACTTTCCATCTGTCTGCCTGTAGTCCCACCTACCACTCCACTAAGCATCTGCATCCTACCGTTACCCTCTTGAAGAACCTGGAAGTCTCCAGACACACTTCCCCTTCTGCCTGCCTGCCTGCCATTCACACCACCCACAACCTTGCTAGGCATCCAATTTCATGTAGAGTTTGACCAGACTGTCACATAGCTCTAAGACTACCCTAGATTTCCACAGGCAAACCAAGAGTGGCCCCAAGATTGAACACCAAATACCGTTCAGCCATCTACACCCTGAGAAGTGGGGATAATATTAAACAGAGATACAAATAATTACCCCAAAAAGGAAAGAATAAATATCTAAAGCAAGAAACACTTCTACAGATCTAGTTCTAGGTGCTTAGTACCAGCCCAGCCCTGCTACAGTCACTTGACTTCATCCTTTCTGCCCTATTTCTAACTTCTAGCCAACTGTATATCTTGCACTGAGACTCATTCCAGTGAGTCCATCTAATTCTATCCATCACAGACCCTCCACACTACTAAGATCTAACCTAGGCCCCACATTCAGTGTCCAGGCCTATTATGGTGGGCCACACTCATGTGGTCACCAGGCTTCAGACTTGGACACACATCCCATGTGCCAGTCCAGGCTTTCTGTGACCACTTGACTTCATCCTTCATATGCTTAATGCAACTCCCAGATCCAGTCAGTCACCCAATAATTTATACCATGGCACAGTGCACTAAGTGTTCCCGATCCTACTCATATTGTACTTTTCTCAGATCTAGCCCAGGTCCAATATCTAGTTCACAGGCATCATCTCGTAAGCCCCACCCACGTAGTATTCATACTCCTGGCTTGGACTAGGATTCACATACTTAGTGCCAGCCCAGCCCCCTTTGTCTACCTGATTTCTTCCCTCCCAGGCCTTATCCACCATGATTTGAAGGTCCTATGTTAATTTTCATCCCTCTCTTTGTCCACATCGGACACAAAACCAACAGAAGTCTATACTCTCAGCTCTTCAGTCTCAGGGAGATTGGGTTAAGAAACTGAATTCATCTTTCTATTTTCTTTTTTAAAAATACACTTTAGCTTAAAAAACAGGTACCACTGTAGAGTGAAAGAATTAACAAAAAATATTCTAATCAAACGGGACCTGGAACCAAGCAGACTAAAATGAATCAGAAGAAATAAAGGAGATATCATTTTAATAAAGGGCACATTTAAGAAAGAAAACATTACAACCTAAACATACGTGCACCCAACTCTATAGCGCCAACTTCATAAGAGAACTAATAACATTAAAGACACAGAATGACATAAATGTTGCAGGATACTTGATCAAACTGTGAACTCTGAGATTGTGTTATGGTGTGGCTCAGCCCTTAGCTCATACCTTAATCCCAGAAAATTAGAAAGATATAGAAGACTAGCACATGTTACTAAAGTTAATACAAGGCCAAGCAGAGCAATTCAGGAGAGGCAGATAAAGAGAAACTATATTTAATCAGCATGGACAGGAATTTTGAGCCAAAGGAACTGAGATGACCACCCAGCCAGAGTCATATCCATGTGACTAGTTTTCAATAGGAGAAATGGAAATGTCTATAAAATCTCTCAAAACATGTCCATCATCTTTAGTAATTAGAGAAATAAAAATTAAAACAACTTTGAGATTTCATCTCACCCCTGTAAGAATGTCTAAGGTCAATAGAACCGCTCAGAACCAATGCTGGAGAGACTGTGAGGAAAAGGGGTTCTCATTTACTGTGGTTTAGATTGAAAACTGGTGCAGCCACTCTTGAAATCAATGTAGAGAATTTTTCACAAGCTAAAATAAATCTACCATATGACCCAGATGTACATCTCCTTGGCTTATACCCAAGAACTCAATATCCTACTTCATAGATACTTGCTTGGACATGTTCATTGCCACTCTATTTATAATGGCTAGGAAAGGAAAACAACCATTTTAATGTCCTTCAGCTGATGAATGAATAATGAAAATGTGGTCATATACACTATGGGATATTCTTTATCTGTAAAAAATGATAATGAAATCTGCAGATAAACAATGGAAATTGAAAATGTTATACTGAGTCACGTAGATTCAGAAAGACATATCTTCCCTCCTTTTTTTTTCCTTGTTCTAAATATTCAGATGTGAGTGTATAAGCTGGAGTAACCACAGAAACCAAGAAGGTAAAACTGGACCATGGGATAAGGGAGTACTAAAGAGAGGAATAAAGAGATTCAGGTGCTATGAAGGGGAAATGGGAGAAATGTGGGTGAGGCAGGAGGGTGTGTATACTGAATAAGAGAGAGGGAAGAAGGATAATTGGCATCAAGAATGTTTGAAAAACTCATGAAGAATCATATTATTCCATATTTTCCTGAAATTACATGAAGTATATATTAATACATATGTATACTGTCAATAAAATTATGTTACTTAGAGTGATAATGCTCCCCTCAATAATCATAGACCGACACCTACCCCATTACCATACATGGGAAAACTTTTTGTGAGTTATTGGTCCAGTATGTCCAAAAGACTCCCCAAAACAATATGACTGCATCCGCCCTTGGTTGCCTCCTAGTAGTTGAGTGTAAATTCCTATTCCTGAAGACACTGTGTACTTTAAACTCAAGGCTGGAAAGAGTCAAGCTGAATATGATACAAAGTCTCCTCTCTGAGGACTGTTGCCAAGGAAGGGAAGAAACCAGTAATCCTACACAGCTGTGATGCCTATGAATACGAACCATTGCAGTGACCATAAGGATAAGATATCCCTATAGGTACAAAAGTGGCACTCATATCTTGGCAGTAACCACAAGATATCTAATTGGTTTTAAGGTCTACTCAGTAGGAGGGAAATCAGGACTAGTACTGTAAACCTAGTCAAGTACCTGGGCTGTTGAGGTCATGAATAGAAAAGAACCCACTACTACCACCTTCCTAAGCTAGTATAAATTCTAAGTCTAAACACTTCTCCATGAACTCACAAATATGTATAGCTATCATCCCTTATCAAAGATGCTTCTCTTTGGAACATTAGTGAAAGCTACAACTGGTTAAAATACAGAGAACAGTGATCATAAGGTTCTCAGGACAAACTGGCACATCAACAGCACAAACCCCAAACCTAAAGCTGAGGAGATATTTGTCAAGAGCAGTGTAAAAACTGCAATGCTGCAATATGCTGTGTTATTGACAGGACAGCTATATCAATGATGCTTTATCCATATGAATGCCTAAATAAGACATGAAGAATGATAATACCACTGGAATGGGAAGACATCACAGGTTTTCACCCCTAGAAAAGAACTACAGGCAGGTATGGTCTACTGAGACAGAACTAGTCTTCCACTGGGATGAGCCCCCAGTTGATTATCTAATGCAATGTGGTCTCCCCAAAATATATCCAAGTACATTAAACACACTTGACATGTTGCATTTATATATTTTTGCTTATATGTAATAATAATTAAAGTAAGAGAAGCAATGACTTTGAGGAGCAGGGGCATACAGCAGGAATTAGAGGGGACAGTGAGTGGGAAAGTATATAATTAAATATTAATTCAACAAAAGAGATAACCTACACCTCCTATAGAGATGGTTCCTGTGAAAGTTAAAGAGTTAATGTAAGTAGAGTATGTGATCAAAGAACACCATCCATAAAGATAAAAGCAGATGTTTTGCCAGGAGCTCTCATAGGGGCATGACATTGCTGTTACTAATGGTTACAGTGACATTGGATACTTTCAATAGGAGTAGGAAAAAACATGACAGGTGGAAGACATTGTGGAGATTTCAAGCATTGGTCACTGGGGAAAAGAGAGGATATTACATTTCAGAGAAATATTAAATCTGAGTAAAGGCTTGAATCTAGTTTCGGATGAATTTGGCATGCTGTAGAAGAAGAAAATGGTTACTATTGTACATTGTGGTCTTGAATGAGTGAGTAAACAAACTCCCATGTGCACAGATCAGGAAACATACCTGTAGGGTTGTGTGTTGTTAACAGGCCATTTAGAAACAGGTCCTGACCATGTGGAATGTTTACACAAGCAAGGCCAGAGCAATGAGGGGTGGAGCTGCCTTACTGTGTATGAGCAAAATGGTGAAAGTTCAAGAGAAGCAAAGCCTTGTGGATAAGCAAAGTCATAATCTATAAATATTTGAATGGACATAATACAGACACTACCCTTATTTTTTAGTGGCAGAATAATACAAACTAACATAAAGCTCTAACATAAACTGCCCCAGGACTCTCCTGACAATATTCTTTATTGATTTTTTTCCCTTTTGTTAACCTCTACTATAATAATGTGTAATGATTAATGCTGAATTTCAATTTTACAGCATTTAGAATCACCAGGGACAAGCCTCTGGGCAAAGTGTTTGTGAGGGAGTTTCTATTTTTTTATTAGATATTTACTTTATTTACATCTCAAATGTTATCCCCTTTCCTAGTTTCCCCTCCTAAAATCCCCTATCCCTTCCCCTCCCCCCCTGCTCACCAACCCACCCACTCCTGCTTCCTGGCCCTGGCATTCCCCTATCCTGGGACATATAACGTTCACAGGACCAAGGGCCTCTCCTTCCATTGATGACCGAGTAGGCCATCCTCGGCTACATAGAGCCATAACGCCCACCATGTGTTTTCTATGATTGGTGGTTTAGTCCCAGGAAGCTCTAGAGATAATTACATTAACTGAGATGAGAATGCCTATCTTAATATGGTTGGCAATAGTCTATGGTTTGTGATCCTTTTTTTTCATATATTTTGATCATGCTTCCCCACTCCTGCTCCTTCCCATCTCCCCTCCCACCCAACTTCACGTTCTCATTCTCTCATTCTCTCATTCTCTCATTCTCTCATTCTCTCTCTCTCTCTCTCTCTCTCTCTCT
>NC_034599.1:70966936-71007384 GCF_900095145.1 Mus pahari | reverse complement strand
ACACACACACACACACACACACACACACACACACACATTCACAAACACACAAATACTCCAAAAAGAAAACCAAATCTATGTTTTTGTTTTGCCCCTTGCTCCTGGGCATGGAGCCTACACTGGGGTATTGATATAACCAGTGCCACCCTATTAAAATGGCTTTTTGGTCAGTTGTTGGATTCAGTGTTCCCTTCCTCTCTCAGTGTTGGGACCCTTTCTGCCTTCAACCTATCTCTGTGCTGCCATAGTCTCTGGGTTGGCATGTGCATCAGTCCTGTTTTGTCTGGAATATACTCTATCCTTGGAGTCATCCAGCGTCTCTCTACCTTACAATCTTTCTTCCTCTAATTCACATAGATCCCTGAGCCTTCATGGGCGGGGTTTGATGAAGACATCCCATTTAGCAATGAGTGTCGCAGTGAGTATGTCTCAACACACTGTCTAGTTTGGGTCTCTGTTAAGTATCGTCCACTGCAAAAAGAAGCTTCTCTGATACAGGTTGACCTATGCCCTCATCAATAGGTGTAGCACTATGTCATGACACTAAGATAGGAAGCATAGCAGTCATCTTCTTCTTTGCTCAACATACTAAATCTAGAAATATGTCATTTACATATGGCTCATTGAGAGTCATTACTGATAACCTGGAATGTCTTCATAATACAGGGACCAATGGCAAGTGATACACAATGATGGGTATATGTGCGAGTCTTAAGGATTTAGCCAGAGATGAAAGACTGGGAGAAAAGGCATAACAGTGGTCTTTAAATACTTTAAATTCATTATAGCTACTGTTTAATTTTGTCCCTTAACTGCAGAAGATACAGTGAAATCCTGGTTTCTATTGTTTCAGACAGTGGCTTTCTTTGTACACATGCTTTTAAAATTTTTGTTTTAAGTGCATGACTTTTTTCCTGAATGTATTTCTGTTACCATGCATATCTGATACCTGAGGAGGCCAAAGGAGGACACAGATCCCCTGGAACTGGAGTTCCAGACAGTTCTAAGCCACTGCCAAATGGGTGCTGGGAATCTATCCCAGGTCCTCTTAAAGAGCAGCTGGTACTTTTAGCCACTGGGCCATCTTTCCAGATGCCAAAGGTGATCCTTTTTGGAAATAGGGTCATTGGAGATGTAATTTGTGGAGATGAAGTTACACTGTACTAGGGTGAACCTGTAACCCCACATGAATATGATCTTGTAAGATGACTGTGCAAAGATCTAGACAAGGGAGAGTGTCACATGACCACGGAGGCAGAGATTGGAATTACATGTATAAAGTTTGCAGATTCAACCATGACTGCCATGTGACCACACAAACCTAGGAGGAAGCAAGGGATATCTTCCATACAGGCTTGGGGGCTAGGAGAACTAACTGCATGTTCTTTTCTGGGTCTAATCTGCGCAGTTTATCATACATTAAAAAGTTCCAGCAATAATATTTGGTATCCATTTTTCTTATTATAAACCATAAGCATGCGCTTTTCAGTTGCTAAGATATGTATGTTTCAAGTATTTATGTAAAATAACGTATTTGGCAGTATCACCTTCAAGTGAAAGCATTGGAGTGTATCCTAATTACGGCCACCTGATGCTTTGGCTATTGCCTTGCTGAAGTTAAAGGATCGTGTGAAGTATTCAAAAACTGAATCTCCCAAAGTATAAATATTTTCTTAAATTTCATATTGGGAGATGAGAGCTAATTTCAGCCTTAGGAACTAGTGGATGTATTTTTTGCCAAGATACGAAAATCCTAATGGTAGACTGTTAAACTTCAGGCCAGTTTTGCCTCTTTCTCATCCACTCTGCCTTTGGGAGAAGCCACAACTTCTGTGTTCTGCTGTAAAATTTAGTAGGGGCTTCTTTTAAAAAGCCACCTTCTGTACTATCTCTCTGTAGGCTCCTTCTCCTCGGTTAGGAGTCTTCCTTCCCAGCAGCTCATCTTGTGCTGTTCTGGGAAGCTTTGGTTTTGATCTATTTTGGTCTATTTTATGCATGTATGTATGTATGTATGTATGTATGTATGTATGTATAGAGACCAGACTAGCCTGACTTTTTCCTTCTTTTTACCTAGGCCTTTTCAGGCTGTAAGCTTGGGTTCTAACTGCTGTCAGTTGAGCACCATTTTGTAGAAGTTAAAGTTTGGTCCTTCCCAGAAATAAGACACAGACTCAAAATATATTTTCAAATTCCTTGGCCATATAGCTAGGCTCTAATCTGACTACATCATAACTAAAATAACCCAATTATTTTCACCTACATTTTGCCACATGGCTAGTTACCTGTGCTCAGGTACTATGCATCCATCTCCTCACATCTTTTCTGCTGGACCTCCCACCTCCTCTATCCCAGAATTCTTTTTCCTCCTGGATGTTCTGCTTCTATTTCCTGCTTTATCCATAGGCCATAGGTTTTTTAATTGACAGGTAATGCATATATACAATACACAAAATACTCTTTCTACAGTAGATGATTGTCAAAAATAAGTTCTTACTCAGGCACTTAAATGCCACTACTTAAAGTTACCAATCACAGTGTCATTTCCATGACAACCCTAACAGGTTAAGGATACCCTGGAAACACACTCACAGTTCCATTTACTGGAATTCATTAGCAGAAGAAGCTAGCACTGTATGCAGGCATAGATGCTGAAGCTGGTGGCTTTGAAATTTGTATGTGTCAGACAGGTAGAGGACACAGTGTGCAGTAATTGATATTCTTCCCATAAAAAGCAGCTGAGTGGGCCTGCAGAGCGTTAAAGAAGGAAGGTTCCACAGTGTGGTAAGGAGGCCAAGCAGGTCAGATTTCAGCGTGATGCTCAGAGGCCACTGAGAGTAATAAAGAGAGAATTGGAGCCTAGAATTTAAATATACTCTATTATTACCTCTTCATTTTCAAAAATGAAGGCAAACTAAGTGGTGAAGGACACAATTATCACTTGGAATTTGCTACTTTTCATACTTTGTGAGTTCTTAACAGGTCCAATAAATGTTTTTGCCTCAATTTTCTCACACACAAATATGCCTGATGTCTTCCTGTAAGATTTGCCCAAATAGCACAATATAAGTACATGAGTGATTTGGCTAAGTATTTGGCAAAAGTTGGGGTTGAGTTAAAGTGAGTAAGTTGAGTTAAAGTGAGTTGAGTTAAAGTAGTAGGCTATTTTGTTTATTTGTTTGTTTTTCTCTCCAATAGTTAATATTTTCTTCTGGTTGTCCACAATGCAAATTTGTGGGAAGACATGGATCAAGGTCATGAATGAGGTGATCATAACTGTTCTTTGAAGATTACTACTTCTAATTCTCCTCATTCAACTACAACTCATCAACTTTTTATTTTAATTTTGGCAGAGTTTTACTATGTAGCCCTAACTGACTTGGACCTCAGTATGTAAATCAGGCTAATCTAAAACTCAGAGAGATCTGCCTGCCTCCGCCTCCGCCTCCACCTCCGCCTCCACCTCCCAAGGCTAAGATTAAGGACATGTGCTGCTATACCTAGCCCAGGAACTATTTCTTGATATTGTTCTACATACTGAACACTGAAGGAATAGAAACATCAATCAGAAGCTGCCCTTTGATTTCACATGCAACTCAAGCGATAAACAGTACAACCCTATGAATAGGAAATACAGGTGTTGGGTCAGTGAACTTATTTTAACCACAGATTCCAAATTCCCAGAGATTAACAGATGGGCTGACAGTAGCACAGCTTTAAACACACAGGTATGGGTTTTTCAGCACATGAGTAGGACTTCACAGTCATGTTAATTCTCTTGACTTTCCTCATCTCTTTGTTTATTCCCCATCTCTTTTTCTTTTTTCTCTATCAGTCTGCGTGGCAGTGTGGAAGAACCACCACATGAGGACAGTCACCAACTACTTCATAGTCAACCTTTCCCTGGCAGACGTGCTTGTGACCATCACCTGCCTTCCAGCCACCCTCGTTGTTGACATCACTGAGACTTGGTTCTTTGGACAGTCCCTCTGTAAGGTCATTCCTTATTTACAGGTAATTCTTTTTTGAGCCCTTGTACATGTTCTGAGCCATTTTACATGTTTTCAATTAAAGACATAACAGTCTGGTAAAATAGTTAATGAGTTAATCAATAAATATATAGATATTCAGGAAAAAAAACAATTTAAGGATGATAATACTTTAGATTTACTGACTAAATCATGCCTGGATAAAAATTGAGGCAAAAATGTTGTTATTTATTTCATAGTCTTCGTCATAAAAGAGGCGATTTGAACAAACTAATGATTAAGACATCCCTAGCTCAAATAATCATGAAAAATTGTTTTTGAATTATCAGGAATATCAGTTTTTTCTTAATGATTTCTTTTCATCCTGAAAAATTAGGAGGTATGTGGTCAAAGAAGAGCAACTTTGGGCCTCGGTTCTGGTTTGAAATGTCTGTTCTGCCATCTCTAGATGACACACTATTTTGTAAAATAGACTCTTGGCACTCACTTACTCAAAATGGTAATTATAGTAAAATCCACCTGAGATAGATGTTGTGGCAGATTATTTAGATGATTTACATAAGTCTCTTGGCTCTGTGATCACCTCATCATGGTTTTTACAAAGCAATGTTTTCAGAGTAAGAATCGGTTACCATGGATGCCTCAGTGATAAACAGCAAGTACAGCCTTTCTGTATCTGTTTGACAAATAAAAAATTATTAAAAAAATACTTTCAAAGAAATCATCTTCTAATGTATTTATAAATGTAAAGGCTTTGACAAAAAAAGGATTCCTGATAGTGACCATAGTAACACATTCCTACTACTTCGAAAGTAGTCAGTGAAGGAAAGCTCACTGTGCCCCCTTAGGAAGCAGATCCAGAGGGAAGAGGTGGGTGGTCTCTCAGTATCACCCCACAGTCCCCATCACCCTTTCCAGGTGGTGATCACAACGCCTGCATGAACAGATAATGGGATTCACATGAAAGAAAACTGGGAGAGCTCACAAATACTCATTACTAAAAATAATTTAAACTGTTTGGAATCAAAAAGTTAAGAGTTTTTTTTTTTTTCCAATTCAACCACTCCTTGATGATCTCTTATAAAGAGAAGTAGATTTTAAACATCAGATATCATTTGTAGTAAGTGTGATGATGCCACAGAAATGATAAGCTACATACAAACATTATGTATTACAAGGTTGGTGGGCTTACCTACTGAGGCCCATCGAAGGATTACAGAAAGGACTTTAAGAAAAATTTTGAAGAAATAGTCAAATGAACAGTAGAGAGGAATCACCTCATAGGGAGAAATATCAGGAAGAATGTATAGCTGTAGATGAACTCGCACGTAGGAACTAGAAAAAAAAAATCAAAAGCAGCAGAGAATTCTAACACCTGAGGATCTTCCTGTTCTTTCCAGTAAACTGCATTTCTCTCAGTTCCATTAATCATCCAGGAGGAAATGACAGCTCCCTTTGGTGTCAGGGTGGTTTCACCTGCTTATGTGCCCAGTAGCCTGACAACCCGCATAATACCTGTCCCGTGAACACCATGTTTTGATAAGAGGGGGTGATGCGATGTAGACTATCACCTAAGCCAGAAGTGTGCATTCCAGCTCTGATACACTGAGATCTTGCTGTGTCTTGTGCCTTCAATGCCCTCGGGAGCCCAAGTCAAAATACAGGAAATAACATTAACAGGAAGGGATGCTGGCAGCATGGGTAGTGCTTAAAGTCACTGGCATCATTCTTCCATCCAACATAACTTATGAGCAAGTTCTAAATGTCAAGGGACAAAGGGAAAATCTGGCTCCTGGATAAACAGTGTCCAGCTTATCCATCTCCATGAGAGAAAAAACAATGTGTGATCATAGTCTGGAAACAAACTGTATCCATCGCTTAACTCATTCACCTCGACCTCTTGTTAAAAGCATGCAAGTGCACCAAGAAATTCACACGCTGGCAAAACCAGTCTCCAACAGTACTTCAGAGGCACAGAGGCACAGTGACAGTGTTTTCTTTAAGTCCAGTAGTTTTTCTCCTAGTTTGCACAGCCGAGCACTAATTGCTTTTATCCCTAATATGTAACTTAAATATTTTGTATGCATGTATATAATGCACTTTCAATGTACCAAAGCTACACAGAAGTATTTGGTTGCATTTGGCTTTTACTAATTTGATCTACATATTGTTTTTCTTTTAAAGCAATACATCTTAGAGCTTTGAGTGATATACTATAATACTTTGTCAAATTCTTAAATTATTTAAGAGTCTTATAAATGTTAAAAATCAACTTAATAACTAAAATCGATCTCTTCGATATTTAATAATTTGTAATTCCATGTCCAATAACACATATCCTTGGTGAGCAATCATTACATACTTAATTTACTAATACTGACTGGAGCAATTGAGTCTTTTAAAGTACTTTTTACAAGACATAATGTTTCAGAAGAGGACCTTCACAGAAAATGGCAGGAAAAGAACAGAACAAATGAGATGTGGGTGACTGGCAGTGGACAGGCAGACAGTTTCAACTGTTCACCTCACTTATATCTTACCACCTCTTCCTGTTCCATTAGGCCCTATCACCCACAGTCATACCTAGTCATGGGTTTTTTTGAGAACTTTCTAGAACATCTATATGTAGTTTAAAACAAGTCCCCTTAGGCTTTACCTTTTAAACAGAATACCCAGAATATTTGTGAAGGATCAATGTACCCAAAGGCAGAAATTCCCAACATCTCTCTCTGCTGTCTGTATTCACAATATTCACAGTTCATTTTTAGGTCCTAGATTCCTTTCTCAAATGTGAGGCTGAGAGAGAGAGAGAGAGAGAGAGAGAGAGAGAGAGAGAGAAGCAATAACAAACCATTTACAATCAGTCATAATAAGATGCAATTTTATATTTCCCAAGAATATCTTATAAAATGGATGCTTATTACACACTAAACGTGTCTTAAGAAATCAACAGATATAGAAATTGAAATAAATCACTGGTTGACAAATCCCACTCAATGGATTCTACTGTCTGACTTAACAGCTTTCCATATTAGAAATAGACCAATATAATTCCTCACTCTATGTACACCAAAGGAAGCAATACATCCAGGTTGCTCCTGGAACTGGATGTTAGTCTTTAAAGTGAATCTATATGGATTGACCATTACAGTTGATTAGTTGTGAGGTATACTAGAAATGACATTGGAATTTGAGCCATGTTGCTGCCCTTTCACTCGCCAGGGTGATCAGAGCACAGGAATGATGCAGAGTACACTGAGAGGCCTCAATGGACACTTGCACTTGCTGGAAGAAATAAACATAACTTTGTCCCAGCAGCCACAAAACAGCAGCCCTACAGAGCTACACTGTTCTTTTCCTACCCACTTTGGAAGTGGAATCTGGGGACTAAGGTCCCTGGCTTCCTAAGCATAAAGAAAAAGAGGTCATAGGGAGTAGGGAATTTGTAAAGAGGGATTTGAAGGCACTTAAACTTCTCAAAAGTAATCAACTAACATAAGATTAACTTACAGAAAATTTAGCCTCCAAGAGTTGAGAAAAATCTGTGGGTTTAGTTATATTATTTATGAGTAGTCTTTCTTGAAAAATCTCCAGAAAGTACGATGATATATAGAGTATCATGATTAACATTGTCATTTTAAAATATAAGGAATGATAGTAAATACAAGGCACTTGTGTGAAAGCCTTGAGTTAGGCATTTTGCATCTCAATTAACTCTACAATTCCATTTAATCAATGCTTCATTCAGAACAGAATCATGTATTAAATACAGGTCCATACATTAATTATATGGGAACCAACAGTGTTGACATGTTTATTTCTTTCGATTTCCAAAGTGAAGAATCACCTGTGATATTGTTATTTACATACAAGTCTATACTAGGAGGACCTGCCTGTTTTTAGGAGCAAATTAATAATTCTGTCAATAAGTAAAGTATAGCACACATACTCACATACACAATTCTCTTTTAATGTGATCTAGGAAGAGAGGCCCCTTGGTCTTGCAAACTTTAAATGCCCCAGTACAGGGGAATGCCAAGGCCAAGAAGTGGGAGTGGGTGGGTAGGGTAGCAGGGTGCACGTAGGGTACAGGGAACTTTCAGGATAGCATTTGAAATGTAAATAAAGAAAATATCTAATAAAAAATTATAAATATTTTGAAAATCAATTGATACAAAATAACCTTTTTTTATTTGAAAATATGAAATCTGATACCCATGACTTATCTACAATAACAAAATGTAACCAGCGAAAACCTACATGATAATGTAAAATACCCAATGCCACGTCATTCTGGTTGAAAGAGAATTTTCAGTTGTAGAAGAAACACGTGTATAATTTCTTTTCCTTGGAGGTTAAACACTACTTACACTTCCAGTACAAAAGATGTAAAACAAAGAAACGATGAGAATTATTCAAACATGAAAAACTGAGCATTTAGTGTGAGAAAACTGCAAGGTTTCAAAGCACCTACCTCACATGTGAAATGAAACACAAAGTTTCCCCCTGCACGTCTACATTTCTACTTTCATCATTATTTTTTGACATGAAAATTATTTATGTGAATTAATTCATGGAGAGGGCTACCCTGAATGCTTCCTTTCTGAAGTAACGACTTTGCTGATGCAGCAAATGTTCTCAAGGTTCCTTTCTGAGACCTAGCAATTCTCTTGAATCATGTTCCTTTCTTCCCTCTCTAGACTGTGTCAGTGTCTGTGTCTGTTCTTACATTGAGCTGCATTGCCTTGGACCGATGGTACGCCATTTGTCACCCTTTGATGTTCAAGAGCACAGCCAAACGGGCTCGAAACAGCATCGTCGTCATCTGGATCGTGTCCTGCATCATAATGATTCCTCAAGCCATTGTCATGGAGTGCAGCAGCATGCTCCCGGGCCTAGCCAATAAGACCACCCTCTTTACAGTATGTGATGAACACTGGGGCGGTAAGTAGGCTTCACCCATGTGCTCACGTTGACATCTTACCCAGATGTTGGATTAGCATCACTATGCTAAATTCATCTTATATACTTTATTAACATCTTTTGAAAAGAGCTCAGCAAGAGGGTGAAAATAAAGTTGAAACACAACAAAATTTGCATAAATAATTTAGGTCCTTTGGAGATGCTTTATGAACAATTTTTAATTTTCATTTTTAATTTAATTTTTTTACAGTCGAATTGAATCAAGGAGTTTATTCAATGACTCATTTTTTTTATTTCTTAATGTTTTAAAACAAACAACTAGTCAATGAAACAAATGAAATTACAAATTAACAGTTTATTAAAATCATTTAAAAAGTTTTCTCAAAAGGCTAAATACAGAGATTTTATATAACCCAATTTTCCTACTCCTGGACATAAACCTGAACAACTCTGTATTTTATTTCAGAGATATCTGTGCACCTATGTTTATTATTACTTTATTCATAATATTTAATAAGGATAGAATCAGCATAGACATCTATGAAAGTGTGATTGATACATGTCACAGTGGAATTTTATCCAACCATAAAGAAAAGATACTCATGGAAAATGAATGGAGATAGAAAATATTACATGAAGTGAACCCAGGCTGAGAAACACAAATGCTACTTGTACTATCTCATGTGGGTATCTTAGCATTTAATTTTTTTAAATGTGAATTTATGTGCAAATAAAGCAAGGCAGATACCAGAAAACTAGAAAGGGTCCCGTGAGAGAGGAAGAAACAAGAAATGTTAAGGACAAGAAGTAGGAAGAGTAATAGAACACACATACATTAATGATCTTTTTTCAATTTAAAACTATGTTCTTAGAGCATCATAGTATCACAGAGACATATTAAGTGAGGAAGTATATCAATTAGGAATCACTTCTGTATGGTATACATCTGTGCATACTCAGCACCCATGATAGTAATATAAACAAGCAGCATTTTCGAGACATTGTGATTCTTTGCCGCAAAACTTCTAACAATGGGAACACACCCACCTATGCATGGGAGAGACACAGATATGGACAGAGAAAAAATAACAAAGGGTCACCAAACATTTCAGTATGGCATGTACTAGCTACACATGAGAGGAACAAATTTCTCTCTTTTAGATAATTGCATTACAATGGCTCATACTTATAGAATTTACACATCAAGAAAGAATGATTGTTAAATATGCATGCAGTCACACTTATTAGTAAGATGAATCAAGGTGACTTGGGAGGCTCAGATAGATGGATCCTAAATCCTAAGCCAGACTAGGCTGCACATTGATACTCAGTCTTAAAAGAGAAAGAAAAAAAAAAAAACAAAACAACCAAAACAAATCAAAATAAACTATAATAAATAAAATTTTACAATTTGAATTTCCTGTTACTCAAGATATTGAATATCTTTTAAATGAGTTTTACTCTTCTTTCCTAACATTGTGATGCTTTTGTCTTCAATTTCTTAATAAAATATCCCTTTAATATTACAGACAAAAACAAACTAAATGGAAAGCTCCTAAATACTTTCCTTAAGTGTCCATGTCCCATTTATTTAATGCTCAAATAACAGCTAGGGCATCAGGGTGTGCCAGGCACTTTGCCTAAAAGAGCAGATTCTCCAGTAAGGCTAAAAAACAAACCACTGTGTGATTAATAGACTTATGTATCAAGTACTAGAGACACAAAGGAAACAATGTCTTCAGTGCTGGCCATCTGGACAAATGTTACAAAGATACTGCTAATATTCCAGGAAGCATTAAAAATGACTTTCAATTCTGAGAACTGGGATCAGGGAATGGGTATCCCAAGGAAGGAAAAGATGTGTGGCCAGAAGAAACTTCACTCACTTGGTATAGTCGACCCACGACTGCCAGTCAACGTAGGTACTTCGAATGGGGGTCTGGGAATTAAGGGACAGGGACAAGAGAAGAGCGGAGCGAAGACAAAAGTTTTGATCAAGGCTCAACTTTATTGCAGAGCAGCCGGCTTATAAAGGCAAACACCATAAGCCTAACCTCTAGACATGACTGATGATGTAAATCACCTCATGCTGGCAGCCAGTGGCATAGGTTTCCCTTTCTCAGCACAGGTCTCTCTTATTAGGCCAAAAGCAGAACTCCCAACAAAATCAGCAAAAATAGCTGATGCAGCAACTCCTGCTATGCAGGTCAGGGCAGGACCTCCACAACTAGGGCCCACATCTTAAGGAAGAAGGAGGCAAGGGAGAAAGCATAGCTTGTGGGGCACAGACAGCCTGAGAAAATGACTTTGGTAGACTTGAAGTGTGTTACATGATTTCTTTACCATAAGTTATTGCTGAAAAGCATCCTATAACCCGTACCCTGACCCTTCTCTCTTAATCCATGACTAAACTGAGCCCCACAGAGATTACACCACGTGTTCAAATTAGAAAACAGTGTGTACCTGTCAATTACAAGAGTCCTATTGAAAGGGGGGCATTCTTTGAGATAATGAAAACGGTAGCTAGAGAAAATACTTAGTACTCTTTACATGCCAGGAAAGATTTTTTGGCAATGGATTTCATTTATATGTTCATGAATATATATATATATATATATATATATATATATATATATATATATATATATATATATACTATATCCCCAACACATAATCCAACATCATTAATCCCGTTAACGAAAAAATTACCAAGCTACAGAATCCTAACCATAAATGTAATTAAGTAGAATGTTGTGCTGTTTGTATCACATAAATACACATAATGTTTGTAAATCACAAATAAAATGTAAATACACAAAATTTATATTTCTAGTATTTTATTATCTGGTTTTTATACAAATATTCAAAAATCATTGATAAAACTATTTGAAAGTAATTTGGTAGTAGGCCACAGTTACTCAAAATGATTATTAGGGCCAAATAAATTGATATTGAATTGAGGTGATAATCCATAAATTAATCAAACAATAAAAACCATTAATTTATTTTTTACCTATTCAGTTTTGAATTACTAATAATTTGTTGATCTCAAGAAGAATGCAAAATAATTTAAAATAGTTTCTGATCATTTAGTCATTAGCAATCTCATATATTAACATTAGCATTCTTAAATAGAATACTCCTGTTCATGAAACTAATTAAAGTTCCATGCCCAAATTAAATGTTAAAGATCAGCATAGGAATTATACCTCTCTTAGTTTTCTTTCTATTGCTGTGATGAACACAATGACCAGAAGCAACTTGTGAGAGGAAAAGTTTATTGCATCTTAGAGCTTGTCAATCATCAAAGGAAGTCAGAGCAAGAAATGAAGGCAGGTCCTGAAAGCAGGAACTGAAGTATAGGCCATGCCTTCATGCTTCTTGCCGGCTTGATACCCATGGCTCGCTCAGTTGCTTTCTTATACAACCCAGGGCCATTTGCCCAGGAATGGCCCTGCCCACAGTGGGCTGGACTCTCCAACATCAGATATTAACAAAATTGCCCACAGACTTGCCTACAGGGCATTTTCTCAATTGAGATTCCTTCTTCCCAAATGACTCTAGTTTATGTTAAGTTGGCAAAAACAAAAGAAAACACAACATAATTCAAAATACCGCACACCATAGAAAAACACATCGTTTATAATGTTACTTCTCTATGATGTCATTTAGCACAACTTAAAACATTGGCTGTAGAATACAGTATCTTCTACTTGAGATTAGTTTATTAGCTGTGATTCTTAGTTTTTAATCTATCTCCTAAGTTTAACAAAAAATATGGTTATGAAAATAAACAGTATTGCTTTAATTATCAAGTGATAGCATATAAGAATTTCCACTGGTCTCTTCTCTATCAGACCACTTTGGGATTCTCTAAATGGCAGTGTTGTGAAGGATGAGTAGCCATGCATGGATCAGTGTTTTCCAAATGATTATATTCTTCATATTCATGTTTTTTTTAAAAACAAAAAGACAGATAACACCAACAGAAAATAAAATAAGACAAGGAATATGTGTGTCTGAGCTCTCTTTAGTATGCAATGTGGGTGTGTTCTACCAATTTCATTGCTGTTGGACTTCACTGTTATCCATGTTTATTGTTTGATCTGTCACCTCTCCCATATTTATAAAGCTTTACAATTTCCAGAATTTTGTTCATACTTCCTTGGCTATCAAATGAATATTTAGTTCCTTAAATAAACTTTATTTAAAGAAAGTTACCCATTTTTAACATTCAATTCATCTGATTATGCCTTCATCAAGTGATTTATGAGTATAAATGTCTACCAAATACTGTTTAAGATGTTAGAATTTTATCTGAGAGGGGTCTCATTGTAGCCCAAGGCAGTCTTTGAACTCATTTTGTAGCACAGGCTATCTTAAAACTCTTTTTGTAACCCATGCTGTCCTAGAACTTACTCTTAATCCTTGGCTGTCTTCTGCCCCAAGATTCAGCAAATATATTATTAGTGCCTAGGCCCCATGAATTCTAGGATTTCAGAATAAGCCACAGAGCCAGACAATATTGTAGATTGACAATATGTCTCCTCTTGGATCTAACAAAATGTACTTTGGTGGTCTGACAAAAGAAAAATAGAGTAAGCCTTCCTTATGATCAGAGTATTTATGGGTTTTGTCTCATTATGAGGGTTAGAAAAAAAATGTGTTTGTCTGTTTGTGTGTGTGTGTGTGTGTGTGTGTGTGCACGTACATGCATGTGCATAAATAAACAGTTGTAAGATATTCATTAGAGGGATAATAGTAAAGCTATAAATACTTAGGTACGTTTTTAAAAACTCATTAAATTTAAAAATTGTCAATTTGAATACTGGCAAATTACATTTACTACACTTGTCCCTGACAAGTGTAAAGAATGTTTGAAGGTTTTGTATAATTAGGTAAATATACTGGTAGACAATGTGACTTAACTCTTCTGAAGAATATTATTCTTTAATCTCTGATTTCAAAGGCATCATAATATCCATATTTGTTTCTGATTTCTTGATTTGAGATAGTAATAGGTAAGAAGATAGATAGATAGATAGATAGATAGATAGATAGATAGATAGATAGATAGATAGATAGAAATAGAAAATATATGGAACTATAGATTCATACATACAAGATTTTATTTAGATACTGCTTTCCATCAGTTGAATAAAGATACTAGTTGTTGTTGTTGTTGTTGTTGTTGCTACTGCTGCTGCTGCTGCTGCTGTTATTGTTGTTGTGGTTGAGACAAGTACTCATGTTAGCCCAGTCTGGCACTTAACTTGCCATGCAGACAGGGATGATCTTAAACTTCTGCTCTTCCTGTCTCTATTCCCTAACTCTGAGATTAGAGATGTGTACCACCACACATGACTTTGTGCAATGCTAGAAATCAAACTCAAGTCATGATAAGCCAGTGTTCTATTGACTGAGAAACATCTGCTGCCTAAGACACAGATTTATAGTCACCAGTCTACAAAATGCCACTTTCTAACTCAGGCAGTATTTACACAAAGCAAGTTTTATGTAACTTTCATTGTAAGTTTCATAAATATATATTGAAGATAGTGATTCCTATCAAATGAAGTATTCAAGGATATTTTAACACACGAAACTTAAATTTTTAAGTGGTATATTTGAATTTGCAACTAGTTCTCAATCTGAGAATGTAAAGCAGATTTTAGGACATTTGATTTCTCTAATTATCTATTATAACCTCTCTAGTAACACATTCATTCTAGCCTGGAGTATAATTTTGTTTGATCAACCTTTCTGCATAAGTGTTCATCATAATATATACTTACTAGCCAGTTATTAATTTTTCTACTCATTCAAAATTACCAAAAGCCTCCTTCCTTCCATCCATCCATTCAAAACTTCAACCTGCTATGTCAGTAATGGTATTTGCTACTGTAGAGGGAAAAATGTCAGCAATCAAATCTACTTTCCCCCATCTGTTCAGTTTAGTCTGAGGCAGGTATTAGAGCTTCAGTGTGCACAAGCTTCAAAGGTCTCTGTGTGTGTGTTTGTGTGTATGTGTGCATGTGTGTAGTGCATGTGACATGTGATACTTTCTTTAAGACAAAAGATCAAAGCCACCATGGTCCCTGGGAATTGCTGAGGTGACCTTCTAATTGCTTTGAAATTGGTCCAGCAAATGCTGTTCAAGCTGCTGCACTTCCACTGGGAATGATCTCTGCTATTATTCCAGCACTTGATTCTATCACTCTTTATAATGACCTGTTTTACAAGATAAACTTGAAAGGAAATTAGAAATGAATGAGGTGGATGAGAGTCTCCTGACCCAGAAAGGATCTAAAAATGATATCTCAAAATCATCTCTTATGCCACCCAGCATCCTATGAACCAGGCTGTTCCATCTACACAATACAGTATAGGAAAAGAGAGAGAGAGAGAGAGAGAGAGAGAGAGAGAGAGAGAGAGAGAGAGAGAGATGACATAATTTCAAAATGAAGAATACAAAAAAANATGAACCAGGCTGTTCCATCTACACAATACAGTATGCGGAGAGAAAGAAAGAAAGAGAGAGAGAGAGAGAGAGAGAGAGAGAGAGAGAGAGAAATGACATAATTTCAAAATGAAGAATACAAAAAAAATTAGACTCAAAAATATTAAATTCAATCAATTCCAGATAAGAAGATATATGTTCTACTGCTGTGAAGAGACACTGTGACAAAGGCAATTTTTATGAAAGAAAACATTTTGTTGGGACCTTACAGTTTCAAATGTTTAGTCCACTATCATCATGATGGGGAGCATGGCCACATGCAGGCAGACATGGTGCTGGAGAAGTAGCTGAGAGCTATATTCATAGTCAGAAAGAAAGCCTGAGCCTAGCATGGGATTTTCAAACTTCAAAACTCCCCATCCAGAAACACATTTCCTCACATAAGACCGTTCTTCATAATCCTTCTAATCCTTTCAAATAGTGTCATCCCCTGATGAGTATGTATTCAAATATAATTAGCCTATGAGGCTCATTCTTATTTAAATAATCACCTCATCAATGCCAGCACTGATGTCAAGATAAAATATATCATTTTAGAAAGAAACAAAATGAAAAAAAAAAAAACAAAACAAAGCAAAAATGAAGTGAATTCTTTGCTTTGCTTTGCTTTGCTTTGTTAGCATTCAGAATTATAACTAACTGCTAATTTATCATTTATAGAAATCCTTATTATAGGAGAAATACTAAAATACTGTTAGGCTTAATTGTATTAATTAATTGATTAACTTATTTAATAAATGCTAATATTGTGATAGATATATTTGTGTTTAGAATTAATGAAAAATAAAATCACGATAATCCTAAAGGTATTTATTACTAATAGGTGAGATGGATATAAAAAAATGGATAAAAAATTAACTATAAAATCCCTAAAGTTCTCAATTTCATTACAAATATAAGTGTGAATGTTACACATGTGGATATATTGACAATGCATCAACAAAACAAATATTGATTGTATTTATTTTTCCAAGGTTTTTCACATTTATATTTAAGAGCCCAACTGCTCCCATCACTTGAGAAACTTATATTTTAATGAGAATAATGAACTGTATTTACATTTAGTTCTTATTTAAACAAGGATTTAGTCATTTAATATTTTAATGGAAGACTTTACTCTTTGACTCTGATCACAGGTGAAGTTTACCCAAAGATGTACCATATCTGTTTCTTTCTGGTGACATACATGGCACCTCTGTGTCTTATGGTATTGGCTTATCTCCAAATATTCCGCAAACTCTGGTGTCGACAGGTAAGTAATATCAAATAATTTTGTTTGAGTCTTCTTTAGAACGTATATAAATTTTTGTAATTCATTGAATTAATATAACACATCTAACACATGATTATTTGTTCTAAATTAGTGAAACTCTGTGTGTGAAAACATCCCTTGACTGTTTTACTGATATTTAGCAAATGACTTAAATTCTTTCTGAAGAAGTCTACACTTCCAATGACCTCTCAACCTCAATAATTAGCTGAGTTATATTTGGTCTGGTAGTAACATTTAAAGATTTTGCCTGCATGTATATCTGCACACTACATGGACATGTTACACTCACAAGCCAGAAGGAACCATATACTCTTCAGGGAGTTACAGATAGTCGAGAGCAACCATGTAGATTCTGAGAACCAAACCTGGGTCCTCTAAAAAAAAAAAGCTTCCAGTCCATGGTTAAGCCATCTCTCCAGACCCTGGGAGTAAACTTATTAATTTGCTTTTCATTATGAATAACAAAAATTAATTTCAATTCCCAGGGACTATAAATACAAATGGTTGTACTTTAAATGAAATTTTTTGTAACACATTTAACATATGGGCTACATCTTTAATGTCAATGCTCTCATTTTCTGTAGATTTAAAGAAGACAATTTGTTTGTTTTTCTGCTCCCCAATTACCTGTCCCTTTTTTCTCTTCTATATCCAGTTGAGTTAAGAAATTTTTTGAAAGATTTTAAATTCTAATAAATTCTAAATTAGAAAATGGTAACACCCATGAGATTTCATTAGTTCCAGTGATTTATTTGTCATATATTAATATTTTTTACATACAACCTATAAACTAAACCACCAGTTCATGTGATCAGTAATTTCAGGCTGTAGAAGAGGTATAATCAGGTACACGGTGAAAACAACTTTTTCAATATAAGTGCAGGGTCCAAGAGCTGAGTGATGTGGGTCTTTAGCTCAGGATGGGAACTTTTAAGTTGAATATTGATAACTTGAAAAAAATCAGCAAGCATGGAAAAATCTGCAAGATATATACCAAGTGTATATATCTCATTTTATGTTGTTTAGTAAATTATATAATGCATTTTTTTCTTATTTCTTTATAACTATGGCCAGTATAGTGATTTATTTGTTCTTAAGTTTGTTCTTAACTAACAGATTGTTGGCCTCTTTGTTCTAAAATTTTTATTGAGAAAGAACTTACTGAGACCATCTTGCTTCATTAAAAGTAATTCCATTTGTTTTCTTTTTAAGAAATATTTCTATTATATGTGGAATTTCATATATTTATCCAATATCCAATGTATTTTAATCCTGTTTACCTATGACTCTTCTCCCTAAGTCCTCCCAGATCTTTGGATCTTGCAAAGTCATATCATCTTTTTATTTTTATTTTTTATAATCAACAGAGTCAATTTTCTGGTTTTCATACACTCATGGACTTGAGGACATCACTGAAGCATGGTTGACCACAAGAGACACACACACTTAAAAATTTATTTCTCCCAACCTCTACCTCTACTGATCACTCACCAACTTTCTAACCTTTCAAATAGACCCCAAGCCCCTCCTACCTGCATAATGGAATGTTGATTGTCTTGATCTTATGCATGTTTCATATAGGCCACCATAGCTGTAAAGGTAGGAGACCTACACTAACCTTTGGTTGCAGCGACATAGGAATATAGTGTTTAAGGTCATACTCCATAAGTTTCCTCTTCTAGAAATACCATACCTGAGATCATAAACCTTGGCAAGAATCCAGGGCTGGGCATCTCAGAGACTCCAGGATAAATCAATCACTATCATTTTGCTAAAATGTCTCCTTAAATTCTAATTAGAAAGTGGTTGGCTATCCACATAACACTCATGCCACTATTGCACTCATGAGTGTAGCTCAGAGGATCATAGCTGAGTTAGGTCTGGTGATGACTTTACTCTCCCAGTACCTGCATAGCATCTTCTGATACTATGAAAACTAGCTAACAGAAAGGAACCGTCTCTGTCCACATCACCTTTATTTCTCCATATCAAAGTGTGTAGTGTTGTCATCGACAGCGTCTTACCATCAAAATCTGTAGGAAATAAAAGCAAAGCAATAGCAATTGCTTTGGGTATTCTATGAGACTCCTCTGATCAATAATTCAATACTTGGCAATAGGCTTTTTATTTTGCAACTTATAGCTTCTGGGAGGATTATCCCTGTGTAACTCCAATTAAACCATTAAACTCTTATATGAATGTATATGTATCTATCTCTATACACAGGCATATAATTTAACTAAAATGTCCTATTTTGGTTTTGAGGATGAGCCTTCATTTTAATTTTATTCAACTCTTGATATTCAAACTGTCTTTTCAAGACCATCTTTCACTATTTGGAAACAACTTTTACAATTTCTAGGCATATCTGTTCTGTAAGTCCTAATTTTTCATTTTTTCTTCTATTTTTACAATATAAGATTTTTAATAATTCCTTTAATTATTATCTATATACATAGTTATATATTTACATGTATATTTCTAAATCTTTTACAACTTCTGTGACTTTTTTGTGTCCAGCAGTGAAGTCAAGACACATACTGTTCTCCAAATCTTTTAATCAAAACAAAGAAAGACAAGTATAAACACTGTTAAGACATGAGCAGTGATGTGTTTAATTGCCAGCAACTATTTTCTCAGACTTTCTACTTGTCCTAAAGCCAATGTCACTTACTCTAGGATGTTTTGTTATGGTAACACGCCACTTCCTTGTATGTGTTTTTGCATCGGCTTTTACTAGGTAATAGTACTATCCAAGATGTATACTGTTCTCAGTGACAGTTCTGTCTCACTCCCATGTCATGCCAGTGCTGGGCTCAGCTACTGTTCTGCCAGTCTATGTGAGTGATGCTTTCTGGGAGATGCCATTCTGGGTATCTCAGTAAAGACAGAAATGCTGGAAAAAAAATATCCATCACCACTTGAAATTTCTGTTATAAGTTTACGTCTTGTAATCTTCAATTGCCCCCCAAAGTCATATATTTCAGTATTCTCTGACACAAGGCACAAATCACAGAGCCATAAAGATCTTCTCACAAATCGAAGGTAGAAGTTATGGAACGTCACAGCATGAAAACGTAAAAATGCAGTTATGGGCGAGAATCAAGAGATGAAACTCAGAGCAGGTTACTTGATAGTTGCACAAAGTTTGTCAGTGATTCCTGTGACTTCGGCTATCACTACATTTTTATTCAATCTTATGTGCATATAATGGGGATTATGTGTGTACAGTGCCTGTGGGAACCAAAAGAGGGCACTGGCATGTATATCTTGGGGTAGAAGTTACTGTGGTAGGGGTACAGAAGATTGTGGGCTACCACATGTGTGCTCTGGGCAGGCGACCCGTGTTCTTAGCCACTGAGTCACATCTCCAGCCTTGCTTTCATGGTGTTTATATTGGGGGTGTACAGCTTACAAAATCATACCTATTAGATGGATTAAGAATCTAAATAATTGAAATGAGTATCATTGAATACAAGTCCTTAAAGTATCATTGAATAAAGTACCTTGGCAGTCTATGCTGTTAGCAGAACTTTCACCTAACCCTGATTATGTTTCTGCATTAGCACATGTTAGATTGTTGGGAACCTTTATTTGTACTCCTCCTCTTTCCTCCTCTTCCTCCTCCTCTTCCTCCTTCTTCTTTTCATACTAGAGGATGAAACTCATAGCCTGCCCATGTTTTGAGTGATATCTTTGTCACTGAGTGGAATACCTTATTTATTTATTTATTTATTTATTTATTTATTTATTTATTTATTTAAAACTCCAGATTTTATTCCCCTCCTGGTTCACCCCCTGACTGTTCCACATCCCATACCCCCTCCACCGCCCCTATCTCTACGAGGATGTTCCCACCCCCTACCTCCCACACCATCAGACTTCTAAACTCCCTGGGGCCTCCAGTCTCTTGAGGGTTAGGTGCATCTTCTCTGAATGAACACAGACCCGGCAGTCCTCTGCTGTATGTGTGTTGGGGGCCTCATATCAGCTGCTGTATGCTGCCTGGTTGGTGATCCAATGTCTGAGAGATCTCAGGGCTCCAGGTTAATTGAAGCTGCTGGTCCTCCTCCAGGGTCACCCTCTTCCTCAGCTTCTTCTAGTTTTCCTCTAATTCAACCACAGGGGTCAGCAGATGGTGGGGCATCTTTTGGGTATATTCCCAAGAATGGTGTTGCTGGGTCTTCAGGTAGATCTATTTCCAACTTTCTGGGGAACCTCCAGATTGATTTCCATAGTGGTTGTACCAGTTTGCAATCCCACCAGCAATGGAGTAGTGTTCCTCTTTCTCCACATCCTTGCCAACATGTGCTGTTGCCTGAGATTTTGATCTTAGCCATTCTGATTGGTGTAAGGTTGAATCTCAGGGTTGTTTTTTGCATTTCTCTGATGACTAAGGACTTTGAACATTTCTTTAAATGTTTCTCAGCCATCCAAGATTCCTTGTTGTGAATTCTCGGATTAGTTCTACACCCCCTTTTTTGATTGGGTTGTTTGGTGTTTTGGTGGTTAGCTTCTTGAGTTCTTTATATATTTTGGATATTAATCCTCTATCAGATGTGAGATTAGTGAAGATTTTCTCCCAGTCTGTAGGTTGCTGATTTGTCATAATGGCTCTGTCTTTGCCTTACAGAAGCTTTCCAGTTTCATGAGGTTCCATTTATCAATTCTTGAGCTTAAAACCTGAGCCATTGGAGTTCTGTTTAGGAATTTGCCCCCTGTGCCAATGAATTCAAGGTTCTTTCTCATTTTCTCTTCTATTATATTCAGTGTATCTCTTTTATGTTGAGGTCCTTGATTCACTTGGACTTGAACTTTGTTCAAGGTGACATATCTTTTGACTGAATAACATTCCTAAAAATAAACTTTCTTGGGGTTAGAGGCATGGCTCAGTGGTTAAGAGCACTAACCACTTCTAGAAGTCTTGAGTTCAATTCCCAGCAACCACATGGTGGCTCACAACCATCTATAATGGGACTCAATGCCCTCTTCTGGTGTTTCTGAAGGTAACTACAGTGTTCTTGTATACATAAAATAAATAATTCTTTAAAAAATTTTCTTCATGGGACTTTAGATCATTCTTGTAACGATTCTTCTGTTTCCTCTAGGCCATTAAATGATGATAGTTCATGGTAGCCTAAATCTTTGTATTCTTCTAATCATCACAGGCCTAAATGAGTACCACATAAAAACATCTACTGAGAGTTTAAATAAGTAAGGACATGTAGCAATTGATTGCTTTGCCATTCTGAGGAATGCTTTAGAAAAATTAAAATATGATAGTTTCTCAAAGAAGATATTAATGTATAATACAGCTATGCACAGGTTTTAAGTGTACATTGAGTTTCTGAGGATTAAATTAAATATCAAGATATTCCATTATGTAGTTTACAGTTTACATATATTTACATATATTTGCATATTCACTTGCTTAAAAGGTAATATACCCTTAAAATCCTTAAGAGTGATATATAATTTGTCTTGCTATCATTGTGTTGACAACAACTGTTATCTTTTAACTTGCACAAAGAAGGAACTTGAAAAATGTTTTTTAATGTGTAAATGACTCTTAAACCATGAACCATGTGCTTATTTATTATTTAAGCTTCTATTTCTCAATTTCCAAACCTTTCAGATAGATTCAACTTGTATTACAGGCTTAGAGATGATCTACATTTTTTGACAAAATGTCCCACTTAGTACTATCCACAGGATTCACAAGATTTGCAGTAAAATGCCTGAACTGTGAAACTAAAACATTCTAAACGCAGATTGGAATGGAAATTGGCAAGTTGAGCTGAGCCCACTTTACAGCTGTAATAAAGTAAATTGACCCCAGATGGATAATTAAATAGATGTCTGCTTGAGCAATGCTTGGCTTCTAACTGTTACTGCCTCTAAACAAAGTTGTCAGGCATTGCTTTTGCCATGGGCCACAACCAGAGAGCCATCAAGGGAAGGGCCTATCCTATTTGCTTAAAGTTATGAAGATGCATGGGTTCTGTTTTACACTTTTGAATTAGCAAATATAAAGTTACTAGTGAGCAAATTGTGTGCCCTTGTCTGACTTTGTTAAGAACTTTAGTTATCACTTAGAAAGTACCAATAGTCTTGCTCGAATTAGCGACTTAAATTTCCCTTTCCTTGATAATATGATTCAAAGAATTCACCGGCTCTGAGACTTACAGACTAGTCTCTTAAGATCCTCTCATTCAGAACTTCTTAAGCCTGACTCGCTGGGCTACTTGGGCATACTTCAGTGTTCACTCCAGTACTGAGTGTTCAATAACAGATCTCAGTTATTATGTAAACTTTTGTTAATGCATTCCAGAAATATTAGTAAGCACTTATGTGTCTCATACTCTGTGAGGCATTAGGAGTAGTAAGCAGCAATATACTCTGAAGTCAGACAGGATGTGAACTTTCCACAGACGGAAAGGTTTTCCATCCTGTGACCCTGTCCGTGGGCCCATTTACTTTTTATTCACCACAGTTTTAGAGAAGTTAGAATTCATGCCATGATATTAAGTTATCACCATTAGTCTAGTGTGAGAAAAATGGACAGAAGGTCATAGAGGAAGAAGAGATGCAAGAAGACTCCTTCAAGTCCCACAAGGAAATCAAAAACACAAATGAAAGTAGTGAAAGTAGTAGCCAGGCAGTGGTGATGCACACGCCTTTAATCCCAGCACCTGGGGAGCAGAGGCAGTCAGATCTCTGTGTTCAATGCCAACCTGCTCTACAGAGAGAGTTCCAGAGTAACCAAAGCTACACAGTGAGACCCTGTCTTGCCAAAAGAATTTACTATAAAGATATTTTTGTTTGTAATTCTTTTCTATTTGTATCCAGACTGAAACATAATTGTGTAAAATAAAACCAAGAACTCAAATTATAAATTTGTAACTTAAAGGAAAGATGAAGGGGGTGTGGAGTGATGTTGAAAAGCTATATATATTTATACCTATTAAATTTTGATTAGCATTAATCATTGTTTAGATTAAGCTGTTCGTTGTAACCACTAAGAAAATACTTTTTTTTCCCCAAAAAGTATCTAGTGAAAGACACAATAAAATTTAGATGGTATAGTTAGAAAACAATAAAAAAATAATAAAATACTCATGGAAAAATAAACATAGTCTATGAGTTATCCATGTGTGTGTCCTGTGGTCACTGGAAGGTCAATTCCAGTAGTCAGGAAGTCACCTGCATGGGGCAATCATGGTGGTAAATAGTGTTAATTAGATCTTAGGGAGCAAAGAAACTTTTTCACAGTAAGAACTCTGTGACTCTGGAGAGATGGCACACATGGTAAACTGCTTGCTTTACAAACATGAGAACCTGGACTTAATCTTCACGTAACAAAAACCTAGCATTTTCTTGATTGATAACTGATATGAGAGGACTCTGCTCATCACGAGTATGATGTACTGGGTGGGAGGCACTGTGTGCCATGAGAAAGCAGATTGAGCAAGCCACGGGAAGCAAACCAAGCCCCCTCCCCCACCAGCCCCCCTTCCGTTCTTGCCTCAGTGCCTGCCTCCAGTTCTTACCCTAGCTCCCCCAATGATGGACTAGGGTCCTCATGGGGACTTAAATCCTCAAGTGGTTAGGGTTTTTGCTGGTTGGTTGGTTGGTTGGTTGGTTGGTTGGTTGGTTTTGGTTTTTTGTCATAATACTTCAATAGAGCAATAGAAAGCCTAACTAAAACAGTAACCATTCTGATAGGGGTGAGATAAAATCCTAGAATGGTTTTAATTTACATAGCTGAGAATGTTAAACTGTTCTGAAAATCTTTATTGGACATTTGTGTTTCCTTTGAGAACTGACTGCTTGTTTCATTAGCCCATTTATCCACTGGTAGTTCTGTGGTTTGGGTATTTAAATTTTATAGTGCTTTATTTGTTCTATATATCAACGCCCTCGCCCTGTATGAGATGGCAAAGACTTTCTTCCTAATCTATGGTATATCTGTTTGCTCTGCTGATAATTTTCCTTGCTGCATAGAGACTTAAATTTCACACAGTCAACCTCTTGATGCATAGAACTAGTCTGGGTTGTGGGAGTTCTGTTAAGAACATTTGTGCTTATGCCCTTAACTTCAAGTATATTCCTTGTGTTTTGCTCAAAAAAAATCTCAGTTTTAAATTAAGGTCATGTGGTGAGAGAGATGAGCCAGTTGTTAAAAACATGCTGGACTCTTAGAGAAGACCCAAGTTCAGTTCCTAGCACCTATTTCAAGGAGCTCACAACTGTCTGTAATTCCAGCTCCAGAAAGACCTAACACCTTAAGCCTCTGTTGGGATTTGCACTCACAGCACACACACACACACACACACACACACACACACACACACACAGAATGAGAGAGAGAGAAAGAGAGAGAGTTAAAAATAAAATTACATCTTCATCTGTGAACAGTTTGCATTGACTTTTTTACACGGATGAAGATGTGCATCTAAGTTGTTTCTCATTCTTCTGCAAGGAAATATTGCTTTGTCAATGCCATTTCTTGACTAGCTTGCCATTTTGCAATGTATGTTCTTGATATCCTTTTCAGATTTCGGTAGCCATTGTTGTGCATTTATTAATGGGTTCTTTATCCTGTTTTATTGGTGTACATGTCCGTTTATGTGCCAACACCATGCTGTTTTTTTCACTATTTTTCTATAGCAGTCTAGGGTTGGGTACTATGCTATCTTCAACAGTATTCTTTCTGTTTAGAGTTTTTTTTGTCTATTCATGGTCACTTATTGTTTACATTTAATTATGACTTTTTTTAGATTATCTAAGGAACGTCACTGGAATTTTGATGTGGATTATAGTGAATATGCAAGTTACTTTTATTAGTATAGCCATTTTCACTAAATTAACTCTGCCAATCCAGAAACATGAAAGGCCTCTCTTCTATCTGACTGGCATCTTATTTCATTTCTTTTTCAGTATTCATCATTTGCATGGTACTTTGAACTAATAATTATTGTTCACATTTCAGTATGTAGTATTGCAATATGTTTTTTATATCAAAGATAGTTTACACAGTTCATTTAAAATATAGTGAACATGTATTGCTGTGATTTGCTTTCTACAGTTAGGTAGAAATTTCCTCTCAGTGACATATTGGTGAAGACCTTCCATAAGTACAAACTCTTGGAATGTGTCTTTTCTGGCTCTTTTAAACCATTATTAGTATTTTTATGTTATAAGACATGCATTCAAAACTCAGGGGCCTAGAGTGATAGCTCATCTTACAAATTTCTTGCCTCCTAAACATGAAGACAAGAGTTTAACATTCCAAAGTCATTCAAAAAATCTGGGTATCGTGGTGCATAGTTGTAACCTCAGTGCTGGAGAAGGGAAGCCAGAAAGATCCCTATGGCTAACTAGGTTGACCAGCTGGCCTACTTGGCAAATGCCAGGCCAATGAAAGACCCTGTTTAAGGAGTAAGATGTCTGTCAACTGAGAAATGCCAGACTACATTGTCTTCTGACCTCCAAAGCTTGTGCATACATATGTACACAAACAAAAATGCACACACACATGCACATAAAACTGCACACACACACACACACACACACACACACATGCCTATAAAATGCACACAAAAAGACTTACTCTCCTGTATGTAAATTTGCAGGAGGAATCCGTTCACAATAGAAACATGAGGTGTGTTTTGAAGTTCTATACAGATTAAATACATGGTCTGGCATATTTTGCTCTCTTCTGCTTAGTATCTTCTCAGTCAAATCTACAAAATGCAATTTCTAATTTACCTTTAAGGACATACTGACTGTGACTTAAGGCTATGTGCAATTCTTGGATGTCAATTGATGCAATGGCTTCTGATGAATTTCCTGCTGAATGGAAGGCAGGACTAACCCTCTTCTGCCTTCAGGTTGTTATCTGAGAATGACATCAGCACATGTCCCCTTCTTTTCATCACAAGGGCCACAACTCTGCCCCCTGCGCCACTTTCTCTTCATGGGAATGTTTCTGATACTTGAAGAAGGCATCACTGGGCAGAATGTTGGCTCTCCCTTCACGGGAACATTAAAAATAGTGATCTTTATGGTTCTATTTAGACTCTACTTCAAGACCACTTATGGATACTTACCAGATTTTGCGATAGAATTATTCTGGAACTTTCTAAGATCTAGTGCTACATCTAAAACAATTGTTTCTAAAACTATTTTTTAAAAAGAGAGCCATAATACTGAAGAGATCCTCAGCAATTTTAAATGTAGCCACTTACAACCATCCAACTTCAGTTCCAGGGAATCTAATTCCTTTATCCAACCCATTCAGGCACCAGGTGGACATGTGACACACAGATACACAAGAGAGCAAAACACTCAGACACACAAAATAAAAGTTGAAAAATCTTTTTAGGAAATTTAAAAATAGAAACATCAAGATGGGAGCATTTGTGGCTCTTTATCTCCTCAGCCAGTGGTTTGGTGAGGTGGCCTTGCCCATTTCTGAGAAGTTTCTGTCTCAGGGCCTGTTTTCATCTGCGTGATTGATCTCCTGAGCTGAGAAGATGGTCAAGTGGGGTCTCATGTAATGAGACTCATCTGTTTGGACATCAAAGCCAAGCTCCATTTTCAAATGAAAGATTCTCTAATAGACTTTGATCTCATAGTGTAAACAGCCATGGGTTCAACGTAACCTTCATTCTGAGAGGCCACGGGAACGCACTGCTCTGTACTGTGTGCGGCGCAGAGATAAAAGTCGCAGCTGATTAACTGTAACACAATCAAGCTGTCTCCGCGGTGTACTTACTGGCACATCTTTTTTAAAAAAATATGAACAAGCTGCATTTTAATATTTTGCTAAGATCTATCTATTCATGAGATTATAATTAAGAAAATATTATACTTGGCAGAACTTTCTGCTATTATCAACCAACAGAAAAATCAAAGGAAATGCACATTGTGTAATGTAATTGCTACAAATTGTGGCTATTTGAGACATTAGTGTAAAACCTGGAAGGATTCTCAGTGTATTCGTGTGCTTTCAAGAAGGGCAAATTGCAAAATTAGTTTCAGGCAGTTTTGTAAGTGCGAACATTAAATCATGAAGAATAGTGTTTTGTTCTTTCTACACATGGCCTTGCTTTGTCTCAACAGGAGACAGAAAACCTCATAAAACCCAGTAGTTGGTTAGGTGCCGTGTCTCCACTCGACAGCAGGTGGCAGTATCGATGCATCAAAATGTTATTTAAGTTTTTGGTGTGTGTGGGGAGGGCGGGCGGTCCTGTTATCTGGTGAGTGTTTAAATTTAGGCGACATCTGAATTTAGAACTTATAATGAAATCTTATAATCTGAATTTCTTAACGTTCTTTTCTCTCCAGCTCCCTTCTCTGTTTAATAAGGGAATGTATTCTTTCTTGTTCTCTTCAGACCTTGACAAGATCATTCTTGTGTTTTAACACAAGAACAACATTTAAGCTTACTTTTAACTTTTCCCCAGACATATACCTATTTGGTGTTTGACTAAATGTGTGCTAATAGCATACTCGGCCTAGCCAGTGCTTTGGAGAGACGGAAATTTCAAACTCCAAACTTCTGTTTCTCTCTCTTTACTTGTAACCCGGTTACATCTTCTTTGTAGAACTTTGCTAAGTACCAATGAGGGATCCCGTCTCCTTTCAGATTCCCGGAACTTCTTCTGTGGTTCAGAGAAAATGGAAGCAGCCGCAGCCGGTTTCTCAGCCCCGGGGGTCCGGACAGCAGAGCAAGGCCCGGATTAGCGCTGTTGCTGCTGAGATAAAGCAGATCCGAGCTCGAAGGAAAACAGCCCGGATGCTCATGGTTGTACTTCTGGTCTTTGCAATTTGCTATCTACCAATCAGCATCCTCAATGTGCTAAAGAGGTAAAACTCTTGCGTTTACTTAAAAGTGAAGCACCTTGGCATTTTAATTAAGAATTCTTTTCTTTCTAAACAGACAACACCCCCTCCCCTTAGGTACTTTGGCCAATCAACTCAGTTGCTTGAGCTGATGGAGTTCTTTGAGCACTTAAGGCAATACCAACCTTCTAGCACAGACAGGAAATACACTCTTTCAGTCGAAGAAGATTCTCAGTTGTGAGGCAGATGAAACGGTTGTTTTCCTAACCTCCTGTTGTTGACTGCTAAGGCTTAGATGAGAAAATACTTTAATAAAAATTGTTGCAATAATTAATTTCGTAAGTAAATACAAGTCCATTGCTCTTCTAAATTACTTCGGAAGAGAGTAAATGAGTTTTAAAAAATTTTGTTCTCAAATATTTAAACCATCCTATATTTCCAGTGAGCACAAGTACGTAGACAAAACTCCGAAGCTGAAATGATTTTGACCAGTGACATGAACAGCTGATGCCGGAGTCGCAGGTCCAGTCCAGGACATGAATAGCCAGCTTTCTTGGGGAAACACCAAAGCTGTTACACATACACCCACTGGTCCCAAGGCAGCCTTAACTCTGTTTATAAGAGGCTTAGAATTTAGCCTGAAATTGCTCATGTCCCTTTTCCCAAAGTCAGAGTCAATATCATATTCCTCACAGCTAGGGACCTGGGAGACAGGAAAGTTTGGCCAGAATCAGACAAAAAGTGGTATAAACCAGCTGCGAAGACCTCTCCTCTTTGGCCTTTGTTTTTCGATTCTTTAAAGGCTTCCTCAATGACAAAGTAGAAAATGAACGTTTGTTCAGAAAGAATATAGCCTTGTGTGTTTTAAGGGTTTTGAAAACTCCAGTCACAAAAACAATCTACCCTCTGCTCCTGCCAAGGTTCCCTCTCCGTTTCTTCCTCGCAGAAATCATACACAAAGGTACTAAATGCATTGCTAGCTAGCCCCTCCACCCCCCACCCCAGACTATTAAGAACATCATAAACCAGGCTGTCCTGCTAGCAGAAGGGAATCCAGTGGAAGGCAACTTCCAGGGCGAGGGGCAGGGTCGGGGTCAGGGCAGTGCCCAAGGTTCTTCCTCAGAGAATGTGAGGGGGTAGTGGGAGGGTAGGGGCTTGTAAAGGTGGGACTGGGGGGGAATGCCACCCAGATGTAAAGTGAACAAATAAATAAATAAATGAAAAAAGGGGATCATAATCATGAATGATAATGAATATTCATTCATCCCTCCTTTCTGCTCCCCCTTTCCCTGTTCTCTTCTTCCTCCTCCTCTCCCTCCCCTTAGCCTTCTCCCTCCCCCTTTCTCCCCCTCTTCCTCTTCCTCCCCTCCCCCTCCGCTTTCCTTCTCCCCTTGTTTCTTTACCAATCCAGATCAAATATTTTGAAAATAGATTTAGCACTCTGTGGGATGCATATTTGAATTTCTTATACCTCTGCGCTTGCACCTCTCACTCTAGTTATTTCCAGATGCCCTCTTGTCAGTAATATTCATCTTATTATTCTGAATTAAATAGCTTCCTTTTCCAGAGTGGGAAAGAAATCTAATTTAAAACCTTTTTTAAAAGTTTTTGAGCAATCTGCGTGTTTTTACACACACACACACACACACACACACACACACACACATTTTAAAATAATTTTGAAAATGTTTTTACTGAATACAGTTTTTTAAAAAGACATGTATTTAAATTTAATCTTGCCTTGCATATAAATCTTGCTCTCATTTATTGCTCACACAATGTAAAGTCCTACCTTTTTTTTTTTTTTTTTTTTTTGACATGTAAGCTATCGCCTGTAATGCCTTGTTGGTTAAAACTAACTTCCCCAAAGGAACTTTTAAAAAGTTATTTATTTATTCCCTTTACAACCCAATACCAGTCCTTCCTTTCCTCCCAGGATCCCCTCCCCCACTCCACCATTCCACCTTCCCCTGAGAAGGGGAATCCCCCCTCTGAGAGCCCCCCCAACACACACACACACACACACACACACACACACATCAAGTTGCTGCGGGACTAGGCACATCCTCTTCCACTGAGGCCAGACAAGGCTGTCCATTTAGGGGTGCAGGATCCACATGCAGGTAGGCAACAGCCTCAGAGACATCCCCTGCTACAGTTGTTGAGGAACCCTCATGGAGACCTAGCTGCTCCTCTGCTCCATTTGCAGGGGAACTCAGTTTAGCCTGTGCTCACTTTTTCGATCTCTGAGAACCCCCAAGGGTCCAGGTTACTTGACTCTGTTGGTCTTCCTGTGGAGTCCCTGTGCTCTTCTGGTCCCTCAATCCTTTCTCCCAGTGTTTCTGTAAGACTCCCTGAGCTCCATTAAATGGTTGAGTGTGAGTCTTTGCATCTCTTTCTATTGGCTGCTGGGTGGAGCCTCTGAAAGGACAGTTATGCTAGGTTCCTGTCTGCAAGCATAAGAAAGTATCATTCACACTGTCAGGGATTGGTGGTTGCCCGTGAGATGGATCCCAATGTGGGGCAGTCATTGGTTGGCCATTCCCTCTGTCTCTGCTCTGTCTTTGTCCCTGCACTTCTTGTAGGCAGGACACATTTGGGGTGAAAGGTTTCCTGGGTGGGTCGCTGTCCTTACCCCTCCACTGAGAGTCTTACCTGACTACAGGAAGTGGCCACAGTTCAGTTCTCAGCACCCACTTAGAAGCTCACCACGATCTTTAACTCCAGTTAAAGGAAATCCAGACCTTCATCTTACCTCTGTGGGTACCTGGCTTTTACACAAGTGTACCAGACATGTAGGCATATCACCCACATGCTTAAAACAAACAAACAAACAAACAAACAAATAAAAACATGCATGCACATGGTGGAATACCAACAGAAAGTTACCCAAGCATACTCAGAAACAAGATAACAGAAGGGAAATAAATATTCAGCTTCTCCTTGACAAGAGATTTGCATTTCCTGACTGGGAGACCTGGAGACTTTTTCTCTGAGCTGGGGGTTCTGATGGGCACAGGAGACCTTTCCGAAGAGGCTGTGCTGTCAGTACCTTTGCAGAGGACAAGGTCAGGCTACTTCTATGATGTTCATACACCTTAGGAGTCAATTATATAAGACTCTTGATTTTCTGTTTCTGTTTCTTTTCCTACAGAGTATTTGGGATGTTCACACACACCGAAGACAGAGAGACTGTCTATGCTTGGTTCACTTTTTCTCATTGGCTTGTATATGCCAATAGTGCTGCAAACCCAATTATTTATAATTTTCTTAGCGGTAAGTTTTCAATGTTTCTTGGTTGAGCCTGTACTGAAGGGTGGAGCTGCTAGAGCAGATGTCCCAGAGCCGTTCTGAAGTAGATTACAGAACTTGGTTTCTGTTTGAGCTGTGGTTGCCCCTGAGCAGATTTGTACAGAGCGACTCCATTTTGAAAGTGAATACACGCCACCTAGCTTGTCAGAGAAAATGATCTGATCTTTTTCCTTGGAAAATTTGGAATAAATGTTAAAGGGAAAAATGGGTATCTTGCATGCCTTACATTAACCTTATGATTGAAAAACACATACATACACAAGAAAATACTATGAGATATGATCTTATCTACCCCATTCTCCCCCCCCAAATTCTCCTCATAATCTGGCAAATGTACTCCTACCAGTTTCATGTTTATTTTATTTATAAAATTGTCCATAAGTTATAAGGGAGGGCCATCCACCAGCACTTGGAAAACTAACAAGCTGTATCAGAACTGTGCTGTGATTAGCCACATCTTTGTACAGTTTTAGTCTAAAATGCTTGTTTCTTACTTTCATTTCTAACAATACAGTCATTTTTTATATATATATATATTATTTATTTTTAAATTTTTGTTATATATTTAATAAACAGTGTCTTCCAATTTCATATTGTTCTGTTTGGTTTGCGTGATTTGTTGAAGTACTTAGAACAGCCAGATAGGGATAGACTTTCTAGAAAGATAACTACAAAAAGAAGGTTCTATTATCGGTCTCAAAAATTTAAAAACAAAAAAGAATTTTAAATGTTTCTACCATGAATGCATAATGAACATTTACATCCATTTAATTCCATTCAAGCATTAAAAATTACATACATTTCCTAAAATATCTCATAGCAGCCTAGAAATATAATTTTTATAATATCATTATTAAAAAGTTATAATTGGTAAAAGAAAAGCACAACCAATTTTCTTTCTGGAAAGGGATTTTGTCACTTTGAAATAATCATTGTATACTGACAAGTGCTCTGACCTTGCATTGAGTAGCTGAGACCCAGAAAGAAATGGGGAGACAAGAAATAGAAGGCACGGGGCAAAGCAGGGTACTAGTATGAGGTCAAGAGGAGTTACAGAGGCCACTGACAAACCTCTGGTGTGTGCCTCCCATTGTCCTAGACCTGTGAACAATGACCTCAGCAGCCTAGTGCAGAGCGACCTAGGCACAAAGAGAAGGAAGAACAGTTTCCTAGCATGCCCTTGGCTCTCCAATGGAGGTGACCATCTCATTTTCTTAACTGCCTAAAATCTCATTAATAGTTTAAAGATAACTACCTCCTCAGATTTTTCCAGTTTATTTTCTTATTTTGTCACACTTGGATTATGAAAGCAATTTTTTTTTTTATAAGTATTTCAGTGTATTTTTTTTTCTTGTTTTGTTGAACTCTTTTAGATACCAACATCCTTAGACCATAATGTATCTCTCTTCTTGCTTATACACAGGGTAGATGTCATTGCTTTTGAAGCAACTGACAGTCTAGGCAAACTTTTCCTAAGAGCTATTTGATATTATTACAGGGTTAAAAACGAACTCGAGAAACACAGTGGGGGTTGACTTTAAAGAAGGAAAACAAATGCCAAGTATTACATATGAAAATACTTCATCGTTTAATTTCCTTTTTCTATTTCCTTTATTGATGCAAAATGCTGCACCTCACGGTTAGCTTGGCTCAAGGGAACGCCTCATTTGTACCCTGTGCATTAGGTGTTGAGCTCCTTATGCATAATTCACTTTCCTTTCATTCTTTCTGGTCTGACAGGAAAATTTCGAGAGGAATTTAAAGCTGCCTTTTCTTGTTGTCTTGGGGTTCATCATCGCCAAGGAGACCGCCTCGCCAGGGGACGCACGAGCACAGAGAGCAGGAAGTCCCTGACCACACAGATCAGCAACTTTGACAATGTATCAAAACTCTCAGAGCACGTGGTGCTCACCAGCATAAGCACACTCCCAGCAGCCAATGGGGCAGGACCGCTTCAAAAATGGTAGAATATTTATTGCTATGATGACGATACCCGACTCAAAACTATTCTTTTATACAAACTCTGTGAACGGAAGTTTTAGTATCCAGTTGATCTAAACCTAAAATTACTTGTCAATCCATTTTGGTTTTTAATAGATCACTCTTTGGAAATAAAAAACAAATTTGAAATATTTCCTGAACCATTTACTTGAACATGTTATAAGTTTAAATTAAGCTGAATTTATTTCAAGCTATTTTTTTCTTAATTCTGTGAACTGAAGTTGTGGCCACTAAGGGTTTGAACATTTCTGATTCTTTCTATAACCCTTTGTTATTTTAATCTAACAATTTAAATTGATTGCTAAAAATCACCAAAAATTAATCATTAATAAGGGAAGTAACAATTATTAACCCTTAGTTAACAACAAGCAAAATTAATTGACTTAATTTAAAAAAAAATCACGAAAATATCATTACAATGTGCTACCTGAGAGAATACTAATTAATGGAAAAGCATATAATTTGTATATATTCAAAGTATATCTTTCCAAATCACATAAAATATATATAATTAAGCTTAATTTGCCACTGATTTTATTTTCCATTTACTAAATGTTCTCAGGTATATAACCTTACAATATGTAAAATTTGTGTATGTGTGTGTGTGTATAATACAGATTCAAAATGACTGTATTAAAGTAAAAAAAAAAAAGTTGCAGCAACTGCTAATACACAATCATTTTCATCTCTGGGGAAGGATTTAAGATTTAAATTAAGAGATAAAAATCAGATTATTATTCTAATTAAGGACAATGAGTTAGTCAGCCTTGCTGGATTAAGAATGTGACTGTACACTAGGTAATAGGAAGTGAGTCCAAGAGGCTGCAGACAAGGTTGAAGAAGGGCTGTGCTCTAGGTCTGGGATAGGGCTAAGCAGCTGAGCATTCCCCTAGCAGCTTGCACTAGGCTGGGGTTCAAATCTCATCAGTTAAAACAAACAATGTCGAATAAATGAACCAAGGCTTACTGTAGTCTAGTGATAGAGGAAGACCGAAGATCCCCAGGCATGGCACAGAAGTCACACAACCAAAGACAGTGGTCCCCACCACAACTCTGGCAGGACTGTTACAAGCCCCGCCCCACCCCCATTGAATTACTTCACACTCTCTGTGTTACTAATTTTAGCATACCTGAGGCTAAGAGACAGGAACCTGGGAAAGTAGAAGGCTTGATACTAACTCATACACAAATGGAAACTCTAGAGTATATTTTGTATATATTCAAATTATGAGATTGGAATGATTATTTCAAATTCGTTCTCTGCAAAATTCTGATGAAGTATCCACTTCTAAATTGAGAATTTGAAAGTGTACATATCAAGATGTTCCTCATCTCATAGTGTAGTGGTAGTAAGTAGGCACTCTGATTTTAAAGAAACAGGATATATTTAATATTTGGGAGAGATTTTAGTTGAAAATACTTACATTGTCATTTTGTCTTTTCCCCAACTCTTTATTCTCAGAGAAAAATAACACATTCAAATTATCCATGCTTTCTTTTCAAGGGTTTAGGATTTTGTTACCATGTGCCTTTTAGTATTCTAAGCCAGGACTACACTCTTCTATGAGGTTTATGAAAATTATATGACTGAATATCATGATGTTCTATATCTATGAACACAATCACTTTCAATGTCTCCTTTCTCCCTTTTGAGAGCGTTGTCTACCATACACTACATGCAAGGAGAGCTGTAATTTTCTGATTGTGATGACAGTTAGCACTTTCAGACTTGAAGTTATCTTCAAATCTTTTGGTAATAAGCCTTAATAGCCTTGCAACTCAGTAAGCATGATATAATGATTTTTTTCTCCAATATAATTGAGTTCATTAACTCTAAGCTGTGAGACAGTATTAGATCTCAAGATGATAGTTCGTGTTATATAAATAAGAGGAGAGACTTTAAAAGGGAAAGGGTGGAGAGAGATGGAGAGAGGCATGGTTAGAGGAAAGGATGAGAGACCAAGAGAGAAGAGAGGAGAGGAGAGATGGTATTGGTATGGCCCATCAGAAGTCAGAATTTCTGTGTTCTAAATTAGTGATTCTCAGTGCAGTGTGCTCCCTGCAACCAGCACACCCACATTTAGCAAAAGTTAATATTAAACACATATCCCAAACTTATTGAACCTGAATCTTGTGGATTTGGTACCCAGGAATGTAGGGGCTTACAAATCCTATGGATAATTACAAAGCACTTTAGTATTGAGAACCACTGCTCTAAATGGTGTCTCCTGGCCTCAACTTATTAGCCCATGTGAAATAAAGTCTTTTACTGCACAGGTATCTACAGCAGGGAGTACCATCTTCACTCCTGTCCACCTGGCTGGAGGTCTGAGAGAAGAGGCCCGAGCATCCTTATGGAATCTCACCCATGTCTTCTCAAAGAGATAACAGTTTACAAAACAAGTACCACTGTGTTCTTAGTATGATGTTAAAGAAGATGGACTTTAAGGCACGTATGCGCTTTATACATGACTCGGATGACTTGAGTTTTCATTTACTAAACTTTCTGTTTTGTGGAAGCCATTCATGTTCAAGAATAATTGTTGCCTGGAAGAAAACTGATGAATAAGACACATGCATAAATGATGCAGGGGATGGAATCATGAAGCGTGTATATACTTCCCAGCATTAGGGCCCAGGAATCGTGAGAGAGTTGGATTAATGTGGTGACCTTCATAGGACAAATGGTTAAAAAATAGGAAGCCTCCAAACATAGCAATGGTGTTGGGGTGCTTAACTACGTACTTCATTGTGTGCTAATGACGCAAATGAGAAGACTTCACAGGAAAGTTTTGCTTTAGAACTGAGCTATGCTGAGCATTGGACACTGACTGACCTTTATTTCCTTTGTATTTCAAACCTTCGATGTGAGATGTCAAAATCAGTTTTGTTGCTAATAAGACAGTGTAATAATTTTACCAAATATATTTGAGATGAATGATTTATGAATTTTTATAATATCATGAAAACCTTGAGATTTTGAGTTTATTCCTTTGGGGTTAAATATTAACCGGAGTGTGTGAGAGAGAGAAAAAAACATGAGTTCTACATTTTCCACAGTGTGGAGTAATTACGTAGTTATAAACTCTTGATAAGTTCAGTGTAAAAGTGCCAGGCGCAGTAATACCTAGTTTCACTCTGTTATACATTAATTCAGGAAGAATAATTAACTATGTTTATAAGTGACAATCTGAATGTGTCTAGAGTTGTTACTAATCATAACTGAAATGAGGGCTATTAGCACTTTGATACAATGTAACAATACCATGTTTGCATTAGCTGTGAGTCATAACAGGAATTAACTACATTTCAAGAAACATGGCTAGTCCTTACAATTAGAAACCCTTCGGTGGAACTTAACTTTCAACAGCTTACTCCTCTCCTTCATACGACAGGCCAAAGCATAAATTCCATTAGATTATTTTCAAATAGTTTCCACATTGCTTGAAGCCAAACAATGACATTTTAAGGTCATTATATAAGTAGGAAAGTATTCATTTACAATCCTTTCTATTACTTTATGCACAGAAGAAAACAATATAAACACTGTTAGTTCTCAAAGTTCAAAGGGAATGCTTTTCTACATTCTTCTGCGATTGAAAAGGGGGACAAAAGACTCCCCTGCCTTGCCACGTATTTCTATTCTTTTAGATTTTCTTTATAGACTTTGGAGTTAGAAAATCTAGGTTTTTCATGAATATGTTTTTATTATTGTATCTATGTATGTATCAGCATGACAGTTGCTCAATAATTATTTATTTAAAATAATTATATCCTTATGCTTGATTGTACTGTGTCTTCATGAAAATCTTTTTTTTGTATAAAAAATGTGATTATATGTCTCCCAGTGTGAAGGTTGAATTATGTAATTTTTAAGTAAAATGTCACTGAGAAGTTCATAATCACATCCACATTGTCCTGCTGTCCTATGTGAAAAATGATGTTGTTGTTCAATACATAAATTGGATATTTGCTCATAATTATTGTCAAATCTTTGCAGTTAAGGATTGAATTAACCCTGGTGCAGTACTTGATGACCAAAATATTTTTCCAATAAGTTTATATAACCAGGGATAATTATGATATAAAAGATTTTTAATATTATTTCTAAGAGGAGGTACTATAATACAAGTTAATATTAAACACAGAGATATTTCATAAAAGTTATACAAAACCACACATTTATAGAAGTAAAAATATAAGCTTTTGTCTGAGTCAGAATTTTCCTCTGCTTGTGACTTAGAATAATAACCCCCTTAGTTTACAAATGATTATTATAGTCTGAAAACGCATGAATTAGCTTTCTCTAAAATATTAAACTTTTAAACTATACCTTTAGTTGACTATTTTTTTGATCCAGCTGATTATCAAGGACTTCAAAATATAGTGTAAATGATTTAAACGATTCTTAAAACCGATTCTTATTCAGAACATTTTATTCTATTTACAAGGATAAACATTTGACTCATAAGGGGGAGCACCATCATAGAAGAAGGGGGAGGGATAATGGGATAGGGGGTTTCCAGAGGAGAAACCAGGAAAGGGGAAAACATTTGAAATGTAAACAAATAAAAAATTTAAGAACAGAGGTATAATCGAATATTATTTGGCTTTCCTTGAGGAAAAGAGCCGTTATGCAATGAAGTTCAAAGAGGAGGTTCTCAGAGATGAGAATGTTGAGGGAGTAATCCACAGTCACATGCTAGACCTCTACCTTCCAATCCAGCCAAAGGCCGTGTACCAATGTAACAGAGAATTTGTTGAGGCATTCTCTGGTCCTGTCCTCAGCATCTGATTCTGCTTGTTCAACCTGTTCCACTTTCCTCCAAATTAACCTTTGTCCTGCAATGCAAAGCACCGGGACCACTCACCAGCCAGGTTTTATCCAACTTCATTAGGTTTTCCTTGTCTCCTGCAGTGAGCAAGTAGTACACTACAAAGCCAATGAATCTAAGCTCAAGAAAATAAAAGAGAAAGGAAGAGGAAGAGACACTTCCACAGTTTATAACCAAGAAATAAACTTGGAACTGCTAGAATGTCCATGATAGGACCAATAGACCTCTGTGCATATATCCAGGAAAGGCATAGCAGTGTCTTCTGTTATTCTATTTTTAGATATTTGTTATTGAGGTGATACCAGTTTACATTCATATCAGAAGAGAGAGGGTTAGGGTTTACTGCTTTCCTATATCCCTGCTAAGATTTGCTGTTTGTTTTCTTGGTGGTGGAAATTCTAATAGGGTAAGATAAGATATCAAGGAAGTTTTCATCTGCGTTTCCCTCATGGCTAATAATATGAACACTTTTTCAAATATCTATTGGTCATTTGTGGTTTTTCTTTTGAGAACTAGATCATGTGTTTTGCTAGTGTTCAATTTTTGCTGAGATATTTGTGTGCGTGTCCATATGTATGTAAATGATGAAATCATCTTTATATACACATGTATGTCAATCCCCAGTCAAATGTATACTTGAGACAATGTTTCTCACATTCTATCTCTTACTTTGGTGGTTGGTTCTTTCCTTCACTGTATAGAAGATTTTTAAATTTCATATAGTCCTATTAATCTGTTTTAAGAAGTCATTGCTCATGCTTATAGCATGAGATGTTTGCCTTCTTTTGCTCTAGAAATTTGAGAGTTTGAGAACTTGGGCTAAGCTGTTTTATCCATTATAAAATTTTGATCAGGATGAGATATATGGAGGTAATTTCCATGTAAATACCCATTGTCACAGCAGTACTTGTTAAAGAAGTTGTCTTTTTTTTTTTTTTTTTCAGTATCCTTTGACACCTTTGTTGAAAACAAAGTAATCTTATTTGTACTGATTTATGTGTATGGCCCCTGTTCTTCTCCATTGGTCTGAAGGTCTGTTTTTGTGCCAGCACCTGGTCTTCACCATGACGATAGTATAACTTGAGATCAATACAGAAGATAGCTCTAACATTGCTTTGTCTGTTTGAAAGCATTTCATCTATATGAACTTGAGAATTTCTTTATAATTCTAGGAAGAATGTCACTGGAGATTACACTGAATCTGCCAATTACTTTCTATAGTACAGAAAATTTCACAACAGTCTACCTATCCGTTGGCATCAACTAACATGCTTCGGGCATCCAGTGTCCAATTCAAGTACTTTTAAAAAAATTTATTTGTTTGTTTGTTTGTTTGTTTGTTTTAAACTCCAGATTTTATTGCCCTCTTGGTCCACCCTCCAACTGTTCCATATCCCATACCTCCTACCCGTCCCCTGTCCCCCAACCCCTATCTCCACAAGGATGTCCCCACCCCCCACTCACCACCCCACCAGACCACTAAACTCCCTGGGGCCTCCAGAGAAGATGCACCCAACCCTATTCAAGTATTTTATTCAATTATTTAAAGAGTTCACTATCAGGATATCTAATTTCTTCTTCTCATCTCTTTGTGCACAACTATTTGACAAGCAGCAACCAACAGCAATCAACCACAACCCACAACCTACCACAATCAACTCTCTCAAGGTCTAGCATTTATATACCCTCTGAAAATTGCCCAGTCTTCTCTCTCTCTCTCTCTCTCTCTCTCTCTCTCTCTCTCTCTC
>NC_034599.1:70959981-70966866 GCF_900095145.1 Mus pahari | reverse complement strand
AGAGAGAGAGAGAGAGAGAGAGAGAGAGAGAGAGAGAGAGAGAGAGAAACTATCTGTAGCTATCACAATCACACCCCTGTGAGAGCACTAGGCAAATCAGCTGCTGTAGATAATCTGAGGCAACCCATATCCCACATCTGAAATTAAAAAGAAAAGAGATCCTTATAATATTTCTGTTTCTGAAAAAAAATAAAATTCTTACTACAAAGTTTAGTCTTGGATGTTTTACTTTTATGTTTGTTTATTTATTTGTATATTGATTTAATTTACTTCTGTACTTATTTACTTAAGTTCTAGGAACCATATACATGCCATTGTCCTGGATAAGCAGATACATTGTTTTGATTGTCTGATTTGGTTTGGTTTGCTTGTCTGTTGTTATTGTTTATTTTTAATGAGCTACTCATCTTAATCTCATTGCTGAAAAATGTTTCATTGATTTATAGAAAATTTACTGATTATTATTTAATGATTTTGTATTCTACTTAGATGTAAGTGGTTATCAGATATTAGAAATGTTATGGCATCTTAGGATTCTTTTAAGGAAATGATCATGTCATCTGCCAGGGTCATTTTAAATTTCCTTTCCTTTTTACATCCGTATATATCCATATATGTTTGTGTGTGTATATGTGTGTGTGTGTGTGTATATGTATATACGTATATACATATATGTCTTTTATTATCTAGATAAGACTTGGAATACTTTATGAAATAAGAGTGGAGAGTGTGAAGACACATATCTTCTTCCATGTTGCAAAATAATACTCAATATTCCTCATTTAGTATAATATTGGCTGTGGTTCTGTCATAAGTAATATGGAACCTTTCCATTTATATTTCCATATAAACATCCATTGTCACAGCAGCATTTGTTGAAGAAACTGTCTTCTCTCAATGCACTTTTGACACCTGCAGTGCATTTCTACAACACTTAATTTCTTTAGAACTTTTATCCTAAAGCCATGTTGATTTTTTCCCCAAAGATTTTCCTGTATTCATAGAGATGTTATGTGATTTCTGCACTTAATTCTAATTATATTCTGTATTACACTGTCCCATTGATATATGTTGAACCAACCTTTCAATTCTAGGATAAACCCAACATGTTGGTGAAGGGCAATTATAATGTGTTCTTGAATACAATTTCCAGGTATTTTATTCTGAAGCTCTTTATCTATGTTCATCAGGGAAGTTGGATTATAGGTGTTGTCTTTTTTTGTGTGCCCTTATCACTCTTTGGTTTGATAATAACACTGACTTTGAACAGTTAGTTTAAGAGGGCCCCTTCTCTTTCTATTTTGTGAAACAGTTCTTTTATTTTGTACACATTTCATCCTTTTAATTTATTCTTTTGTGAACCTCATGTGTGAGTATTGAATTTCTACCATTCCCTTCCTTTACAATCTTTAAATTCATGACCTCTTTTCTTCTATAATGATTATTGGCGCATATATGTGTTTGTAAATAAATGATGAGTTCACTCAGTGTTGCTCACATGTATATGTGTTTGGGTTGACCATTTGGGATTACATCAGGTGACCCATCTCTGGAGTCTGGTGACCCATCCCTGGGGAAGGCTAACTCCTATGGAACAGGTTTAAGAAGCATTACTTTTCTTCTTTTCTGAAGGTAAGGAGTGACTCCATCAGGTCTTACCGTTCCCTTTACGTTAGACATTTATCTGTCCCATTGCCTGTTGTGAACCTATTAAAGCTGTTTACATCTTCTTGATTTAACTTCAGGAGGGCAAATGTGTTTAGAGATTTATCCATTCCTTACTGCTTTTCATTTTTAAGGGGATATAAGTAAGTTTGCAGGGTATTTCTTCTCTAATAAAACTTGGTATTTTACTAGATCCTGTTAGAGCAATTTTCTTAATTTCTAATCTTTTCTGCTTTGGTCCCTTCTCTTATCTTGTGATTAGTATGCCTTGGGTTTTGTTAAATTCACTTATCTCTTCAAACAATTAACTCCTGGACAGATTCTGTGCATTGTTCGTTTGGTTTCCACGTCCCCCAATCTTTAATAGTTCTTGAGGTCTGTTGTATTTGTAGTAGGCTTGTTACAGTTTCTGGGACCTGGTGGTACATCATTAGAATATTTGTTTCATGTCTGTCTGACTTTTTGATGGCAGTACTTACAGATGGCAACTTTCCTCTTAATCCTGCCTTAGCCACATCTCAGCCACCTGAAAAAGTCGTACCATTATTTTCTATACTTTTATGGTTTTTAGAATGTCCTCACTGGTTCTTCAGTGGCCCACAATTGTTCTTTCTAAAGTATATTATTTTACTTCCAGTCACTTGTATTGCTTCTGTGTGTATTCACTCTATTACTAACTACTGTGTTGATATGAAGCAACATAAATGGAAAACATCCTCAGGGACAGTAGGGAGGGGAGCTTATAAATCTCAAGTGGGCAGAATTAACCCTCACACTACAGGCTCTCTAATGTTTATTTTTACATTTGATTCTTTTGTAATTTTAAACACTTGCTTGGAAGCCTATAATTAGTTTTAGGGAGGGTTTTATGGGCCATTGTGAATAATGTATATTCCCTACATGTTGGATGAAACATGATAAAAATATCTATTAAGCCCAGTTGAGTTATATTATAAATTTTCACTTTTAGTTTTTGAGTTTAGAAGACCTATCTAACAATAAATATGAAGTGTAGAATTCTCTGGCCATTACTATAGTTATTATAGCAAGATTTAGCTGATGTCTCAATCAGGCCTTTTAGTGTTTGTCCTATTAAAAAATTAGGATCCTTGATACTCAATGCATAAATATTTGCATTTGTCTACTTTTTAAATATGTAGTGGTCTTCATATTTCCTTGATAATTTTGTGTTTGATATCTTTTCTATCAAATATTTTAATAGTCATACAAGCTCTTTCTTGGCTTCTGTTGGCTGTGTGGATATTTTCCCTTCCTCTTCTCTCCCTCTCGATTTGTATCTATCTGTGCCTCAAGGTGCCAACTATTCATTTATTCATTTTAGAGCATTTGCAAATTGGTCTCAAGGAGAAAATCCGTGGCTCCATCTTCCCATGTCTAAGTTTGGAAGGATGCCTTTCTAGCCCTTTTGTTGTTTGGTTTCTTAATGTTGAGGAAATTTCAACATACTCTCACCATCATGTGACCTAAATTATACAGCTCTGCTCCTATCTGACAATATGGGCACATTTTAGCTTCATATCCAGATTTATAGAGGTTCTCACTGCTATAAATTTTCAACCTAAAATAGTTTATTTAAAAAAAATATGTCAAAATTAAACTTCCCACCACTATCAGATGGTATCACCTGGGGCTCCATTAGCAACAGACTTTCAGATAGGCTTTTAGAAGCTAACCATAGATAAAAAAAGAAACTCAAAGAACTAATTTCTGCCCTTTGTCATCTCAAAACCTATCAGAGAAAATGGTATCTTTGCAAAGTTTTCTATAGATGTTAGCAATATTTTTATTACTCCTCAGTATTTTGAATTCACCCTAATATTTTCCACGGGTAGATCTGTCTTCTATTGCAGAGGAAGTGTGTGTATGTGTGTGTTTATGTGTGTATGTGTATTTATACATCATAATAGCACTCTAGAGAAGCATTTCTAGGGCTAGAAGCATAACAAGTAAGTCTGTAGCCTGCTCCATCCCACCTTTGTACATATACAAAAGGCCATGGCCAACAGCATGTGTAATCATCTCCATTCAACTTTTTACTTTCTTCTAAGAGCTTTCCTATTACCTCTATTTCTTCATTTTCCTTGACTTCATGCTATGTTATCTTTTATGATTGCATTTGGCCCTATAATGACAGTTTGAATAAACAATAAATAAAGTCATTTAGAAAACCAGGAATTTAAAAGTACTAGAAAATTCAAAGAGATGAGTGTTAAGCAAAGCTGAGGGGAAAAATACAAATGTACTTATATGCATATAGTTTCAGGAAATAAATTTTTTAGAGTTAGTAAAACTGTACCACAGATACAAGACTTTAACTTTGAGATACGGAAAAATAGCAAATGTATATCTAGAGTTTTCATCTCAGAGATGATGCCCTGTGCAGGTAAGAGCTGTCATGTCCAAATTTCTCTGAGGATGGGATAGGTTATTTTTGTCCAGACCTCAGCTGAAGTGCGAGTCACCTTCGTTTATGTATCTTGGGACCCCCAGGTATGCTCTAATAACCCAGTACAGGATAGAGCATACAGATAACTTTTACTGTTTTTGAGATTTTATGTCTATTTAGTTCTCTCACAAGTCTTGATGTTTTCTTCAAATCTTGATGTATATCTCAGTCATTGTGATGGTTATTATTAATTGCCAACTAGAATAATCTGAGTAAAGGGTCTATAGGAAACTGCTTTAACTTTGTTAACTGCTACTGAAAGATCTATCTACTGTGGTTGACACCGTTTCATGACTCTGCTCCTAAACTATATTTGCAGACAAAGTGGGCTGAAGAATAACACACACTCATTGATCTCCACCCCTTTGGGCGTTTCCAGCTACTTCAAGCTCCTGTCATCTGGACTTCCTCTATCATAATAGACCATAATCTTGAACGTTATGCCCCATAAACCCCTTCTCCCTTAAGTTATGTCTGTTCTATGCCTATCAGGAAAAGAAAGCTACAAAACAAGAAACTAATACAGTTATAATTTTCTTAAGGTTAAAAGGGAAACATATTTGAAGTAAGTATAATTGTCTTTTTAATGTTAGTAATTCACTGGGCTCTTTGGTGTCCCTTAAGTACATTATAGTACTAGTTTTCTTCTCAAGTCAATGTAGAAATTGACATTTTTCATTCCTATTAAGATGTAGTTACTTGCAGAGAGAGGGACCAGGTTATATTCAAATGATATATGTGCCAGCTCACTGCCTCTCAAACATAGACTTTTAAAATTGGTTCCTTATTAACTAAGAAGGTGAAAGATCTCTGCTCAGCACTTTATTTCATTTAATTATTTTAAGTGTTAGGAACAAGGTAAGATGAAGCTAACATCCCACTCAGCATTATTTTGAAACACTTATTTCTATTTTTACATATTGTGTATGTCTATGTGTGCATGACACCTGGGTGTGAGTGCCAACAGAGCTCAAAAGATGGCACTGGTTCCCCTTGAGCTGGACTTAACAGGTAGTTGTGAGACCCCTAATGTGGGTGCTGAAACCAAATGTGGTCCCTCTGGAAAAGCATCAAGTCCTCTTAACCATTGAACCATCTCTACAGAAATCCATGGTTGCACTCACTGCTGAGAACTTCACATAGCCTAGAATTACATTAAAAACATCTTGGAGTAGTTGTCTAGGAGGTTGCTCCTTGGACATATCTGTGATGCATTGTTTCAGTTGGCTTAATTGGTGCAGAAGGGTCTCACCAGCTCTGGGAAGTATAATCCCCAGGCAGGTGGTCCTGGATTGTATAGGAAAGCTAGCTGACCATGAGTCTGAAAGCAAGCCAGAGAGTGAGCCAGCAAATGGAATTCCTCCTTATGCTTCCATTTCTAGCCTTGAGTTTGTCCTGATTCCCCTTTACAATGAAATATAACCTGGAAATGTGAGCCAAAAGTCTCCTTTCTCTCCAAATTGCATTGGCCAGAGTGTTTTATCAGGACATCAAACTAAAATTAGAATAGATAGTACCAAAAAAATTTTTACAGTGTTTCCTATTTAGCTAGACAATATTTGAAAATGTTTATGCTCAAGAGGATTCAATCCTTATCCATATCCACCCAATGCAAAGAATATTTTAAGTTTGGAAATAAAGTTAAATGAAAAAAAATAAACAAATGTCTTGTTCTGGATAAAAACACTTCTTTGAGTTTACAAGCAGATGGAAGGAAGGCTGGTCTGGGCTGAAGTAATGCATTCACAATGAGAAGACGAGGGTATTATCTTGCCAGGAGTTGCACATCATTTAAAAAGAAAACAGGCTCTGGCAGGAAATGGCATCGGACACAAGAAAAGTGATGGACAGGCAAAAGGAAATGTGAAACTCATGCTATGAAATAAAAGTCAAACAGCCAAGGGACTGGCAGGCAAGGAGGATTTGCCTCCTGGAGCAGGCATCAGCAGCCCTGTCACCTGTGAATTTGAGACCTAAACATTGTAGCTTAGATAGACATCAGATAGGGTTCTACAAAAGTTTGTGTGTGTTTGTGTGTGTGTGTGTGTGTGTGTGTGTGTGTGTGGCCTAAATGTATGTCCACACCACATGTGAGGTCAGTAGAGGGCATCAGATCCCCTGGAACTATAGTAACTGATAGTTGTAACTTCCCTACCGTGCTGGGAATAAAATCCTCCTCCTCCCTGAGAGCAGCCAGTGCTCTTAACCATTAAGCCAACTCTGCAGTCAGTGTAATTCACATCTAAACCAAAGCAGTGCCAACGAGGCTGGGAAAAGACGTAGTAACTTTAATATCTAGGTGGAATTTGAGGGTATAAGAGAGATCACTTTGTGATAAAGGTACATTTCTCTTGGCCATGATCCACTTTAACAGAAGTGCCCCTACAAGAGCTGAGAGTGCTAAGAACTTCAAATGCACCCTTGTTTACATTCACTCTTTGTGCTGGTGTGGACAGTGAGGCTAAGTTATGAGCACATGTAGAAGTTTACTCCATTGAAATGCCTCTTTCCTCTTTTCTCCCATCTGATAATGCAATCTAACCTTCTTCTAGCATGTGCTGTCACAAGCAGCAGAAGCTAGCCAGTTTGCTAGGCTTTTAGCCAAACATGGGCTAGTGCCAGACCCACAGCTGCCTGCTCTGCCTGTTGCTCTCAGTAAAGTGGTGTTTCAATAGCTGGGTAGTTAATGGAGGAGGCACTCATAGTCTATCTCTCTCTCCCTCTCCCTCTCCCTCTCCCTCTCCCTCTCCCTC
>NC_034599.1:70925201-70959808 GCF_900095145.1 Mus pahari | reverse complement strand
CCTCCCCCTCTCCCTCTCTTTCTCTCTCGCTCTGCATCTGCTTCTCTGTGTCTCTGTGCCTCTGACTTCCTCTGTGTCTCTCTTTCTCTTTCTCTTCTCCCCTTCCCTCTCCTTTTCTTTCCTCTCTCCTTTCCCCCTTCTTCCACACTCTCTTAAGAGTGTGTAGGTATATTTCTATCAATAAAAGGAAATCAGACACTATTCTTCCTTTCATGAATTCATACCCATGGATGATAGATAAATAGAACACCAAATCTTGATTCCGACATTCACAGTTGCAAACTGAAATTCAGTATGAACTGGGTAGGATTCACTTTAAATGCAGATCACAAAGTTGAGCGAATGGCTTACAGAAGCTGAAGTTTGAGTATCTTTCTCCTCTTTCTGCAATACAGAGGATGCAAAGGAGAGGATGCGCCTTGACATCCCACAGGGTGGGACTGAGGATTCTGCCCCTTAGACTGGAAAAGGCATCACTTTACAGCCTGCAGCAGACACAGGCCTCAAATTCCAATTACAACCTGAAAGTTCGCAGGCTGGAGACTATGCCAGTGCCACTGAAACTACATCTTTTACTCACAAATTACAGTTTAAAAAAAAAAAAAAACGGTGGAGGAGGAAGAAGAGACTGGATGTCCCAGGATATCTATGTTTGTACTTCTCAGAGCCTTTGTGGGAAAAGTGACTGCCAGCTTCAACTCTCAAGGAGGACACAGTACAAAGTGCCAAGTTGGTACCTAAAGGAAAATTTGGGGAGAAAAGCTATGTAGGTATTCTCTGGGAAACCAACCCTTCTGCAGTGACACATTTCTACAAACGTTTAAAATACGAGTTGATCCTTGCTAGGGAGGAATCATAGTTCGAGAGAGTTGTCAGATAGTTGGATAATTAGAGCCATAGAATTCAGGGGGATGGAGAGGTGGTGCAGCTGTTAGGAGCTCTTTGAGAGGGCCCAAATTCAGTTCCCAGAACCCACATGTCAACTCATAATAGCTCTAGGGGATCTGGTGCCACTGGTCTTCCCAAAGACATGTGTTCTCATGTACATTAGCTACACAAAGACACGTCACTGAACAAATAAAAATAAATATTAAAAGATAATTTGAAGAAAACCACCAACAGTAAGAAAATGTCAACAAAAGCATAAAACAACTGTACATTATAATAAAACCAAATACTAAACTTTGAGATACCAGTTGTTTATAATAAGTATATTTAAATTAGTAAGAAAAATTTTAAGCTAAAATTGTGAGCAAAAATACTCTGGGTATAGCACGTACAAACAAAACTATAGATAGTGTTAACTAGGCAAAGTAAACTTTAAGGTGAAAATATGACAAAGGGGGAATTATGCCAGGATTAGATGTACAACCCAAGGTCATTTGAGAATATACTAACAAAACATAAACACTATTAATATAAAAGAACTGAATAAAATTCAAATGTTAAATATGAAACTAAAATAATTGTCTCAATAAATCTATTATATTTATATAACACATTTGTATAGAGCATACTTTGGTCTCAAAATGTTGAAATATCTACAAAAACTTAATTTATTTGGATCTTCTAGAAAACAATAAATGTAGGTAGAGATATGATCGGAAATGTTCTTTAATAAATAGAAGCAATTGTTCTATGCAATAGAAGTATTGATCATGAACTACAGAGCTAACCTCGTGTGTGGCCTTGCAAAGCTACACATTTTCTATATCTGTTTGACCATCAATAATATTACTAAAATAAGGGTTTTTGAGTGTGTGTGCTTGAGTGTGTGTGTATGTGTTTGTGTTTGCAGTGTATTTATACACACACATACGCATGCACACATATATGGGTGTACATGTGTGTGCAGTAATACATGACATGTTTGAGAGAGAGAGAGAGAGAGAGAGAGAGAGAGAGAGAGAGAGAGAGAGAGAGAATGTGTGTAGGAGGTCAGAATCCACCTCAAGGCTCTTCTTCAGGCATGTTTGTTCTGAATGAATACAGAATTGGAAGTTCTCTACTGTATGTGTGATGGGGGCCTCATATCAGCTGGTGTATGCTGTCTGTTTGGTGGTCCAGTGTTTGAAAGATCTCGGGGATCCAACAAGATACAGTCCACAGAATTCAAAAGACTCAACAAGCAGAAGTGCCCAAGTGAGGATGCTTCAGTCACACTTGGGAGAGAGAAGAAAGCAATCATAAATGGGGAGGGAGGAATGGAGGGACTTGGGAGGGAATGTGGATGGGATGGGGGGAAGCACAGAGGGATAGAGGGAAACCTGATCTGGTATTGGGCGAGGGAAAAGGACCGAAGCCATGAGGGCCAGTAGGAAGAATGTAAACAGGAAATCTCAGGAAATAGGAGGTTGGGAGCACCCCCAGAATGCACCAGAGACCTGGAAGGTAAGAGAATCCCAGGACCATAGGGAAGAACCTTAGATGAAATTCCCAGTAGGGAGGGGTAACTTAGAGAGCCCACCTCCAGCAGGAAGACATCAAGTGAGGGATGGGGTTGCCATCCCACAGTCACACCTCTGACCCATGATTGTTTCTGTCTAAAAGAATTATAGGGATGGAAATGGAGAGGAGCCTGAGGAAAAGACAGGCCCGAAGTGGGATCCAGCTCAAGGGGAGGTCCCAAGGCCTGACACTATTACTGATGCTTTGAAGCGCTCACAAAAAGGGATCTACCTGGACTGTCCTCTGAAAAACTCAACAAGCAGCTGAGAGAGTCAGATGCAGTTATGTGCACCCAACCAATGGACAGAAGCAGCTGACCCCTGTTTTTCAATTAGGGAAAAGCTAAAAGAAGCTGAGGAGAAGGGTTACTCTGGAGGTGACAACTTCTCACATTTGGTTTTCTTATTCTACTGAATGGACCCTTGGGGTTGTACTCAGATTATCAAGATTGGCAGTGAGTGCCTTAAAATTCTGAGCAAGAGTATATATCTGAGTGGGAAGGAATAAGGGGAGAAAATGAAGACAGCAAGTAGCATAGAGAGGCAGACAGAGCATGACAGATAAAGAGAGAGATGGTGAGGGAGGGAGATAGTGCAAGATACATGAAGAGTCACAGAGAGGAATGGAGTACTTTAAAAATCAATTGATAAAAAAGCAACTATGCCTACAAACAAGAAAGAAATGAAGATTTGTTATTTCTACAATGAAAGAACTGAACATGCATTTTAGAAATTAAAGACTGGGGACATTGTCAGAAAACTGAAAAATTTCTGTAACAGGGAGCTAGATGTTTGCCAAGTGGGGAGAGTTGCACTGGGGCAGATTTCAATGGCATGTGAATGTTTGTAGGAGCCACTTCGGAGAGTACAGATGAGAAAGTGATACTGGTGTCAAAAGTCCTGGTCAAGGCAAAAATTAAAACAATGTGATTACAAAAAGCACCAGTATGATGGCTATTCTTTCTTGTCAACTTGACTACTTCTGGAATTCACTAAAATCCAAAGCAGAAGGGGCACACCTGTGAGGGACTTTTGCTTAATTTGAAGTAGGAAGATCCACTTCTAATCCTCATCTTTGATGTGGGAAGACATCTTTAATTCATCTTTTGAGGTAGGAAGGGTCACCTCTAATCTGATCCATACCTTCTGCTATACGTTTCTATAAGATCATGGAAGAAGGAAGCTATTGCGCTTTGCCTGCTTGCTCTTGCTCTCACTGGCAAATTCATTCCTTCACTGGCGCTGAAGTCTGCTTCTTTGGGATTCCAGTGTATACTGAAGAGCAGATGATATATCCAGCCTCCTGGACTAAACAACTATTGGGTTCTTGAACCTTCCATGGAAACCATTGTTGGATTAGCTGGACCATAGCCTGTAAATCATTTAATATATTCCCCTTCATAGACAGACAGACAGACAAAGACAGAGAGAGACAGGGACACCAAGGTACACAGAGAGACAAAGAGAGACATACAGACACAGAAAGATTCTACAAGTTTTAATACTCTAGAAAACCCTGACTAATATGGCCAGTCAATTGAGAAATGCTGTTTTCCCAGTCACTTAGTGTGATTACTTAGATGTGAAGGAAAGATAATTAAACTTAGAGGTTGATAAATTTACTGTATTTGAGGATCACAATGGGCACCAGAAGGGAAAATGTGAACAACAGAATAACACAGGATCAAGGTGGGAGGAAAGGTAATGAAACCAGCAGGAACATGATGGAAATTAAAGTGGGTTTTATATTGAAGTATAATCACATAACAGAATGAGCCAGTTTGAGTCAGTGAGGAGATCTGCTGATGCTTAGAAGGTATGCCAGGTTTTATCTTCCAATTATTGCCTCACCGAGACTTAGCTCATTTCACACACTGTGTTTGCAATGTTGTGCTGGTCCTTCTCCATCAGGAGGTGGCGTCCAGGCTTATTCCCCCTTGGAACTTAGCACAATTTTGCAATTGCCTCTCCCAAAACATTGCAGAAAATTACATATCCTGATTCTGGAGGCTTCTCATGAAAGTCACTGCTATCCTTTGTATGTCATTGGGTTTTGTCCAATCTGATTTAGTTCTTGCCCTCAGAAAGACAGGAGATTTATTTAACAGGAGAAACATAGAAATGTAAAATTTAAACTCTGGGTTTAATGTTTCCATCGCACATTTCTGTTATATAAAATAGACATTCAAGCATAATATGACTTACAACCATGATTTAATCAATCCATTTTCAGAGAAGTAATGTCTAATATAAAGTCATCTACTAAACCTACAGAGATAATTTATAATGTTACAGTTTCAGTTCACTGGGTTTTAGGAAACCATGCATTCTAAAAACAAAATCTAATTTCTCTTCTTATGTAAAATGAACATTAACGTAATAAAAACAATAAATTATGTGGCTCTGGGAGCAGATGCTTCTCTTTCATTTGCCCATTTTTATTTTAAGTTCTTGCCAAACATAATACTTTATTTACTAGACACAGATTTACAAGGGAATCAGGGTAACTGTCTCATCACACTTCAAGGAAGTTGTAGACTTAAGTGAGGAATTACAGCATCCAAGACAGAGTAAGGAAGAGATGGTGGATAGTTAACTTCCTGTGAAGAAGTTATGCATCCCTGAAAGGAGTCATCTTTTACCCCAAGTTTTGAAGAAATGGAGACATGTCACAGAAGTGGCACCATTTTAAGTCGTCTTGGGATTTGAAGCATTTGTAAGCATAAGACATAATCAGTTTCTCATTTGAATGTAACTTGGATTTGCAATAATTTTCCTTGGTTGCCTTTGATCTTTTCTGTATCCTTACATTGCTTACATTATAAGCAATTGACTTAATGAGAACTTTTTATGAATAGGGGACTTCATGGTCAAATTTCTTGGAAGACTGCTACATTCGCAGGCAAAGCTTCGTGCTCTAGTGGATGTGCTGAGAGAATGCATCATTTCCCCAGTTATTTGGTTTGCGGGAGCTCCTGGAAGGGTAATATCCTGGGTTCGTAAGCTCAGGAGAACAATTGAATTTGAATTCAATTAGGAAAGTTCACAAACAGCTCAAAACAAACTGATGAGGAACAGCTGACACCAGAAGCTGACTCTAATTGGCTGTGCTCTTAGGAAGCAAAACCTTTACTCAGAAACTTCAGTAGGGATGTTGGTTGGTGTCAGTTCATCTGCCTTTCTCCCAGGGAACCATCTGGAGTTGTCCAATATGCTAGTGTTCATTTTCCTGGGTAAGTGAACCTTGCTGCTAGTTCTGAATTTGTTGCAATATTATCGCTTTATAAACTGAATGCTGTACCATCTAGTCTAAGCTTATGGGGATATGTAATAGGAAATGCCAACGGCATTACTAACTTGTACTTCATTATTATTCAGTGCTTTTTGAGAAATGTACACTTACCTGCAGTCACTTTTTTCTTCCTTGATAGAAAATAAAACGTGAGCATTTCATTGCTCATCACATTGCTCCTGGAACTGCAAAGGAACCTAAATGACAGAGCTATTTATTAAGATCTATGCAGTGCCTACATGTGCAAGAATATTTGATAATAGAACTGTCCTGTATATACTTACAAGTTAATGGATGACAAAGTTTTCACTATCTGTTTAACCTCAAAAGCAGATTATAAAAACTAGAGCTATACAAACTAACCCATCTAGTTTTCAACCTTAATAATCAGGATTGGCTGTGTAGACTAAAGATGCCGAGTTCTGCCCCTTGATTGATGAAGGTTAATATTTTCCTTAGGATAGGTTAAAGTCTATGTCTCAATTTCAGGATGAGGGATAATTGTGATCATACAAGATATTACTAAACAAGACAAGAATATTTTCTGAACTATTAGCTACAGTGGTTGATGAATGGGGCTAAATAAGAGCCAGGAAATAATGTAAGTTATTCCAAATTACTTTTTATTTTTTAAAAAAGGGAAAAGCAAAATAAATCAAATCCAAGAAAATTAGGCAGGAAGTAAAGGACCCTTTGCACATTTTCAGTGTCTCTATGGAAACTCTTGTGTTGAGACGTTTTGCTTCTTCTCCTTCCTATAATGTTTCCTTACCTCTTTATTAGTTTCTGGTATTTATAGTTTTGTTATAAAGATAAATCTAGGCATTTTCAATTTTTGCAGCAATATATCAGATTACACAAACAATATCACTTCCTCCCCAAGGTTCTCAGTGAAAAGACTGTGGCCTTCAAAATTAGCACAGAAACCAGGTTGCATGAAAGGAAGGAAATTATTCTTCACATTGTTAGAACTGAAAACCTCTGTATACTACATAGCTCTTGTTCAGCATCGAACAATTACATGTTATGACAAAGCCAACTCCTGTTGCCCAAATCCATGGGGGAAATGATGACTTTATTAATGAGCTTTATATATCCTTAAGAGGGTGATACAGTTTACAGTATCCTTTGTCTTCCTACTTTTAACATAACATTAATTTTCACTGAACAACAGTAGAATTTTTGACAAATCTCATTTCAGATATTGAGCCATAAATCATAGCCAGGAACAAGTAAGGCAGAGTAAGGAAAGAGAAAACTGTGTTTTGGATTCTTGTGGGCCAAATCATTAAGATGACTCCTTTAGTACCTTATTAAGTGTAGAAAAGGGTATGAAATTCAAGTGGAATTTTCAGCAAGAAGTAGAGAAGGAGAAAGGAAGTAAGGCAGATTTAGGAAAGAGATCACACAGGATCACCACTCTGTGGAGCTGGGGAGGGTGACACATGGCCAGATGTGAGCTTTCTGAGGTGTTCACAAGATGACACACAACCGCAATGATGGCATTGGAAAATCCGAGACAGCGATCATGAGTTTAAAACCAGGGGTAAAAAATCTGGAATAAATGATGAGTTTATTATAAGATTATGCTATATACGGAAACACTGGATTCAAAACAAACAAAGCACCAAAAGTTAAAGCAAAAATAGCCAATAAATGCCATTTTCCTTATAAATCAAGCATTAACCATAAATCCCTAATTTAGAGTCTTTGGAGCTCTGACTTAGTACAAGCCACCTTGTACTTTCATTGAAAAAATAGCTGTCTTGCAATGTGCTTGCCAACTTGAAGTGCAGGAGACTATTGACCAGATGAGTTTGTCTACAAGCATATGAAAAAATTACAATGTATATTCCATCTTCCAATCTAGCCTTCAGCCAGACAATTATGACTGAGATATTTGGGGACACAGTTTAGTGGGTGTAGAGCATTTGTTGCTCTTGAGAGGAGCCAAAATTTATTCTCAGCACCAATATGGTAGCTCACAACCATCTTTAACTCCAGTTCCAGAAGATGCAGTTCTTCCTTCTGGCCTCTACAGGCACCAAGCTTGTACATGGGTACACATACATACATGCAGGCAAACACTTACAAAGATAAAATAAAATAATTTTTAAAAAAAGTAGAAAGAAAAAACTACCAGTGAGCTAAACACATGGGTCTAGCCTTCCAGTATAGAAACTCAAGAAGTAGTATATATGGCCCAGTCAATTTTCTTGCATTCTTCTTAGAAAACAGGGTTTGGAAAGAGACAACACAATGATTTACTTAATTCCTTATTACTCTACAATGCCCTGGTCATTCATAATTAACTCCCTCTTTCAAAATAATAAAATGACTTGGCTCAAACAAAGTTTGAAATTCCCTGACTCAACTGTGATTCTTAGACTTTTCTATTAATTGATACACACACACACACACACACACACACACACACACACAGCAGCAGCAGCAGCAGCAGCAGCAGCATAGCAACAAGTGTGGATATGTATTTCTGTGGTTTGTGGACTTAGACTTCTTTGGTTATAGACCTAGGAATGATAGAGCTCCGTCTAGTTCCAGTCGTGGACTTTTGTTTTGTGCTTGTTTGTTTGTTTGTTTGTTTGTTTGATAATCTTCCTCACTGATTTCCACAAAGGGTAACATTGCAAACGTGTTGTTTTCTTGTTATTGATCTCTCTGTTGTTCAAGCTGTGAAGCTAAGCTCAGAAAATGAATCCTCTTCCCAAACAAATGATTGTGCACATTTAATACAGAAATGCTTGATTGATGCAAATGGCTGTGAGCAGTCATGGAGATCAATGGAAGAGACCTGCCTTGCTCCAGGTAAAAACTCAGTATTAAAAGTCCATCAAAGTGATTTCTTTATCCCAACATAGCAATGAGATTTAATATTGTCTTATAGGATTTTACGAACTAAATTATTTTTTACTTTTAAAATCTCCACTCAATCTTGATACTCACTTGGCTCATTGTCAGTAAACCTTGTTGCAAAACTGTACTCTTAATTATTAATGGGCCCTTATATAGTGACATTGAGAGTAGATTTCATGCAAAATTTCAAGTTACTATTTTTTCTCTACAAATCCTACAATATATGACTACTTCTCAAAACATGACTAAAATTTTACAAATAATGTATTGCTTTGATTATGTTAACATCCATGATGAAATAGAAAAAAAATATTTGTTATTTAAAAATCTTATTTGTACATTTATAATATAATTTGTATACTATTTTCTATTCCTACTGTGTCATGGACAGATTAAAATATTTTAAAGACTTGTATAGTATAAATGTTCAAAGAGAGGGTCAGGATTATAGCAGATTGTAGTAAGTAAATGCAAGAACATGTAAGACATGAGCAGGCAGAGAGAGATGACAAGATGAAGACTCAGTTCCACCTCAGCCTGCAAGAGCAGACTTCTGTCTGAGGGGAAGCATCCAGAGGCCCAGTCACTGAGCATTCTGAAGGGCTCAGAAGATTAGTGACGCTGTGCAGAGTCTGAGAGGTTTTGAGATTGAGGGTTGGGAAGGAGGAGGCCATGAGAGTATTGTAGCATTCACTAAAAGTCAGCTCTGAAATAAACCAATAATATACACATTCCCTTAGTTTTGTTATGCCAAAGACTTTTTAAAAATTATATTCTACCATTATGATAAATTTGATTCTCTTTGTACTGTGATTATTATAATTAAACATTTCATGAATATTGTGCAAATTTAATGAGAGATTAAAAGGGGAATGAAAATGTATTGCATGTTATAATGTTTCTTCACTCTGCCTATAAATATTTGAGCTGGATCCCATTTGGGGCCTGTCGCTGGACCTTCTTTTCTTATGGATCCTCTCCATTTCCATCCCTGTAATTCATACATGCCCTTTTGGGTCTGAATTACCACACTCAGGATGATATTTTTTAGTTCCATCCATTTGCCTGCAAAACTCAGGATGCCCTCGTTCTTAATAGCTGAGTAGTATTCCATTGTGCAAATGAACCACATTTTCTGTATCCATTCTTCTGTTGTGGGATATCTAAGTTGTTTCTAGCTTCTGGCTATCACAAACAAATCTGCTATGAATGTAGTGGAACATGTGCCCCTGTGGCATGGTGGGGCGTCTTTTGGGTATATGCCAAAGAGTGGTATAGCTGGATCTTTAGGTAGATCTATTTCCAATTTTCTGAGGAACCTCCAGATTGATTTCCAGAATGGTTGTACCAGTTTGCAATCCCATCCTCTTTCTCCACATCCTCTCCAACATGTGTTGTCACCTGAGGTTTTGATCTTAGCCATTCTAATTGGGGTAAGGTGGAGTCTCAGAATCATTTAATTTGCATTTCTCTCATCACTAAGGACTTTGAACATTTCTTTAGATACTTCTCATCCATTCGAGATTCCTCAGCTGTGAATTCCTGGTTGTGATTACCCATGTTTTGATTGTTTTTTTTTTTTTCTTCTTCTTGAGTCCTTTATATATTTTGGATATTAGTCCTCTAACAGATGTGGGGTTGGAGAAGATTTTTTTTTCCCAATCTGTAGGTTGCCAATTTGTCTTATTGACTATGTTCTTTGGTTAAGGCAACTTTAAATGTACAATTATCTAACCCAGTGCTTATGTATTTGGTCAGAATAAAATATTTTAAGAAGAGATCAAAAACTTATTTTTGATAATAAAATGTGTATCTATAATTGTTAATGCAACTTTAAATGTGGTGTTAAAATATATTTAGTATGTCATGAATTAGAACTAATTTATTTATGTTAATATATCAATCTGAGTCATTTGCAGTAAACTACACTATTTTAAAAATCACTTGATAAATAAAGCAGAGAGAAATATCTGAAAATATACACATAAAATAATTCAATTAGTTTTTTTTTAAATAAGAACTGAAAAAAAGATTTAGGGTAGAGGCAAGCTAATTTTCAACCAGAAAATGAAATAGTAGTAATTATAAATGTCTTTTTATTCAATATTATTGATAAAATGCTTTATAAGTATTAGGAGAACTTTAACTTTTCATGAAAAATTAGAATTAAAGTACAATATAATAGCAAGTTATTACACAGAGCAAACAAAAGAGTTTATTTGATAGGATAGTTGAGATTAGACTATAACCAAGTCACCATGAGTAAGATCAGTTTTAATATTGTGGAACAGCAAACATGGGAATTCTACTATTTGGGAACATCACTTAAGATACAGAAAGGTTTGAAGCATTTTGGAAAGCATTCTATGGGGAAACACTAAAAATGTATACGTTGTTTTAAAAGGTCACTTCTAGAGACAGTTTCACAGCAGGCTTCTTGGTATTCTGGCTCTTGTACATCTTGCCCCTCTTACACAATAGTCCCCGAGCTATAGATGCAGGAACTGTGATATAAGTGTGTCCACTGAAGCTGGGATCCTGTGGGGCTGGGATCCTCATGATCCATTGATCTCTGGATTGTGTCCAATTGTGGTTTTCAGTGATGGTCTCCATTTACTGTAAAGAGAATCATCTTGTGAGTCAGCAGGTAAGAGCCTGACACTTCATGTGTTGTCCCCATAACAAACTTAATATTCACATATTAAAATGCATCCCATAGCCAATAGTATTCTCATTTATTGTTAAAAATCTGTGAAGGATGGTTACTTTTATGAAGAATCTTTAGCAAAACAAGATAATCTCACTAAACTCATTGATTTCTTGGGTTGATATATTAAAAGCACTTTAGGAAGAAGAAATGAAAATTTATATCCAGACTAATATCTTCAGTGTTATATGTGATTATGAAATCCAGGTGACCCCTGCAAGATAAATAATTCATTGCATTGTAACCTGAGTATCCAGTCTTTGGTGGAAAAAGATTTCCAATTTAAAGAGTGTCTTTGTATGGATGACCTCCCCTGTACAGTAAACAAACTTTTTGGAAAAAAGTGCACCAATAAGACAGGTAATATTTGTTGATCTAACTCTTTATTTCAAACCTAGACTCTACTCAGTCAATATGTATTCATTTGTTGTACATTCACTGTATTTAAATTGCTAACATTTCAGTGATATGTCTGAGTTCAAGCAGGATATTGACATATTTTTATATTACTAATTCTGTTATCTGTTAATGCTGGCTATTAAATATAAATGGAATATACATTCTTCTCTATACTTCAGGACAGTATAGAAAGAACTGATACTCTCTCTTGCTTCACTTACTGGCTTAAATAGTCAGTTTTATATCTGCATAATTTATCATGGGATATATAAAAATGTAAATTTGTATCGAAGAAATTATATATTTGTATGTCATAGAATTGGCCTAGATTTTATGTTTTTGTAGTATATTTTCCATCTGATGTATTGATATTAGAGTTTGACTGCTTAGTTCCTATGTGACTCTTTATGACTTCTGTCCCTGTAGATCTTTATAATATACTGCTTTTAATATTTTCTGATTGTCTTTTAAAATATCTTTAGAGGTTGAACTGGTATCTTCTTTTTCATTCACATATTGATCATTTGTTTTCATGTACGTGCATGTGTGTGTGTGTGTGTGTGTGTGTGTGTGTGTGTGTGTGTGTGTGTGTGCTTTCTCATAAATTAGCCTTCATTTTCAACTTCCTTTCCTTTTTCAACAAAATGGCAACAAGTGCTCATCTGTGGATGACTTACCTGTAACAAACCCCTCCTTACATCAAGGCTCAGGGAACACTAAGGAAGAGAGAGGAGAAAGAATGTAATTGCAGAAGGGTGGAAGGGAGAGGTGTTAAATGCTGTCCTCTGGACAAGATTGAGCTGATACTCAAGTCAATCCACACCAGCTATGGGTGCCTGCTCAAGACCCATTCAAGACAAAGCTGTTCAATGTCTCAGTGTAGATAGGAGAAAAGCTCATGAAGCCCCACCCCTAGCACAGGAGCTATTGGCATTTGGTAGTTAGAAAGGGAGAAAGAATCACCTTTGTTTGGAAATATTGGTGCTGGTAGTTTGTCCAGATCCCAGTGGACGTTTCTATACCCACTTTCCAGATAGCATTAGACTCCTAGAACCTTTGCACTCAGTTTAGTTCATCTTATAAAGAGCCTTGATAGCATCATTCTTTTTTACATTGAATACATTTGTTTGACAAACTTTCAAACAAAAAATTGACAACTTTTTTTTTTCCAAGAGGGAAAAGCAGGGCACAGTTGTAGTTAGGTCAAAGTAAAGCCAAACTCCAACGATGTAACTAACTCAATGTCTGAGTCTGGGATTTACTCATAGTCTTCTGGCCTCCCCAGAGCTTGAGAAGCTCCACATCTCTGCCTTTGCCATCTTCAGTACATGCAGATCACCTTGTAGCCTAGTTCCAAGCATACTGTTATCTTTTGGTGGACATCTCATGATCCTAGCATTTCTAATATGCTGCAATATCTGCTGCATCTGAGGCAAAACATCTACCAATAGACCCACAGCTTCTCTGGAGGTATTTGGAACCTGCTACTTGGTGTCAAACCGCAGCTTCTCTCCATGACCGCTTCAATCCTTCGACCTCCACTTCAACTAAAATTGAACTTTGACAAATGGCCTTCTGGATTCTTGATAAGACTATCCTAGTCACATGCTATCAAGTCTCAGCTGCTCTTCATGACCACTTCCTGCCTTCAAAACAAAAACAAAACAAAACAAATATGTGGTAGTCTCTTACACATCACCAAGCTCAGCTGCCAGCATGAGATATAGACTTTGCTCCCCTGAACTATGGCTTCTGTGCACTGGCCCTGAGGAAGTACTTCTAAGGTTTCACCTGAGTGATGCTGGTCTCTTGTTAATAATAGCTGATTTTTCAGCCCCAGAAACCAACATCTGGTGTCCTAGGAAAGCTAAGTTTCTACTTCAGTAATGATGCTCTCTTGTTAATTGCGGCTGATTTGTCAACTCTAGCTGAACAAAACCACAGATTCTTAACTCAAATTATAACACAAAGGGATCCAATGGAATCTTTGAGGGATCATAAACTTCCGTCTGAAACTTCACAAGCCACACTTCATTGTCTGTATGGTTCTCAGTCATACCTGGCAAGCTCCCACAGAACAGGTCACTAAGCTCTGAGCTCTCAATGGCCTTTCCAGCCCCAAATTACAAAGGCTTCTCTAATAATCCTGGGAACACATGATTAGATCCATCACGACAACATCCTAATCTCTGGAAACATTCTCTCCTAGTTTGCTTTCTGCTACTGTAATAGATACAATAACGCAAACCAATTTGGGGAGGAAAGGGATTATTTGGCTTATACTCTGGAGTCTATCAAGCTCAACGGAGGAACATGAAGGCAGGGAACAAAAGAGAGTCCATGGAGGAGTTGAGCTTCCTGGCTTGCTTCCCATGGCTATCTCAACCTGCTTTCTTGGACAACTCAGGATTGTCTTCCCAGGGATAACAACACTTATAGTAGGCTGGACCTTCCCCCAACAAACATTATTGAAGAAATTATCTATTGTGGTTTGGTCCGCTGCTGTGTATTATAATGCTAACTTATATACCCATGTAAGTCTATGCCCATGAGTGACTTCTCAAGTTTACAAGCTTTTATTGTGCAAACCTTGTCCCTTGATTTAAAACTATTGGTTAAATATAATTAGCCCTAGCACGTTACTGAGGGATTAGAGGAAGGTGAGTTTGGAATGGCCTGGTTGTGGGAGAGTGAGAGAAGGGAGGAGGAAGAATGAGAGAGAGAGGAGGAAGCCACCATGAGAGGAGAGGAGCCATGAGCACACGGACAGGAGAAACAGCAAGTAACTGGGGTACAACCCTGGGGAGGTACCCAGGCCAGCAGTTAGAAGAGTAGATGAGGGGTTACCCCCCAGTAATTGTCAAAGCCAAATACAATAACCACAGTCTGAGTCTGGTTTATTTGTAAACTAGTCGGGAATAAGCTTAAATTGGTTGTATTAAAGTGTCACACAAACTTCCCTGTAGACTCTTCTGATGGAGACATTTCTCAGCTGAGGTTCTCTTTTCCCAGAAGCCTCTAGCTTGTGACAGGTTGACAGAAACTATTCAGCCCAAGTATATTCTGATTACTGTGACCTCCACAGTATCTAATCAATTTCTCTTCCATCCTATTAACGATCTTTGTGAATTTCTTTCTTCCATTCATTTTCTTTTCTTCTCTTTCTTTTTCTCCCTCCACTGAGGTTAATCAGGGTCATTTGTGTAAACCATAGACTTGGAACCATTTATTAGAGCCTGTCCTCAACATGGAGCCACAACTGAAGACCATGGCAGCACCTCCCCCACAATCCATCATTAGCCAAGAGTTCAGCAGGGAGTGGTAGTCCCTGAACACATCTGTGGTTGACTGTTGACCAGCTCAGTGTTATGTAGGCTCATTGTAGACAACCAGCACTCTTAAGAGATCATATTTGCAGGGGCTGTGCCTTTTCCAAAGGCAACATTTCATGGCCCTTCTCCACATCTTTGGTTTGTGTACTCTTTCTCCTCTCCCAAATGTTTTCTAAGGCCTAGGGGGAAGAGTATGACTGCCCTATTTAGGGATGAACACTTATCTGTCACTTATTTTCAATGCCTTATGCAGCTGCCCATCTCTTCAGTCAGTCATGACTGTTCATTAGAAAAAACAGCTTCTGAAAATAGAGGTGAAAGTAGCATTTGTCTGTGGATATAAACAAATATTTGGTAATCACCGATTTGCAGTTTTCTTTTTTCTCATACCAGTATTCAATATTGTGATTTCCCCCTAAGCACTATCTTAGCTACAGCCACAGATTCTAATGTGCTGTTTATAAAAGTTTAGTCCTTTCAAACTAGTCTTCTCTTCCTCCCCACCACTCCAACGTGCAGTTCGTTATGAAGGTTTTAAATTCTCAAATGCCTGAGATTTCCTAGATATCTTTCTGCTTGATTGCCGCAGACGGACTTTTCTGGGGTCCCTAATCTGCGGGGGAACAGGTCTCTGGTTGCAGGTGAGTGAGGATTCGGTGAATGAGGGGTGACAAACAGACAAGGACACAAGAGAGTGTGGTATCTGAATGCAAATTGTCAAATTGAGCATCAGACTATTTATACAGAAGAAAATAGGGAAGTAGGTACACAAAACAGAGGAATGCAAACCTGGAAGGGCTAGCAGGAAACAACTGGGATAACATNCAATGTTAACAACTGGGATCAAAGACAGCCCCACCTAAAGACAATTCAAAGTCAGCAGCTGGGGGCAAGGGCTTCATCTCCTTGTCAAAGATCCTATAGTCCACCTTCCCCTTAGGCCATTGTAATGCTAGTGTATGGGTGTAAATCAGCTACCTGTGGTTCTAAGTATCTACCCTGGTGCCTTTTTAGATCACAAACTTCCTTCTTCCTCGAGTGATAAATTCCTTTGTTGGGCAGTGACTAGCTGCCTAGACCCAAGGGTCAGCTCAAAGACTGACTACCCAGAATTTGATAAGGCTATGTATTAAGGGAAAGCACATGGATCTGTTTCCCAACTAAAGCAAGGACATTGGAACATTCGTTATACAAAATGCCACCAATCCAGGAGACTGAGTTTCCTTGAACTTTTGCCTCGGGACAGCGCCCAGGTTTTTGGGGCCTGTTGGTGCTTGTCACTACTGGAAAGAATGTAGCAGTTCCGGGGAAGAACATGGAGGATGCCACCATTCCAGGAGACTGAGTTTCCTTGAACTTTTGCCTCGGGACAGCACCCAGGTTTTGGGGGCCTGTTGGTGCTTGTCACTACTGGAAAGAATGTAGCAGTTCCGGGGAAGAACATGGAGGATGCCACCATTCCAGGAGACTGAGTTTCCTTGAACTTTTGCCTCGGGACAGCACCCAGGTTTTGGGGGCCTGTTGGTGCTTGTCACTACTGGAAAGAATGTAGCAGTTCCGGGGAAGAACATGGAGGATGCCACCATTCCAGGAGACTGAGTTTCCTTGAACTTTTGCCTCGGGACAGCACCCAGGTTTTGGGGGCCTGTTGGTGCTTGTCACTACTGGAAAGAATGTAGCAGTTCCGGGGAAGAACATAGAGGATGCCACCATTCCAGGAGACTGAGTTTCCTTGAACTTTTGCCTCGGGACAGCGCCCAGGTTTTTGGGGCCTGTTGGTGCTTGTCACTACTGGAAAGACTGTAGCACTTGATTTCTAGTTTAATTCTCATCTTAAGTACCCTATTTCAGATCATCTTAATCCATAATTAAAGGGAAAAATGTCAAGGACCCTTTGCAGGCTGTGCTTTGTTCTCCATAAGCATCATGCACTCATCTGAAATAAACATGAACATAGAGTACTTGACCTCATACCAGAGGAAATAATGGCAACTTCAAACATTTCATGGAATTAGTAGAAGGAAGGTGAACTGGGCTCGGAGGTAATAAAAGGAAGCAGCAAACATTTGAGGAACAACTAATCCTTTGTCGTGCTGGACTGTGAGATGGAGAGACATCACAAGAGCCTGGGAGAGAGATCCAGATGCTATAAAGCCAGGAAACTGAACTGGTCTTTCAAAGAGATTAGATTTAATGCTTTGCTGTGAGGAGCTATTGTGTACTTAACAGATAAATGCAGAACTGACTTTTCAAAAAGAAAATGACACTTCTGGGAATTAGAAGAGAATGTAAAACAAACAAACAAACAAACAAACAAACAAACAAAAGTGAGAGGTCACATGTTTAAACTTATGGGAGGTGACCCATTTTCAAATCAACACAGTGGTTCTGAGAATTATAAGATACACTTCAGTGGAATTATGAATTATAATCCTGAAGACTTGGTGACCAGCTGACTTTGAGTGTGATACCAATCATGAAGAGCAACACTTGCTAGAAAAATGTTTCAGTTTAATTGAAGAACCCACAAGTTGTCAAATTGATGAACTATTTGGCACAAGTGCATTCTCATGACTGTTAAGTCCACCCTCCCCAGCCGATCTCCCTTCCCTCCTTCTTCCTTCAAGTCCTTTCCACAGTTCAAGTCCTTTCCTTTCTTTCCCTTAGCATTAGGGAGAAAAACTATGAACTATCAGATTTGAAAAGCCAGGAAAAAAAAAAGACAGAGAAAGTAGTAAATAGTTGTAGGCATGGGAGGAAATCAGTCCAACAGGCAGTAAAAATAATATTAGTTCACTAATTAGTGTCTTCCTTCTTTGTTTTAGGTTATGAGTAGACTCAGTTGCAATCATTTGAAATGTTTGTTCAAATACTGACTCAATTATTTTTTTCAAAACAGTAAACTCTTAACTTAATGACCGTCCTCATTTCATTTTCACAAAAAAGCATCAGGTAATATGTACATACAAATTCAGAGAGGTCAAAGCATTTCACATGCAAAGGCCATTTTCACAGAACAGAAATTCACTTAAAATTACAATGTGAATGATGGACAATCCAGGCCACAGATCCCTTCCACCCGATGGCCTGAAAGTACAGGCCTAACTGGTTGCTCAAGAGCATTTCATTATGGGCTACTTGAGGGCTGCAGTTCCAGAGAGCCCCTAATAGGCTGCCTACAGTTCTCTTCCAGAGATAAAGACATGACAACTGTGATCGCACCATTCGATCTAGTTCAGTCCCACCCAGCACTCCCCAAACACCCTTCGATCACACTGCAGGGGAGGGGGAGGGGGAAACAAAAATGAAACAACAACAACAAACAAACAAAACAACAACAAAACAGTGGCCTCTTTCTCTTTCCTTGGCATCACCAAAACACTCCCCAGTACACACATACCTGCATTATTAAGTTTGGGCAAAGATTCCAGAATAGTACCCAAAACTTAACATCCTATAACCAACTATATTATACAAACATTTCTCAAAAATGTTTGAACATTAAAATTATATGTTCATTCATAAAGTAGTTATGACTTAGTTAACATACTTACACATACCTTAGGCCCTGGTGCACATGGATATAAAGATGAGTAAAGCAATTTAGTGGCTAATGTCATAGAGAGAAATAGACCTTTAGTAGGATTATTTAATATAATCTGGTTTATTTCATATATATAGTTAGTTATAACTGATTATAAAATAGATAGATATTTAAATAGATGTAAATCTTATTAGACAATATTTAATGACTGATATGAGGAACTAATTACAGGAGGACAGCCTTCATTTACATATATTTCAATGTGCACCCCCAGGTCTACTAGCCAACATAGTCCCTATTCTTATTAAAGGATCTAATTTACAGCGATTCATGGTGAGCTGTTCTTTGAAAAACATTTATAGGTACAATAGTGTGTGTTTCAAAACATTCCGTGACTAGGGACAAGTTTTAGAATGATACTGTGAGTAGATTGTAAGTAAACATTTCCATAGCATGAAGTTAGTTATAGCATGAGTATCTTGTAGATCTATGAAGTTAGATATAAAAAAAAATGAAAATGTGAGTGACACTTATGTAATAATAATAATAATAATAATAATAGTAATAATAAACTTTAAAAGATAAATAGGGGCAGGAAATGCACTAGGAGAAAGTGCTGAAGGGTTGTGAATGTCCAGTAGGTCCTCACTGTAGAACTTGCTGAAGTAACTCAAAGGGAGACAAATGCAGTAGAAGCAGACCCCAAAGCCTAGGCTAACCCAGAGCTTTATTGTGAACTTGTATTTCTCCTCTTCTTTCTATGGAATGAACATAATATGGGTTACTGGCTCTATGTACTGGCTCTCTCTCTATATATATGCAAAGTATAAATTATAAATATGCATATATTTTAATTTACCTTGTCTTATTTCCTGTGTATGTGTGTGGATGGATAAATACTGTATATGTGGAATTAATGTTGTATGAGGAGCTAAGGGAAGTAGGAAGAAAATAATAAAAACTGTACGGGGAGAAATAAGAAAAACATCTGAGAGATGCTTAAGTAAAGATAGTTTTCCAGAAGCAAATGGAATTCATGAAAATGTCTATGGGAAATAATATATTAAATTTACACATTTAAGTTAACCAAAATTAGTGTCAATTATCGAAATGTGATGTAGACAAGATTAAATGAAGACAAAGTATCTCCAAGATAAACTCAGTAATAATGTTATGTACATCCACAATTGAAACATATTGTCTCAATTTTCCTAAATTATAGATCATTTTAAATAGATCTTTTGAAATAATTTTCCAATATTTTTGAACGATAATGAAATACTATAAAAAATGTTTCTACCTCTTAAAAAACCACTGAAGAGTTTGTGACCACATGAAGAGTAACAGAACTTAATATTAAACAAATCATTTACTTTATTCGTAGAGGAGTCACCACTGCCCTCCAATTTGGTACCAAAGTCGAATGTTACCCGATGGTTCCCAAGGAGGGATCCATCTTTACTGGCTGTAAGGAAGGATGACTGTGTCACGGCTGCAGAGACCTGCCAAGAATCTGAGCACTGCGCACTGCTCCATGAGAACTTTAGGAAAACCTGTGGCACAGGGACAGCACAATGTCGTACTCTAAGCGGCCGACTGATGTGTGTGGGCCTAAGACAGAGCCTGAGACAGACCGTGTTGTGGGACTGTCAGTGCAGTGTCCCTTTAGAAAGAGACTGCGTTCGAATTTGGAAAACCTTGTTTGGAGACATTTGTGTAAAGGATACACAAATCAATCAAATTCCCACCTTCAGTCAAGACAACAGAGAGGGATTCAAGAAGGACATTGCTTCAGGTTGGTATTTAAAGGAAGAATTGAGAAACATTAAAGAGAACAATAAAAAAAGAGTTAACTAGAGAATATTTAATTTCTGATTCTATTTGTCCTTTCCACCCTGAAGGTTATTATTCAATTTCTCTTGGAAATTAAATGTTTATAAATCTCCATACCATGACAATGATCAAAGGGTATCATGAAAAATGAAGCAAAGTGAAGCTAATACTTCGGCATATTGCCAATTTTATTTTTCATGTATTCATTGTATAAACAGTTATGAAACATTTACGGTGTGTCAGGTCTATATAGTGATGAAAGGAAATCTGTCCTTCATTGAAGACAATTGCTATGTTTTTAGGGACATTTTAAATTAAAATGACATTATAATTTAAAATTAAAGGAAGAAGCAGGTGTAGTGGTGCATTTCCTTAATCTCAGCACTCAGGAGATAGCCATGTCTACTTATTGAGTTCCAGGAGAGCCAGAGCTCACAGTGAGACCCTATCATGAAAAAGGAGAGAGAGAGAGAGAGAGAGAGAGAGAGAGAGAGAGAGAGAGAGAGAGAGACAGAGAGANGAGAGAGAGAGAGAGAGAGAGAGAGAGAGAGACAGAGAGACAGAGAGACAGAGAGACAGAGAGACAGAGAGACAGAGAGACAGACAGAGACAGAGACAGAGACAGAGAGACAGAGACAGAGAGACAGAGAGAATACATCAAGAAAGTGTGATTTATAGTACCTTTATTTCCCCATAATATGAGATAAAGGAACAAATAAGACAAGCAAAAATCACAATAAGCTCTCTAGTTCTTATATTCTCAAGTAAGGAGTTTCTCATGCCATTTTCTTAAGAAACCTTGTGAAACAGGCTTGCATGCACAGCATGCTCTGAGAAAATTGCTTAGCAGGGAAAGCCCTGGAAGCAAACACGGGCTTTAATGGAGAAGCTGAAGTGCAACATGGTTGCTACAAGAGTTTAGGTGCTTGCACAGAACACTGTGGGCTTGCAGAATTCTCGTCTATTGAGGCTAGAGACTGATCCTTTGTCCTCCTCTGAGTAAGGGTCTCTAAGGGATATGTTTGATGGCCCAGGTAAGTCAGTGACCTGCTAGGTAAACACAATACCTGGGAAAGCACAAGTAAACGCAGGCTCTCACTCAATGGCACTCACGACTGTTACACAACTGTAATGACTGTGCAGAAAAACATGTTGGATGATAGACCAATCTAAAAATTGTTAGATTCTGGATAGGTTTATATTCGTGACCCACATGGGAATGCATGAACAAGAGTTAAAGTTGATCCTAAAAGTTTTGGGGTCTTTTACTTTGTTTAGGCTTTCTTTGTTTGTTTTGGGGAATTATTTTTTTTTTGTCATGAACTCCAATGATACCATAGTCATTCTTTTCAGTAATGTAGACAGTTTCTGGAAGAAAAGGCTTTAGCATAGGACAGAGATATCCAGATCCAATGTGTACATTTTTGAGTCTGCAATGTTTACTAGATATGCAAATGATCTCAAGTACTGTGAATGTTATCTGTGATTCCATGTATGGCACATAGACATGAGATTTGCATAGAAGATACAAATTATGTTGAAGAATGGGTATGGGAGGGACAAAAGAAGCATATGGATCTCATGTGAATCATGCAATTGATAACAATAAAGTGATTGTGAATTGATGGGTTGATGGGAGTTTCTTGAACATATTATAGTCCATAGCACACACGTATCAGTTTGCTGCAAGTTGTGGTATTTAACTGTATTACTAAGTCTGGGTTTATATTTTAGGAAATGTGTATGACTCACTAAAATCTACTTTTTGTTTGTTGATGGGTATATTGATTAATTGATTAATGTATTGGTTGGCATTTTATTTAATATGGTGTAGTAACACATGAATAGATGTTGGCTCTTAGTCAGAAAGATAGAAGGTTGGGGTCAAGAAGAAATGATTTTTGAACTAGTCAATAGAAATCTAGAAATGTGCAGTAACCAGCTGGGGCAACGCAGTGTCACTGAGGTTGGAACATGCAGCACCAGGAAGAACTTGCCTATGGTTGTACAAGTGTTTGTTTGCAGTGGGCTGATGAGCAAGGAGCAGAGACAGCCCAGGAACGACAAGCATAGTCATGAGAGGGTGTTTTCTAAAATGAAATTATGGTCACAATGCTTTCTTTAACACTGTGTGCACATGTCTGTTGTTTCTCGATTTTTATGTTGGCTTCAGTTATGTCTATTTCCTCTGATCTGTGGGATTCCAGCAGCAAGGATTGAATACCGCTGTTCTCCAGTATGCCACCTGGTACCCAGTAAAAACCCAATTAAGGCTTTGGAATGAAAGATTCTGATTCTACAATTATGAATCCTAAGAATTCCTAGAGACTAAGATAATCAGGAGTAAAAATGCTTTTTGAATCACATTTTTACCTGATTTATGATCCTGTTGGTATGGGCACGTCTTTCTCTTTCTTCCTTTCTTTCCTTCCTTCTTTCTTTCTGTCTGTCCATCTGTCTGTCTGTCTTTCTTTCTTTCTTCCTTTCTTTCTTTCTTTCTTTTTTCCTCCTTTTTGTCTTTCCCTCTTCCCTCTTTCAGTTATTTTTTCTTTAAATTCTTTTTTGCTTTATTGTACAATTGTACATGCTCTAGTCATCAGCATTAATTTATATTTTCAAGTAAGTGAATTCACAAAATAAAGCTTTTCAATTTACTTGCATGATATTTCTTCACCCATCAATCATTAATTTTAAATATCAAGGGTTAAATTAGTGTTATACAAGTTTGTATGCATTTGTCTATATTTGTACATATTTGTGGTATGAATTCTTAGCCTCTAGGAAATTTCACTCTTTAATAGTGAAATGCTTTCTTTATTTTCTTTCTAGATAACATGAAAAAGGACAATAAATATAAATGGAATCTAACTACTCCTTTATATCATGGTAATATTATAAACTACCATTTTTACCTACATTATAAAAGCTGGATGTTACGATTCAAATGTTGTTATGAGGATTCTCAATGATATGCCAATACAGAATAATTTGTGTGACTTAAAGATTGAAAAAAAAACATGCAGCAGAACCATGACATTCTTTCCAACAATGATTATGAAGGCAACTGTTTAGCTCTTCCATCCTCTATTCTGAGAAATACATCTTTTTTAATTTAATTTATTTGTAATTCATTTTTTAGACTTGATATTCCATTCCCCACCCCTCCCCTCCCACCCTCTGACTGCTCCACATCCCACACCTCCTCCCCACCACACCCCTTCCCCACATGGATGCCCCCACCCTCCACCCCATCTGACCTCGAAACTCCCTGGGGCCTCCAGTCTCTTGAGTGTTAGGTGCATCATCTCTGAATGAACACAGACCTGGAAGTCCTCCTCTGTATGTGTGTTGGGAGCCTCATATCAGCTGGTGTATGCTGTCTGTTTGGTGGTCCAGTGTTTGAAAGATCTCAGGGGTCCAGATTAATTAAGACTGCTGGGCCTCCTATAGGATCAGCCTTCTCCTCAGCTTCTTTCAGCCTTCCTTAATTAAAAGCAGGGCTCAGCTGCTTCTGTCCATTGGTTGGGTGCAAATATCTGCATCTGACTCTTTCAGCTGCTTGTTGGGTCTTTCAGAAGGCAGTCGTGATCCCATTTTGTGAGCACTCTATAGCCTCAGTAATAGTGTTAGGCCTTGGGACCTCCCCTTGACCTGGATCCCACTTTGGGCCTGTCGCTGGATCTTCTTTTCCTCAGGCTCATCTCCATTTTCATCCCTGTAATTCTTTCAAACAGAAACAATTATGGGTCAGAGGTGTGACTGTGGGATGGCAACCCCATCCCTCACTTGATGTCCTGTCTTCCTGCTGGAGGTGGGCTCTATAAGTTCCCTCTCCCTACTGTCGGGCGTTACATCAAAGGTCCCTCCTTGTGGGTCCTGAGAAATACATCTTTACTGAAACCAAAGGTTTGGATAAATCATAAGGTCATACAACCTAAAAGGTTTGAAGCCAACTGTTTTTGTGTGTGCCTGTAGTGATGTGAGAGGTAGTAGTCATATATACACACACACACACACACACACACACACACACATATATATACATATATACACACATATATACATACACACATATATATATGCATACACACATATATACATACACACACGTGTGTGTGTGTGCGCGCGTGCGTGCGTGTGTGTGTGTGTGTGTGTGTGTGTTGGCCAGATTGTGAGCATCTTCCTAGGCAGGAGTAACTGTGTTAGTCTTTGTTCAGAATTTTCTATCCATACACTCCCAATTGACTGTGACAGAACAAGGATGATTTTGATGCAAGTTGTCGAGCGCACAATAAGGTACATAGTTCAGTTTCTATTTCTGAACAGTAAATGCTTATTTTGAGAAACTTAGAGTCATGGATGTTTACTCCCCTAAAGCTCCACTTTGGTCCTATCCATTCCAACACACTATGTGTATAGTACTGATGAAAGAGGATTCAAACATTGCACCATCAAGCCTTTAAAGAAATCATAGCAGCCTGGTTACACTTTTATACTCAGCTTGTGGACTTCCCATAGATTTGTTTGCAGGTTCTATATGTACAACCCTAAGCTTATTTTTGTATGACCTGGGCATTTTCTTGCTTTCAGGATTCAAACAGATGCAGTCTTGTTTGGAGGTGACAGAGGCGTGTGTAGGGGATGTGGTTTGTAATGCACAGTTGGCCCTTTACCTTAAAGCATGCTCAGCAAATGGAAATCTGTGTGATGTGAAACACTGCCAAGCAGCCATACGGTTCTTCTATCAAAATATGCCTTTTAACACTGCCCAGATGTTGGCTTTTTGTGACTGTGCTCAATCTGATATACCCTGTCAGCAATCCAAAGAAACTCTTCACAGCAAGCCATGTGCACTGAATATAGTTCCACCCCCCACTTGCCTCAGTGTAATTCACACTTGCCGAAATGATGAATTATGCAGGTGAGTAAAAACACACATACCTTGCTTTCTTATTTCGGCACCTTATTTGTTATAGTCCAACCCTAACATCTGATCTCCTTCCATTGCTAGAGTTCCCACCATCATCCAAAATAGGGTAGATAGAGCCAGACAATTCACATTTTGAATCTGTGGTACATGTGTCGTGGCACCCTTTTTGAAATTCAAATGTAAAATGCAGAGCAGAATTTTAGAATAAAGAAACTCACTATGTGGAACTGTGATGGCCAGTATATCATCCTTTCAAAGTTCATATTTGTCGTGTGTGTGTGTGTGTGTGTGTGTGTGTGTGTGTGTGTGCGTGCATTCAGACAATTTTTATGAGTTGGTTCTCTCCTTTCACCATGTGGGTTCTATGATTTGAACTCAGTTTGTCAGGATTTTTTGGTCCACAATCACCTTTGTAATTAGATATTTTTCATTGATGTGACTATAGAATTTTTGTTGTTGTTTTTTTTGGTTTTTGTTTATTTTAGACAAGGTCTTTCTCTATATACCAGGCTGGCTTTGAATCCACAATCCTTCTGCCTCAGCTCTCTGAGTACTGGATTAACAGACATGAACCATCACACATAGCCTGTTGTGTGGAAAAGTCTGTTAATTTTGGCAGAGTAACTCTTTAAACATAAGAACAAATACTTTCTTTCTCAAGCTGTGGACTGAGAAGAACAAGGTAGTTTGAGTATGGTGTAGACATTCCCTGCTTGTTTGTGTGCCCATGACATCGAAAATGTGACTATTTCCCCCGATTCCCCATCCTCATGTTATCTGTTATGGTCTGAGTCAGGGTTTCTTTTGCTAAAACAAAACACCATGACAAAAAGAATGGGTTTATTCAGCTTCTACTTCCATATTACTGTTCTTCACTGAAGGAAGTCGGAACAAGAACTCAAACAGGGCAAGATCTCAGAGGCGGGAGCTGGTGCCAACCATAGAGGGGTGCTGCTTACTGGCTTGCTTCTGGAGCTTGCTCAGACTACCTTCCTTATAGAACCCAGGACCACCAGCCCAGGGATGGCACCATTCCCCACTGATGACTAATTGAGAAAATGGCCTTACAGCTGGATTTCATGATGGCATTTCCTCAGCCAAGACTCCTTCCTCTCAGATGATCCCAGCTTGTGTCAAGTGGACACATAAAACCCCAGCCAGCACACTCATAGAGGAAAGTGAAGCTAGCTGTTTATTTGTTCATTCAAAATATAGAATAATCAGGCACCCATCTTGGCACCAGTTAGGAATGTCTGTTTTGCTTGTTTATTTTAGTTAAAGAAGACAGTTAATAAGAAAATGTATACCATAAAAAGTAATGTGCAATTCTCAGGTTGAAAGGGATTAGAGGGAGAAAAATCTAAATCTGGATCAGAATTCTCTTCTCTACCAGTTAAAGAATTAAAATGCAGGGAAAATCTTGAACCCAACCGGCAGGGCAGTAGAGAAATCTTAAGCACTAAGGATAGAATCAGCATTAAAGAAAGGTATTTATTGTGGATGATGAAATACACACATGCAGCAGAAACCCAGAGAAAAAGACCTTCTACTCAGTAGAGTGAAGATTCATGAAGCCAAAGAAATACACTCTCCTCAAGGACTGGGAGAGACTCTTGAATGCTGAAGTGTTTGCTACAAAGGTTGAGAAAATATGAACAGGAGAAGACTGATATCTTAACATGAAAAGAGAGCAGCATCCCATCATCAGCCACCAAACCCAGATACTAATGTACATGCCAGCAAGATTCTGCTGAAGGGACCCTGATATAGCAGCCTCTTGTGAGGCTATGCCAGTGCCTGGCAAACACAGAAGTGGATGCTCACAGTCANCTATTGGATGGAACACAGGNNCCCCAATGGAGGAGCTAGAGAAAGTACCCAAGGAGCTGNAGGGGGCTGNAACCCTGTAGGTGCAACAACAATATGAACTAACCAGTACCCCTTGAGCTCGAGTCTCTAGCTGCATATGTAGCAGAAGATGGCCTAATCGGCCATCATTGGGAAGAGAGGCCNCTTGGTCTTGTAAACTTTATATGACCCAGCACAGGGGAAGGCCAAGGCCAAGAAGTGGGAGTGGGTGGGTAGGGGAGCAGGGGCGGGGGGGGGGCGTGTAGGGAACTTTCGGGATAGCATTTGAAATGTAAATAAAGAAAATAATAATAAATAAAAAAAAAAGAAAAGAGAACAGAAACAACCTTCTAGTTTAACTGAGGGACAGAGTGGGTGACACATATCTTGTGAAGAGGTGAGAACATTTCATTAAATACTGATTTCAGAGATCAGCAAGAAGATCCTGAGGAGAGTCACAAGGGTTGCAGAGGAAAGGAAAACTCAAAAGGGGGTGAGGAGGGGAAGAAGGAGGAAGAGAGAGGGAGAGAGCTAAAGATCCAATGTGAATATTGCTTTTTTAAGCCTCTGAAGAGTTTTCCTCACTTAATTTAGGTTGGTTAGTTTGAAGAAGTCAGTCATCTTGAAAATTTCCGTGGCCCCTCTCCCTATCTGTCTGCCTACCAGAGAGGGATCCTAGCCTCTAAAAACGGAAGGGGAAAATGTTGTAATTAAGTTATAATGTCAAAAACAAACAAATAAACAGCCCCTTTAAGGATACAGTAAAGAAGATAAGTATAGACCAAAAATGTTGTAATTTAAGGAGTGCTCCCAAGAAGCACTGCCTGGCCTAACTGGAGGAAATGACTGAGTTGGTCTCTTAAGTTACACAAAGCAATCCAACAGGCAAGATATTGCAAAGGTGATGGAAGTGCATGGCGCCCTCTGAAGGAGCAGTAAAAGGGGAAAGTCACAGAAAAGAAAGTCACAGAAATTACTAACCCTTGAGGGTTACTGCAATAGAGGGGCTCTTGCAGCCTTTGAGTGACATTATGAGTGGTCTATGTTCTCAGTTAAAACTTTCACTCTAGCTGCTAGCTGACAACAAACTGTCGTGTGCAGGTAGTCATGCTCAGGAACTACAACTTGGCTCAGCATGCCCGGCTCTCTTTCTCTCACTGAGGTTTTGATTAACACATGGGAGTTTATGTTTAGGGTGAATTTATATTTCCATTGGTCAGAAACACGTGCTTTTATAGACAGTTTGGGGTACAGGTAAGCACTGCAGGACATGATGAATGTAGACAAGGCTGTTTTTATAGGTAGTCACCACTGATCTCACACTAGGTCCTCCTGAGAGACAGGAGATTACAGGTTAGTCACATGTCCCTATGCTAATTTTGTGTAATCAAATTGGTGGGTTCGGGAATACACCACCTGTGTCCAAGCTGGAGTTGGACAATTGGCCTCAATAAGTCAATTAAAGGAGTCAAATTAATACTGGAAAGTAAAGAAAGAGGAGACTTAGTCAAAATGGTTACACTGGGGAGAGGAAAGAGTGGATCTAGTGAAACTTCCCACCTCCAAGTACACCTTGCAGGAGGCTGATGTGTATTAGAGTTTCAACAGAAGACCAAGGATTTGAATGCCTAAATAGCTTCAATCAAGATATCTCTCTGCCCACCACTGACCCTTTATTGTCTGGGCTTCCATCTCACCCTGTAGGATGATCTGATAGGTTACCAGAATTTGTGAAATTTCTTTCGGGGAGACATGTTCCTCAGCCTTAGTTCTTGCTTTCAAAAGAAAAAAAAATTCTCAAAATAATTTTGTAAATTCAATTCAATACGAAAGCATGGAAACAGAATGAAGAATTGTTTTTGGTGGAAGACAGTGTCTAAATGTTAGCTCCAAAACTGTATGAGGTTTCAAAAAGCTCTTTACTACATCTCTCAAGTAGTTCATGCTGCAAAGCATTGGGATATAACTAGCCATTAGGGAAAATCAGTCTCAGGAAAGGAGAGTAATTTACACGGTTTCACTATTTTGATGTTTGTTTTTCTTCTTCACACTCCCTATGTGATGCTTGAAAGTACAAAGTCAGCTTTCCTTTATATCTTGGAACCAGCATCTCATTCTGCCCCAGGCCGGTGATTCATTAGGTAAGAGACCATCATATGTTAACCTGAAATCGCTCTATCCGTAGACTATATCCAGTTCTTCACTTTCTTCTAGGACACACTACCGAACATTCCAGACAGAATGCTGGCCCCACGTGACTGGGAAGTGCCATGAAGATGAGACCTGCATTAGCATGTTAGGCAAGCAAGACCTTACTTGCTCTGGGAGTGAGAGCTGCAGGGCCGCCATCCTAGGAACCTTCGGGACCATCCTGCAAGTGCCCTGTGCTTGCAGGGGCATTACACAGGATGAAGAACCCTTGTGCATGACTTTCCAGCACATGCTTCATAGCAAATCGTGTTTCAGTAAGTTGTCCAGTGAAAAGGTTGTCTAGTATGTATCTGCTTACCTACATATCTATCTTGTTTTCCACTATACCAAAAAAATGAAAGAAAAACAAAAAGAAAAAGAAAAACAGAAGGTAATCCAGACAACCTGAACCAAAAATGTTCCTAAGGACAATTTGTGCTGCTATTTTGGTTATGTTCTGGTTTTGCCTTCCCCCGCCCCTCTCTCATGTAGCAGAAAGTGATATACTGTTTAAATTGATGAGTTACTCTTTATTATCATTTACTGATTTTATTGTGGAAAGCATAAAAGCTTCATTTACATGCTGAACATATCAATTATTCATTGTTATGTAACAACAAATCCACTCCAGAATATTGGTCAAGAATCACTAACCATTTAGCTACTTAGCTGAACAGTTTTGTACACTGGCCTTAGGTGAATTGTCTTTTGTCTAGACTCCCCCATGTATAGACATTCACAGATACCTGATGGCTCTATTGAGGTTGGACTGACGAAGCTGGTATATTTAGCAAGCACTGTCAGCTGGTACAGCATATTTCTCCTCTGGTGTCTCCTTCAGCAATATAGCCTGGGACTGTTACATGGTATGGCAGAATGCCTAGTGACCAAGACCAAATATATAGGTATTTCTCAAGTATCCCCTGCTATCTTATTGTGAATATGTCAGTGAGCAAAGCAAGTCATATGCCAATCTCAGACTGACTTCAGGAGCAAACTACACAAGGATGTGGATAGTCAAGATGGGCTCACCAGGGTTGATTGATTTTAAAAAGTCTACGATTGAAGGTATCCTACCCCTGAAGTCTATCTTTCCTGTGATTTATTTTTCTGTCCCTTTGGGCTTTAACAAATCTGTTTATTAGCTTTTATTAATAAGATGTAAATGTATTTTTAAGGTTAATCTTTAGGAAAAAGAAAACTGAAATTTAGGCAATGGGCTTGGCTAGGGATGAATACATTGACATCACTGTCATGAGATTCTCAAACAGTTTTGTATACACAGCTCATAGGACATACTAGAGAAGGTTGGAGCTTCTGCTCATGTGTGTTTCTGTCTGCTGATATTCCCCTGTAGCCAGTGATAGGTAGTTTTTCAGAACCAGCTGTCTCTACCTGTCACCCTTAGCCTTGCATCTGTTCAGCCCTAAGGAGTTGCCTGTGTCCCCTGTTTAAGCTCCTTTCCCTTTTATACACTGACCCATGCACTTCGTCATGACTCTGCTGTCTGAGCATAGATCAGGTTTTTCCACTGGGCACCCACCACATCCATGTCAAAATTCTACAAGTTCTAATCATTTTTTAGACCTCAAGTCAGCTTCAGGAACAGTTCACTGGTTTGGTTTGGTTTGGTTTGGTTTGGTTTGGTTTGGTTTGGTTTGGTTTGGTTTGTTGAAGTCTTGGTTTGGTTTGGTTTGGTTTGTTTCTATATGCTGTCCCTCAATATTTTGATTTTTATTCTTCTGATGATTTTTCAACATTTGCCTCACAGGCTTATCCAATTATGCAGTTAATAGTGCTCAAGGATGGGTCTATACTAATGGAAGTCTGTATCTTCCTGCATGATTGCATCCATGGTGACTGCATTATCTTTGGGACGTCCGTACTGTGTTGGATGGTACAACCAACAGCAGCTCTACATGGAATGGGTTCCTTTCACTGCAACACAGACTCTTAAAGAGCCATCTAAGAAAGGCTAGGTACTTTCCAGTATGTACCTCTGACTTAACATGGGACACCAAAGTGCTTGTCACTCAGCCTCAGAACAAAGAAAGAATAAGTAGTATATAGTGTAGTCACACTAGAGTGTTTGTTGTTTGATAGTGACAGCAATGAACATTTCTTACACATACCTGACAGCAACTCACAAGGCCATACCTACCTTCCAGAAGTCTGGACATTTTAGTCTAACTATGCCACAGAAGGAAGAACACTAGTATTATCAACCAACAGCTATACAATTGCTACCATTTGCCCCCCACGCCCTACCTCTTAACAAATATAAGCTCATTTTATAGGTTATACAGAGAGTATATTTATCCCTTTCCTAAAAAGATATCTCAAAGTTTTCCCAATTTCCACTCTGACACCAACTTGAAGTCAATTGTATGATATGTAATCCCACATTCTGCCTTACAGTAAGCAAAAAAAAAACTATGAACAGCAGACTGTTCACTACTAATCCATTTACCACAAATATCAAGTACACACACACACACACACACACACACACATACACACCCACACACACAGTTGGGGAGAGAAGGAGGGAAGGAGAATTATTGGGTACAGAATAATGAGATCCAGCTAGAAAGTATAGGAAGCCCATTGTAACGTTGATTTACTAAATTATGCCCTGGATCACACATCGTCAAAGAACCACCTCCCATGTCTTCCATTTTGTCTTCTACAAGGCTCTTCTTGGCATAATTCTCCCAAGGCCATACCTCAGTTGTTTGGAGTACTATGGCTTCTTTGATGACTGTGGAACTAAGGTCAGATTCAGATTATCCATTTTGAGAGGTTAGGTAAAGTTTCACAATCACATGGTTTGGGGTGTTGTTATTGTTGTTGTTTTACAACCTAATTAGTGATTTCTTTGGCAATATATTCTCTAAAGCATATGTTAATTTTCTAATCTATCTGCTTTTACTTAGTTTCATGTGTCAAAATGCAATTCAAAAAAGAAGTCACGCCGGGCGTGGTGGCGTACGCCTCTAATCCCAGCACTCGGGAGGCGGAGGCGGGTGGATTTCTGAGTTCGAGGCCAGCCTGGTCTACAAAGTGAGTTCCAGGACAGCCAGGGCTACACAGAGAAACCCTGTCTGGAAAAAAAACAAAAACAAACAAACAAAATGAAACAAACAAAAAAAGAAATCACTTTATTTTAATTTGTTTCCCACATCTGCCTTATTCCTTACATCCCTTACATCCAGGACCTTCTTATTTAATGGTCTAAGGTAGTCTCAACAGTACGCTTGAGCAGAAAGGCTACACTGAATCTGCCTCAGCCACCGAGCTGAGTTCATCTGACTGGGCTTTTGTAAGTGAAGGGTTGAGGATCTACCAACTCTATCTCTTATTTATGGGGGAACTACAGTTACCTTTTGTCAATATTAGTTCACATTTTAATTCCTCTCATCTCTGTTTGAAAAACAAATGAGTCTCCACTTCAAGTCTCCATTCTCATTAGAAAACCTTCCGAAATGCTCATGTAGAATAATTATTTCATGATGTTTGTGCTGTCTAGTAAAACCACCCTATCTGAGCTCTGGGTTGTATGGATGGTGGGTCTCCCTGTCTTGTTGTACAGAATCATTGGCCTCTGTAGAATACAAAGTAGATAGTATATCAGTAGATTGACACAAGATTTAATTTTTCACCAACATAAAATAATTACAAAGAGAGCACTTGGGGTGAAAATTGAAGATGATTGAAACTCAGGTGTCACAGAGCTATTTTAGGAACTCCAAGTTCTCTTCTGGGCTCATAGAACCCATCCAACACATCTACCCTGCCAATGAAAAATATACTCCAGACACCTTAGTGGGTCAGACCTAAGTTGCTTGCGTATCACTTTCATTTTCTTTTCTTTTTTTTTTTTTTTTCACTTTCATTTTCACTTACCTGCAAGGGTAAGTGAAATTCAGGTCCCTTCTGGTAGAAAGGGAAATTAATTTGGTGTATCTATAGCCAATCTCTGCCAATATATATATATCTCCAACAAAATATATAAAGCGATGTCCCCTTAATATTGATCCAATTTATTCATCATTGTGCTGGGAAATACAAATTCATGTCTGAATATTTCTGTCACTCATATGACTTTCTTGTCATACAAGGCATAGAGCAATGGATCATGGGTATTAGTCTATTTGAGACCAGTTTTAAAGAATAGGACAAGTCATTAGTTTGTACAAATCTATGTAGTTTTGTTCTAAAACATTGAATTAAAACTTGTTCCTTTTATATCTCTCAACAATGCTTTGTAACTATATCATGAGACTATGTCATAGGAGGAAAAAAAAAGACAAAATATCCATCCTTGTAACTCTGTTCCTCTTTGTAGTAACCATGATATTTGGAACTTTTAAATATGTGCATGCAAAATGCTGAATGGAGCCCTGTGCTAGTTAGTTTTTGTCAACTTAATATAAGCTTTAGGCCTCTGGGAAGAGGAACTGCCATTTGAGAAAATGCCTCTATCAGATGGCCTGTAGGCAAGTCTAGGAGACATCGTCTTGATTAATGATTGATAGGAGGGCTAAGGTTACTGTAGTGCCACTCTGAGCAGGTGGTCATGGGTTGTATAAAGAACCAAGCCAAGCCAGGCAGTGGTGGCGCACGCCTTTAATCCCAGCACTTGGGAGGCAGAGGCAGGCGGATTTCTGAGTTCAAGGCCAGCCTGGTCTACAAGAGTGAGTTCCAGAACAGCCAGGGCTACACAGAGAAACCCTGTCTCGAAAATCCAAAACCAACCAAACAAAAAGAACCAAGCCAAGGAGCCACGAGAGGCACACTTATGCTCATGCTCGACTCCCTGTGCTAACTTCTCTCCAAGAGACTTTTACAGAGATGTGTAACCCCAATAACCCTTTCCTTTCCAAATTTGTTTTGATCATAGACTATATCATAGCAATATAAAGCAAACAACTTCCACAGTCACATTTTACTGCATAAGCTGAATACTGCTAGAAAAAGAACAAGGCAAAGACACAGGTACAAGGCAAAGCACTGCTAAGTTGCTGCAGCACAAAGGTAGCCCAGTGTTATTAGAGTTCTGTAGGAAGTGTTTTGAGTGTAAGAAAGAAAAAAATCTGTACCCAAAGTAAATATACATTATTCCAGCTAAAAGGCATCCCTGACAAATAAATATATATATATATATATATATATATATATTATATATATATATATATATATATATATATA
>NC_034599.1:70921880-70924826 GCF_900095145.1 Mus pahari | reverse complement strand
CCCTTCAGTTCCTTCAGTCCCTTCTCTAACTCCTCCATGGGGGCCCCACATTCAGTCCAATAGTTGGCTGTGTGCATCCACCTCTGTATTTGTACGACTCTGGCAGGGCCACTCAGGAGACAGCTATATCAGGCTCAGACAATCATTTCATCAATTTACTGTTAATCTGCCAAAGTAAGGGCTACCTACAGGTCTTTGATGATGCTGGAAGACTTGCCATTCATCATTAGAAGGATCTTGACTAGCCAGCCTTAGGGAAGGGAAATCCTTTCTGTGATACCCGGAGCTAGCTCCTATCCTTTCCACTATAGCAGTGTCATACTTCGTCACATGGCCATAGAGAGGTTGTATAGAGACCCTGCAGATTTACACTGCATAGTATATTAACTTCACCTAGGTATAGAGGGCACATTGTGATGGATGGATTCTCCCAGAGAAATCTGCCCACTTTTTACCACTAGTATATAGCCTTCCACATGCTTCTCCCCCTTCCCTTCCATGTTTACCAATTTCCATATTTGTTCTTTTCATCTCATTTATCAAGAAAGTAACCAGCCACTTCTCTTTCTAGACAAAGCAAAACTAAGAACAATGCATGCACTGCCTGCAATGAGGGCTTCTCTTCCACCCTGCTCTCTAGGGCCACCTCTGGGTTTGTGGTTTGTGGCAGATGTCCATGAACAGTGAGCAATGACACACCATTACACCCAGTTTTCCTAGAGCCAGTTGCCTAATTGATCTGATAATATTCAAAGATGTATTTCAAACAGTAAACAGGCTTTGTGTGTGGTGTGACTTTATTCCACAACACAAGAGGTGTGTCCTGTAGCTATACTCATATAGCTTACCAAAGACTCTGTACACCACATTGAGAAAGAATTCCATATATCAAGTGACTATTATGTAGTAAGTAGTGTGTCTTCTAAACATATTACTTTGAAAACTATTGTATAAGTTTTGAATTTAAAACTAGTCTATTAATTTTACTTCCAGGTTTTGTTTCAGGGATTTTTTTTTTTTCATACTTTACAAAAACCATACACATTTTCAAGATTTTCAACTAAGTGTTCACAGAAGCTATTTGATTCTCCCAATTTTATTTGGAATAAATATTCTGTTATAAATGAAGACCCTAATAGGCCCAACATAACTCCAAGCCAAAGGGAATTAACTAACATTAAATTTTTGGTTCCCATACTTGAATCGCCCTCAGAAATATCTACAGAATTTCTTGTATAAAGCCAATCTTGTCCAGATAACTCTGACTGTAGCCAAGTTTGGGAGCCAGTGCTCTTATCCACATGTGGAAAAATTTAGTCTCCAGTGTCAAGTCCAAGAGCCTCCTTCACTCACTCATACTTCTCAGGGAACGAGAAAGGTCTACATGGGAAACAGCAAGGTTACTAAACACAGAGTCATGAAGCCCCTCTGGTGGCACACTTTGTCCAATCCTCCCAACAACTACAGATATACAACGGAAAAAACACAAGAGTGCACCAATAAATCCATGGAAGAGGGAACAAAACAGTATATATGCTCTCTCTTGGTGGCATCCCTGTCCTTGAATGAAAGCGATTATTTTCCCCTTGTTAGAATTAAGATTAAGAGCCTCAGTCTTGTATTTCATCTTAAACTAAAAACTTTCTTTTCTCTTCTTTTCTTTTTTTTTCTTTCTTTTTTCTTTTTATTTTCTTCTTTTTTTCTTTTTTTCTTTTCTTTTTGTATCCATAAAGCTTTATTATCTTGCCAATTGTAATGACCTTGAAGCTAACCTTCTGAAGAGAAGGCAGGCTTTAAGGGCTCCATGTGACATCCTGTTGACAAGGTTAGCAAAAGCAAAGAAGATGCAAATGGGAATGGGGCTGTGTTACAACCCCAAAGTTTTTTGTCTTGATTTCTAGTTCTACAATGTCCTCTTGGGACTATCGCTGATGGCTCTGGTGGTGCTTATGGACATACCTGCATCTGTGAGACAGGGAAAACAAGATGCCAAGGCAAAAAAAAAATTTCAATTCAAATGTTTAAGTAAAATGATCAGGAGTTAAAACACATAGGTTGCAGATGTTTACTGTAATGAAAGCACTGGCTATCTTCATGTCTTAGCACTGTTCTTTTGTGATGATCTACTTCTCTAAGTTCAGAATAGGATCAATTTCAATGCAATGCTTGGATTCATTTCAGCTCTGCAAGTAAACCACGATCCAAACATGGTTTTGTTCTTAAATGTGTACATCACCTAAGCTGCCTAAGTCTTCACTGTATCTATTTGAAAATATAAAGATGGAAGATTTGTTTCAAGAGCATTTCAACATCCAGCTGGCTTTCATGAAATAGTGTGTGCTTACATATTAAGTAAGGTCTTAGTCTTAAGAAAAGGAGCTTTCTGGCCACTCCATGCTCTAGCATTTAGTTTCATTTTATAGACCCATCTCTTCATCTGTCTATTCATGCCTTCTCATAGATATTAAGATGCTAGTAAAACTGCTTTATTTATCATGTTTGTGTGCATTCAGTGGATACATGATTTATTCTTTCTTGACAGCATTTGTCTGCCTCTTTCGCAGGGAAGGTCTGTATCCAGAATCCTATTCCATCAGTCAGTGCATTCATAGACAGTCTTTTAAACCCACCCATGTGTATGGGGTGGTGCATAACACATCACTGCATATTTTTCTGTACACCATAAAACCATGTTCATTTTTTTAAAGATAATTTAGAGACTGTGAAGATGAATTAATGAAGGCTCAAGTTCATCTTTTAAGATGTTTGTCTTAATTTTCAGTGTCATGAAATCACTGCCTGGCTGAGAAGGAGAACTAACTGTACACTATAAATTAAACAATGAGCAATGTGGAAGACATTTCTAATTGCAAAATTCTGACTCTGTCTCTCTTTGTCTTCCCTCCTTCACATAAACACACACACACACACACACACACACACACA
>NC_034599.1:70915310-70921565 GCF_900095145.1 Mus pahari | reverse complement strand
ACACACACACACACACACACACACACACACACACACACATACACACACAGACTATGTCTTACAGCCAAATATAAGGAATTGTTCCAGGAACTTTATGTTAAGTTCTGTCTTTAAATAAACCACTTGAACTAGCCAAAACCGCTGACCTTTTCTTGGTGTCCACGCAAAACTTTAATTCAAGTTTAGTTTCCTTCAAATTCAGTCCAGGTGCTAAAATAGTCTTCTGGTTTTCAAGGAACATTCAACAGACTTTCTCTAGTCTATATTCATATTTATTACATAGTCTCTAAGCATTCAAATATGTTGTATTTTCTGGATTAAAGTGGCTCCATGGTGAATTTGTAGGTCATCAAATTCGTAGACACTTACTTATAAATTTATATTTTCCCTTTTAGAACTCTGTGATTATTCCTCTAGGATCTTGTTTTTCATTATTTGAAAAGGCTTTTGTGTTTTTTTAAAGATTGAGCATATGTATTTTAAGTTAGCAATGAAAAGAATAATAAAAACAAACAAACCATTTCTTTAAAATGAGTTCAGTTACAAATCAATGTAGAAATATATAACCATGGTAAATTCTGTAAGTTTTGCCTTTTATGTATTTTAATTTATAGACTTAGAATTCCAAATGTTTCCTTGGGCTTGGATCTCAAGAGAAAACCAGTGGTTTTTAACTTTATTATCTTTCAAACCTAAAACTCCCCCCCCCCTCTCTCCCTTCCTTTCTTTCTTTCTTTTTTTTTTTTTTTTTTCAGGCCAACTTTTAAATGTGGATTTTAAAACATGATCAACACAAACAACCCTATTGGTTGAATGTCATGTTTTGAAATTAATAAACTCTAGTGTACAGTATTGTTTTGTAGAGGCAACCCAACATCAACATGTCTGCAACGGGCACGATCTTCATCATCCCTAAACCAGAGCAATGTCACAAAAATTACATAGCTGACTCATGGGAAGAATCTGAAGCTCAGTGAACAATAAACTTGAGGAATATGGAAAAATCACAGAAATCCATAGGCTCGGCACTGTCATAATGATGTCATAGGCAGACAATAATTTTGACAAAACATAAGTGACTTCTTAAATTCAGTGTTACAGTTGGGCAACTGTATGGCATGTGTTCAATAAGGGCTAAACAGACATACATTTATTGTGTACAAAATTATCTCTCATAATGTTAGTTTTGTCTGAGACAAGACACACTAAATCTTCTAAGGAGTTGGTGTCCCCATGCTGCCATTAAGGGCCCTGTCTTAGGACTGAAGGTGATCTCTTCAGGTCTCATCTCTCCACCCTTGGGCATTTGAGCTAAGATCTCCTCCATTGAGTTCTCAGAGCCTCTCACCTCCCAAGTCCCTCCACCCCAAGCCCCAGCTGTGGCATATTTACATTCACTCTGCTGGCCCTCTGGGCCTCTCTCCTGTCTACTTCCACTCCTAATGCTGCTCTTCTTTTCCCCTTTCCCTCTTATCTCTTACACAGGTCTCTCGCTCCCTCTGCCTTCCTCTAGTGATTATTTTGTTCCCCCTTCTAAGTTTGATTGAAGCATCCTCACTTGGGCCTTCCTGATTGTTTAACTTCTTAGAGTCTGTGGTCTGTGTCATGGGCATTCTGTATTTTTGGCTAATATCCACTTACCAGTGAGTGTGGACCATGCATGTTCTTTTGGGTCTGGGTTACCTTACTCGGAGTGATATTTTCTCGTTCCATCCATTTGCCTGAAAAATTCATGATGTCCTTGTTTTTAATAGCTGAATAGTATTCCATTGTATGAATGAACTACGTTTTCTGCATTCATTCTTTGGTTGAGGGAAATCTGGGTTGCTTCTAGTTTCTGGCTATTAAAAGTAAGGTTGCTATGAACATAGTGAAGCACATGTCCTTGCGGTATGATGGGGCATACCCCCAAGAATGGTATAGTTGGATCTTCAGGTAGAACTATTTCCAATTTTTTGAGGAACCACCACATTGATTTCCAGAGTGGTTGTACTAGTTTGTAATCCTACCAGCTATGGTGGAGTATTCCTCTTTCTCCACATCCTTACCAGCATGTGCTGTTGCTTGAGGTTTTTTTGTTGTTGTTCTTGTTGTTGTTGTTCTTGTTGTTGTTTTTATCTTAGACATTCTTTGGTATAAGGTGGAATCTCAGGCTTGTTTTGATTTGCATTTCCCTGATGACTAAGGATGATGAACATTTTTTTTAAGTGCTTCTTGGCCATTTGAGATTCCTCTGTTGAGGAATTCTCTGTTTAGCTCTGTACCCCATTTTTTAATTGAATTATATGGTCTTTTGGAGTTTAACATCTTGAGTTCTTTATATATTTTTAACATTAACTCTCTATTGGATGTAGGGTTAGTGAAGAACTTCTCCCAATCTATAGGCTGCCATTTTGTCCTCATTTTTGTAAGAAAATTTGGTATCCTGTCACTTTGTTGAAAGTATTGATCATTTAGGGTTTGGTGGAATCATTGGACTCTATGATGTATCCTATCTGAGCTAGTTAGTTTTTGTCAACTTAACATAAACATATCCAAGAAGAAGAAGTCTTAACTGAAAAAAGACCTTCATAAGATTGGCCTGTAGGCAAGTTGGTAGAACATTGGCTTCATGAATGATTAAAGTGGGAGGTTCACTCTAGATGAAAGCATTGCTGGACAGATGACCCTGAATGTTATAAGGAAGCACACAGAATAAGCCACTGGATGCAAGTCAGTAGGCAGTATTCCTCCATGATCTCTGCCTTAGTTCCTGTCTTGAGTTCCTGTTCTGACTTCCTTCCATGATTGTGATGTAGAAGGTCATGGTATTTTATCAGAGCACTAAAAACTCTAAGACACTATCATATCATCTGCAAATAAAGGTCTCTTGATGTTTTCTTTTCCTCTTTATATCCTTTAATTTTCTTATTTTGCCTTATGGCTCTATCTAGGGTTCCAAGTACTATATTGAAAAGGAGTGGGAGTAGTGACACCCTTGTCTTATTTCTGATTTTAATAGAACTGCGTGTAGAGTTTCTCAGTTTAGAGTGATATAGACTGTGAGGTTTTATTTCATATGCATATAGTCTTTACTATACATTTATTGATTTGTTTAAGTTAAACCATCCCTACATCTCAGAATAAAGTCAGCATGATTGGGTTTGTTTAACTATGCTGGTTTGTTTTGTCAACTTGACAGAACTAGAGTCAATTGGGGAGAGGGAAACTCGACAGAGAAAATGCTTCCATCAAATCGGCCCATGTGCAAGACTGTGAGCCATTGTCTTGATTAATTATCAATGTGAGGGTCCAGTCCACTGTGGGCAGAGTTAGCAGAGGCAGATGCTCCTGAGTTGCAGGAAAACAAAGCTGAGAGATTCACTGGAAACAAGTCAGTAAGCAGGTTTCCGCCTTGACCTCTGTTGCAGTTCCTATATCTAGGTTCCTATATTAAGGAACTGACCTGATTTCCCTTCACAATGGACCCATAAAGTGAAATAAACACTTCCTCCCTGGGTTGCTTCTGTTCATCGTGTTTATTGCAGCAACATGAAAGCAAACCAAAGCAATGTATATTTTTGTTCGTCACCAGGCATATTGGTCTATTCTATATCTTTTTGTATGTTGACCTGACTTTGGAATTAGAGCAATGTCAGCTTTATGGAGGACATTTAGAAATGATCCTTTCACTACTAATTTTTTAATAATTTGAAAAGTACTGGATTTTAGTCCCTTGAAAGTGTGGTAGAATTATACTCTCAAGCTATCTGTAGGTGGACCTTTTTCTTTTGTCTGAAGGCTTTTTGTTACTCTTTCCATCTCCTTACTTTTATGATCTGTTTAAACTGTCAATCTCCTCTTGGCTTAATTTTGATGCTTCAGATGTATCCAGAAATCCATTGGTTTATTTTAGGCTTTTCAACTTAATTTAGAGTGGGTCAAAAAGTGGGGTGGGCGAGATGGAAGTTTGACTATGTGCACCCCCACGGAACCTCCAGGCAGGTGTCTGGCTGTGGGAGGCCACAGAACCCTGCTCTGGGGGTAAGGAAGTTGCAGTCTGGGGTCCCTGTGGACCTACCGGAGTTGGATTCTGACTCTCCAGCACCACATATGCTGCTAAGTACTGTGAAGTGCGGGTTCTGGGGTCCCTGGGCCGCTCAGAGGCCAGGGATGTCAGCTTCTCACTCTAGGGCACCACAGAAGCTGCTGGGTGTTTTGGAACCGCCAAGAACAGAGTGGGGATCCTCTACCAAAGGGAAAAGGGCAGAGAGGAGAGAGCTCTGTCTGGGTCCTGAAGGGAGGAGAGTATCTGGCTTAATAGGTCTGAGGCTTGGTAAACCATGGCTGTAGTGCAGGGAGGCCTCCTGCCAAAAGATTAGAGCACTCAAGGCTCTTTAGAGGGAAACTTGCTCCATTGCTCCACTGTGGTGAATCCTGGTGAGGAGAGTTTTAAGATGTTTGTAGTAGAAATGCAGAAAGAGGGAGAGAGTAGGGAAGTAGAAGCCAGAGAGAGAGGGACAGGGAATGGGGTGAGGTGGAGCAAGAGTGCAAGAGAGAAGCAAGAGAGTAAGAGAGCAAGAAAGAGAGGAAGGGGACAAGCAACTCCTTTTATAGTGGGCTAGGCCTAATTAGCTGTTGCTAGGTAACTGTGGGAGTGGAGTCCAGACAGAATACCAGGAGCTTGGGGCATTGCCTTTGTGATTGACAGTCACACACCTCTCTGCAGGAACCAAATACATACCTGCCATCCCTTATGGTCACCAGGGTTCAAGGACTTTGCTCCACTGGTCACCAGGCTGGCTGTGCACAGCTCACTGCCCCACAATTAAGCATATATCTTTTCAAATCCTGTTATAATGCTCCCCTACCAATCTATACTTTTATTAATTAGGGTCTTGTCTTCATTTTGGTTAATTTTGTTAAGGGTCTGCCAATTTTATTCATCTTTGCATAGAACTAGCTCTTAATTTCATTGAATCTTTTAATTATTTTTGTTGTTGCTTTTGTTTTTATTTTATTAATTTTTGACTTGGTATTATTCCTTTCTACCTAGAGGCTTTGGGTTTGGTTTATTATTCATTTTTCCAAACTCTTGAGATACATCTTTAGGGCATTTATTTGTGCTCCATTTGATTTTTTAAAATACATAGACTTAGCACAATGAATTTCCCTCATAAAACTGCTTTCAGTGTGTCCCAGAGGTTTTGACATCTTGGGTTTTTATATTCATTTTTTTCGAGGAATTTTAAAATTTTTCTTTTTGATTACATAATTCTTTAGTATTATTTAATATCAATGAATTTGTATAATTTCTAAATAATCCTTTACTATTGATTTTGAGCTAATTGAATCATAGTCAAGGTAGACACATGGAGATACTTCAAACTTTTTGTTTTCCTTGAGATTTACTTTATATTACAGCATGGGATCTAGTTTATAAAAAATATCTATGAGCTGCTGAGAAGATTGCACATGAGGTGATGTTTAGATAAAACAATCTTCAGATGTCTGTCACCTCCATTTGATATTATTTAACTTCAAGTTTAGTGCATGCTTCATGTTTAGAATTGCAATTTCTTATTGGTTGATCATCCTGCGATCAGAATGAAGTATCACTTAGTGCTGGTAAAGGCAGACTCTTAACTGAGATAATACTTTCATAGGATTAGCCTGTGGGAAAGTCTTTAAGGCATTTTTCCGATTGGTAATTAATGTGGGTGAACCCAGATCTGGGCAGGTGGTTCTGGGAGGTATAAGGAAGTAATCTGAGTAAGCCAAGAGTGGGAAAGGCAGTAAACAGTAGCAGCAGCTGCTTGAGTTCCTGCCCTGACATCCTCGGATGATGGACTATGATGTGGAAGTGTAAGGGAAATAAACCCTATTCTCCCCAGCTTGCTTTTGGTCATGGAGTTTAACCACAGCAATAGAAAACCTAACTATGAACATTGAACAAAGAAAAGAGGCCTTGACTATGAAAGGTAAAAGGGAAGGAAGGGCATGGGAGATAGATTTTGTATGAGGAAAGGGAAAGGAGAAATGTAATAATTATATTATAATCTCATGTATAGAAACACAACCTCAAATTCAACCCAAAGAGACCTTGGTTGTGATTAAAAACTAATGTGGTGATACCTGTTTTGTTAAGTAAAAATAAACTATGGTTATGTCTCTGATGTGCTCATTTAAAAAAAAAAAGTGCTATAAGCATGGAAGCCCTTTAAAGTTCTATTATATATATATTATTAGATATTTTCTTTATTTACATTTCAAATG
>NC_034599.1:70911186-70914817 GCF_900095145.1 Mus pahari | reverse complement strand
CATATCCAGCCACCTTTTCTCCCTTCCAACTTTCCTTGGATTTCTACAACATGTCTACCTTCCTCCTCCTACTTACATGTGTCCTCCTGCCTCCGTTTTTTTTTTTTTTTTTTCCAAATAACTCATTATTGCTGCCCATTTGTGCATGGGCACATGGCCATCCAACAGAGAGTGGATGACTTTGATCTCAGAGAATTCCCCTTGACTTCACTGTTCTGATGGATGGAAATTGAAATGCGGGCAGCAGAACGTTGTCATCACTTGAGTATCCGGACCCTCCCTGCAATGTTCAGAAAACTGCAGAATATATGCTTCCCATTGTAAAATTGGGCTTGGATGAGAAGTGCACCTCTCAGCTGGCTGACAGTACATGTTTGCACACATAAAGTACAACCTGGAATAGTTGAGCATGCCATATTTGCTATGGTAACACTTGCAGCTTTGACAAGACAGTGTTGTCATGGCAGCTGTCTGCATTAGAGCTTCACAATAGACGAACAGCCGAGAGATTTTTCCTTTCAAAGACTAGATCAAATTTTAAGAAAAATTACATTATTTCTTTTCTCTTTCTTTCTTTCTTTCTTTCTTTCTTTTCTTTTCTTTTCTTTTCTTTCTTTCTTTTGATTTGGCTCCTTTACATTTATTGGATATTTTCTTTATTTACATTTCAAATGTTATCCCCTTTCCAGGTCCTCCCCCCAGAAACCACTTATATCATCTATCTTTCCTGCCCCTGCTTTTATGAAGGTGTTCCCCCACCCATCCACCCACCCACTCCCACCTCCCTGCCCTGGCATTTCCCTACACTGAGGCATCAAGCCTTCACAGGACCTAAGGCCTCTCCTCTCATTGGTATCCAACAAGGCCATCCTCTGCTACATATGCAACTGGAGCCATGGGTCCCTCTGTGTGTACTCCTTGGTTGGTCGTTTAGTCCCTGGGAGTTTTTGGGGGGGGAGTGGGTATCTGGTTGGTTGATATTGTTGTTCTTCCTAGGGGTTGCAACCCCCTTCAGCTCTTTTAGTTTGTATAAGAATACTATTCTTTCTGGTAACAGAGAACTGAAATTTGGAGAAAAGGGAGACCCCTCTTGCTAAGATGATCTTTGATTGCCTTGCTTTTAAAATTATGGAAATCATTGTTAATATTTTGCACTTTCTCATAATAGGACATGCTTGTTTGCTTCTATTATATATTTAAATCTACACTGCATATGTTGTTATAATAAGCACAGTAATTCCCACCTAAATGGACTTAAACCATGGGGCGGAGCTTTGCCATCCACAAACCCAGTAAGTCTGCCATCGTGTGCCATTATTGTCAGGTTTTGATGTATGTGTTTGTGGATTTAAGTCGATGCCTCTTGGTTTTTACTTCTGAAAGTATACACAGAGAGCATGTTTTGAGAAACTCACATCCAGGTTGTGTAGAGCCACAGCCTCCTTTGTCTTCCTCTGAATTTTGACCACAAGAGGCAGAGGGTTTGCTTCCATCTTCTATCTTTGTTAGCAAATATTCTGAACAGATACTCCAAGGAATTACCTAGCACGTTTTATTTGAGGTCCTTTCAAAATTCAAAATTCTCTCAAGAGAAGATAGATGGAAGGGATAGCCAAAAGACACGTCCATTCCAGTTTGGGAAAATACTGGCTTTATTTTCACCACTCGGTTTTCTTGCTCACAAACGTTACCAATAAAACCCAGCTGGTTCAAATTTTGTCTGCAGATCTGAAACCCAGTGAATTTGGCTTGGCTTCTTATTTTGCAGAAAATGTTTCACACGGCTCAAATCTGGAAATACTGAAGTATACAAACCCTCAACAGAAACAACAGGAGAACATCTGTCTCCAACCTTCACTCCCCCCCCCCCCACAACTCTGCTCTTAAAGGCTTAGGTGTTTTTAGGGGAGAAGGAAAAGTCTGCCACCGAGCATGAAATGATGCATGAATCATCCTTGACTATCTTGGCTGTGTGCTTACGCCAAAAAAGAAAGATTAAAGAGTTGCCACTGATGAGTGAGACAGCTCACATTTTGGCACCACTATAGAGGACAGAAACATTTAAGATCACGGAAGAATATAAAGAAACAAACCAAAACAATATTGTTGCAATTTGAACAATAACAGTCTTTATTATGTGAAGGCATTGTGCTATCTTTTCCATTTTCCTGCCTATGCTTTCATTGGCTTCATCCAGTCCCTTCATTGCCTGTAATTGGGAATGGAGTTCATGCCAAGCCTGCATAAAATAAGCAATCTTTCCTCTATACTTTCTGTATATTGGGGTTGTGTATGTGAAGTCATAAAAGCCATTTATTCTGTGTGTGTGTATTTCTGGCTTAAAAGACAAGCATTCATGAGAGAGCAACATAATAGCATCAGATTCTTCCCATAAAATACCACATGTGGGCATTTAATAGTTACTACTCTGGCACCTACACTCTGGGATATTATCTTAGATGGGGAACGTCTATGGAAAAGGATGTTTGGTACTTAGACAAATTAAGCCTCTCTAATGAAGCCAGTAAGCAACAATTAAAGCTTTCCTAGGAATCCACTGGTAATGTCAAATAGTTTATCATCCGTTAGTAGCAGGTTTTCCAAAATTTTCTCTTGGAGTCCTTTACATACGCCCATTAAAATCCTTACAACACTAAGAACATTGGAAGAATATTCAAAAATCACTCTGTTGTCTTGTAAAGCAACTCAAACAGCTCCTAGTTCTTCTCGTTCGTTACTCTCAACCAATCAGCTTTTAAACAGTGTGGAGTGATAGAAACTTGCATCAAGACCTGTGCAAGTTCTCAGCGATGTCTCAACAGTGTGCTTATATAACACCGACACTTTTTCTTCCTCTCTTCACTTTCTATTCCTCTACTTAGGGTGAGAAGGGTTCTTTCGTTGGTTGGTTAGCTGGTTGGTTGGCTGGTTGGTGGGTTGGTTGGTTGGTCCATTACTTGGTTGCTTGGTTGGTCAATCAGTCAGTTGGTTGGTTGCTTGTTTGCTTGTTTGTGTTTGTTTTGTGTTAGCATCAAGGCTGCCTAACTTTCCCCCACCAACAGCATTCTTTGAGTTTATAAAAGTTGGGTTTATGTTCTATTGTTGCATCAACACCTAAGTTTGGTGGACAAAAATCTCCCTAGAGGCATGTGATAAGGACTTTCAAAACAGTTCAGCTATATAAGACTAGAGTTCACTGGTTTCTGATGGCGTCAACTTTGGTTGGGAGGCAAGGTACTCTGATAAGTGGGAGGCCACATAAATCAGTTGACCAGGCTTGTTTCAAAGGTCAATCCGCTGTACTCCTCCACTGTGATGTGTTCTGGGTTCCGCAAATGAAGGTTGTTTTTTTTTTTTTTTTTCTGGTGGTATTGTAAGTATCCAGGTCACCATGAGTCAGCTCCTTCATCTTCAGTCAATCTGTTTCTAGTACAACCCACAGTCTAAACCTTACAACAGCCACATGTGGTAGCTATTACCTTGAAAATGTACATGAAGTATATGTCTACAGCCTTAATAACTACTCCCAACACTTCTCCATGCCTACTTTGTTTTTTTTTTTTTTTTTTTTTTTTTTTTTTTTTTTTTTGTAGGGGTGAGAACAGAAAGCATATGCAGAAACAAAAGGATA
>NC_034599.1:70904264-70908798 GCF_900095145.1 Mus pahari | reverse complement strand
TACTATATTGAATAGGTAGGGAGAAAGTGGGCAGCCTTGCCTAGTCCCAGATTTTAGTGGGATTGCTTCGAGTTTCTCTCCATTTACTTTGATGTTTCCATGCCTACTTTGATCCAGTCAGTTTCTCTCACTGTTCCATTCCAGCATGCCTATCCTACAATGGACACTCTGTCTCTTTTAATTGTTTTAGGTCTTTAAATATGGCCAGGTAGCTACCTGAAAAGAACTTTCAATCGAGTGCCATCTCCTGATTCAGTGCTGGCTTAACTGTTACAGTTCCTAAGTCTGATTACATTTCTCTACCAATGGCATGTTGTTTGACTCCTGTATCTAATAAACCTAAACCTACACTTTTTTTCCCTGTCCCTCTCCTATACCCTCTGTTTTATTAAGAATTTTGATTCCACTAACTTACCATGATTAAAGGTTTCTAGGGCTTACAATTTCTCTTTCTAATATTTTATTTTTGTGACATTCATATATATATATCCCTCTTTCCTTGGTCTCTCCAACCCTTCCAATGACCCTTGTCAAATTCTTTCTCAAGAAAAAAGAGAAAAAATATGGCTTCTACTTTATGCCTATACTCCCAAGATCATCTGCATGATCTGCCTTGTTTAATCGTCATCATTAGCTAAAAAGCATTATCTTATTTTAGTAGAATAATAAACTGGGGTACAGAAGACTTAAGAGAAAAACAAGACTTAGTCCAAGCCAAACATTTAGCAAATTAGAAGGAGGTCTTAAGTCCATGGCAAGATACCAATGGCTGGCCTCTCTCTATCATGTCACCGGTGTCTAATTAGCTCTGTTGTCTACAGTGCTGTGACTTATTTTTATGTATAATTATCATTATATCTTTGTAGAGTTATATAAGGTAACAGGATATTTAGAAAATAAAAATTTGCAAAGAAGATAATACCGTGTAATACAATCTGAAGGATTTGTAAACAAACACAATGTGGTTCTTACTGGAGGTGTTTGTTCTAAACCTTTAATGCTGCTTATATTTGTATAAAATCCCCTTTACCATCACAATTAAACATGTTCTATAAAGGAACCTGTGGAAAGGTACCTAAAACCTGACTGTCCACATTTCTCATTCTCTAAATGTACTGCACTCATTTGCTCCATCTGAAAAGTTAGTGCTACATGTGTACTGAAATTCTCCCTTTTCCTGTTGTAGCTGTGCATGGCAGGTGCATAGGGCATGGAAGTGACTTAGGTTGGATTGGATCCTTTAAGTGATGAAAGTTCAGTATTTTAAGATAAACCTAAAGAGTTCCTGGGCTTCTCTGTGAACCCCATGTTTGAGATAAAGACTGATTTTATTTTTGCTTTCTTCCAAGTCTTCAGCTAAACACTCTTTAAGGGCCAGCTGTATGGCTTAACATGCAAAAGCACTTGCTGCTTGAGCCTAGTGTCCTGAGTTTGGTCCTTATAACCCACATAAAGTTGGAAGGAGAGAATCGACTCTGCAAAGTGGTGCTCTCTTTCCATATGCATGCTGTGACTCATGTTCCTGCACACACACACACACACACACACACACACACATGAGTTAAAATGGTTTCCTATATAGAGAATGTCAGGTCCATAAAGGATATCTTGACTGCACAAATTTTCTCTCTCACTTACTGTGTGTATTTTGCTGTTTACATATCCTAAGTATTATTGTACTCTTCCTGAGATGCTGCAGTAATATTGTGCTCTTACGGAGATGCTGCATATGTGTGTCTTTTTGAATCAGTGCACAGGTTTTGTTTTATTTACTGTACTCACGTAACGTTAAACTTCTGTATGTTGCATGCTTAGAAAAAGTAAAACCCTGCATTTTATAACATAAACACTTCATGTCTCATCTCTTTCGTAGAAATTAAAAGCCCAAAGCCCTGAAATTACATAAGACAATTTAGCATATAATTTATGCCTTGAGTATGACACCGTGAGTAGCTGCAACATTCTAGCTTTAATTGTGTTTAAATGTGTATCTGTGTGTGTGTGTGCGCATGGTTATGTGTGGGAATGAAAAGGCATGTGAAAAATCAGGAGTCATTCCTCAGAAGTCATCTGCCTTGTTGGGATTTTTTTGTTGTTGTTGTTGTTGGTGGTGGTGTTTTGTTTTATTTTTTTTAAGTATTTCTTTCATTATTAATTTTTCATACAATAATCTCGAGACAAATCAGTCAGTGGGAGATCTGAAACTTACGAGTTCACCAAGAATAGCCAGCATGAAAGTCTCAGGAAGTTTTTTTTTTTTTTTTTTTTTTAAAAAAACAAAACAACAACAACAAAAAACCTCCTACTGAGGTGAGTCTCACATCATGCACCTCATTCTGGCTCATTTCCTGTCCTCTCATAAATGTTTTGCCCTTGCAACCTCCCCACAAAATAAAAACACAAACAAACAAAAAAACCAAACAAAAGCATAGAAAACATCTGGTTATGGAAACTGCAGTGTGACACAGTGTGTCCCACAGTATATCCTTCTGTCCCTACATCTTCACTTGCAAATGTTCATGGCAGTGAGCCATTCGTTGGTCTGGTTCAAGATCTCTGACTTCCATGACACCATCAATACTAGATTCCCATTGGGCCTCATCTCTGTTATCCTGTTATTGCCCTGTGTCATGGAGACCCTGCAGGTTTGGATCAGCAGGACTGACCCTTTCACAAATCCCAACCATTTGCAGTTGATATCGATTTCGGGGTGAGCCAACTCAGAACTCTGGGTCTGGGCCTGTGTCTTAGCTGAAATGGTCAGTCACCATGCCAGCTCTCCCTTATGGGTACCACCAGGGCTAGTTCTCCAGCTAGTTCTCCATGCTCTGCCTAGGCCACCCAGTGCCTCCATCAGCAGGAGACAGGGTCAGATCTCCCACCCTCATGTCCTTGGGATCAGCTTACCTCCCCTTACCCCAACCTCCCCCAACCTCCCCACCCCTATTACCTCCACCACCAGGGCCAGCTGTACTCCCTTGCCCAGTCATGACTTGGGGCCTACTCTCCTGAGTGCTGTAGCCGGTGAGAGGCAGTGCCAATTCACCCTCCCATGATCCCTGGATCAGCTCCCCAGACTGCTACAGATAGCTAGGGCATCACTTCTGAACCCAAGTTCTCCCATGACAGAGGCATGGCAGGGTCAGCTCTCCCACTCCCCTGCCTCCAGAGTAAGCTCCACTGTGCTGCCAGGCTGGGTGCAGAAACCATTCTCTCTAGTACTGCTGCCAGTGAGAGGTGAGCCAGGCTCTGCACAGCCCCTGGACAGCCATGTAGTCCTTGGTGGCTGCCTGACCAGGGATGTCCCCATGTTCCCTAATGGTAATATGAGTCAAGGACATTGACACTGCTCCCAGAAGTTGTATATTCATGAGCTCAGCAACAACTCCTGATGGGACTTCTCCAAGGCCATTCACAACAGGCCACTCCCCTCCACCTCCAGTCTCCAGTTCCATCTCTCTTCGTAATGTTTGAGGGACTCCACTTCTCTTTCTCTCCCATCTGCCCACCACATACTCTCACATTGTGGTGGATCCTGCTGCAGGCTGGCCCCAAGGCTGGTGACTGCAGTATGACACCTTCCAGCAAGCATGGCCTGCCTGCTGGGTGTGCCTGGGGCAGGTCTCTGGGTGGTTTGGTAGTCCGCAGGTCTCTGTCTGTCTTCCTCCTCCCACACTGCGCTATATGGGTGTAGGCAGGGCTCTGTGTGTCTATGGCCTACCATGAGGCAGAAGGCAGACCTGTGGGCATCTTTTCCCTCCTGCACCTGTTGGCATGGTGGAACACAGGTCTCTCTGTCTTTCTTCTTTCTTCCTCCTTCCATGCTAAGCTGCCTGGATTTGATTTGATTTTTTTTACGTGTCCTAGGCATAAAGAAGTTTTGACCACCAAGCCAGGCATCAAGCTAGGATGAACAAAAGACTACCATCTGCTCTGCCCCTGACTGATAGAAGACCAAGAGTACCAACACAAAGCATCTCTTTACCCATTGCCAGGGGGAGAGAACTTTAATTTTAACTAATGTGTTTCAGTACATTATATGAACACACACACGCACACGCGCGCACACACACATACACACACACACACACACACAGAGAGAGAGAGAGAGAGAGAGAGAGAGAGAGAGACTTGTATCCTATAACTGTGCATGATTTGTTATTCTAGAACAGATTTTTTTTTTTTTTTTAACCAACCATTCTCCTCTGGCACCCTATACTTTCTTAGTATGTAAAGGTAAACAGGCCTAGTGTTTCACAGGAAATAGTTTAAGAATGCTGCCTCCTAAAAGTCTTATTGTGCCTTTTGAAGTCAGGTTTCTGAAATAGATGACAATAGATCCACTTCAGTAAAATGGCTCAGGAAGATTTCTTCAAGCAGCTGCCCGATGAATGGGCTCTTGAAAGAGAAGTCTGCCCTAGAGAGCGTTAAGTACAGGTCAAGTGGTCCAGAAATAAATGTCATGTGTTTGATAAACAAAGAAGGAAGGAAGGAAGGAAGGAAGGAAGGAAGGAAGGAAGGAAGGAAGGAAGGA
>NC_034599.1:70877338-70904213 GCF_900095145.1 Mus pahari | reverse complement strand
GAAGGAAGGAAGGAAGGAAGGAAGGAAGGAAGGAAGGAAGGAAGGAAGGAAGGAAGGGAGGGGGAGAGAGAGAGGGAGCAAGGGAGTGAGGGGGAGGGAAGAAGGAAAAAAGGAAAGGTTGTAATAAAATAGGCAGGGACGAGATGAACTGAAATAGATCCATTAATTAATCATCAGGACTTTATCTTCTGAAAGGTGCAAAGCCAGTGAAAATAATATACACCACAGGAATTTTTTAAAAAACTAGTGTTTGACCTAGGCACAAAGAAGCATGCTTTTCAGAGTAGTGAGTCAAGTAGCATCTAGAATTACTGTATCGTCAGAGATGTTCAAGAAGATTCAGTGCCCGGGCAAGCCAGCAGTAGTCCTTCAGTATGGCAAAGGCTCAACAGCAAAAGATGAAGGTCTTCAGATTGTGAAGGGGTGAGGAGAATGGTCGGAGTGTGGAAGAACCAGACCTAGAACAGTGGGAGGAAAGCAGCCAGTTTCCAGGTCTGAGCAGAAGGGGGCGCCAGCGTGTTTAGAGACTTTCCTCTGTAGGAAGCCATTTTTCAGTGTCTCCCTGAAAAAAAACGTGGTATCTTTGAAACACAATGAAACACTGGGTAAAGAAGGAATCTTCTTGAATGTTGAAACCCAAAGCTTCCAGTTACTGCCTTCTGTCTCTCTTGCCCATATGCAAGGCTCAGTAAGTTATCCCATAAAGCGAGATCTTTTTTTCTTATCGTGGTTTGTAGGAAAGAGGTTTCCATTATTTAGTTGATCAAACACAGCAGGGACAAGGTTTTAAAAGTTTTAGGATTCGTACAAATCATTGGACTTATAAAAACAGTGGCATAGAACTGGATTTCTGTGATTTAATATAATATGAAACAAATTATAGCAATTTGATAAAGCCAAATGTAATTTTAAATATTTCACTATCAATTTTTTTTATTATTTTCTTTCAGATTATCCAACTCCTAATGTCAAAGACATTTCCTCATATGAAAGAAAGAATTCAAAAGAAATTACTCTGACTGGATTCAATTCTCTCTTCAATGGTCAGTTAAAAACTCTCTATGAAAATAATGCTTAGTGTCTCTAAAAATACTGTGAATTAACAAAATTATTTTATTTTTTTGAGATCATAATATAATCACATCTTCTCAGATTCTCTTTTCTTCCTCTAAACCTTCCCGACTGCCCCTCCTTTCTCTCTTTCAAATTCACGGTCACTTTATTTATTAATCGTTACATACATTTAAGTATACGTGCATATATTACTACTATAACATTCTCAGTTTGTATGTTACCTGTATGTATGTTTTCGGTGCTGGCCATTTGGTATTAGATAGCCAATCAGTGTGCCCCTCCTTGAAGATGAACATTTCTCCAACTGTCAACATTCCTCAATTGCCTGTAGTTCTTCATGTAGGTTTGAAGCCTCCTGGGCTTCCACCAATCCACATTAACATTGTTGATATTCTGTCTAAGCTCCACCTCCACAGTTCTTGACAGCAGTCAGGTATGCTCCTCCCCACAGTTACCTGGCAACAGTCAGGTAGGCCTGGCCCACTATAAAACGGGCTGCTTGGCCCCTCCTCTCTCTCTTCTTCTCTTCCTCTCTTGCCTTTCTTGTCCCTTTCCCCTCCCACCTCTCTCCATGCCACCATGGCTGGCCTCTACTTCTCTCCTCTCTTCTCTCTGCCTTTCTCTGCCTCTACTATTCTCTTAACTCCCCTCCCCATGCCCTAAATAAACGTTATTCTATACTATACCATTGTGTGGCTGGTCTCTCAGGGGGAAGGGATGCCTTGGCCTGGGCCCACTGAGGCACACCCCTACCCCCACAGCCTGCCAGAAGATATGTTAATAGCTTTCTCTTTTTATGATCACAACAAAGATGTCGAGTTAATTTCTAATCTTTTCTTCGCAGGAGAACTACTCTATGTTGTTGCATGCATGGTAATTACCTGTGGAATTCTTTTCTTGGTGATGCTCAAGTTAAGGTAAGTGAATGCAACTCAGAAGGGAGGGAGTGAACAAAATCAGGAACTTGGAATGAAGGTTAAATAGAACTTGATGTGGGATAAGTCTATGGACTTTCAGTCTTCTGTGTAAGGGAAAATGTGACCACAGGGGATTCATTTTATGTTGCATTTGCAGGTACATATGATTATGGCTTTCTTCCAGTTATGATGCTTATCAATCTATTGCCTGAATTTCCCTACAGCAAACTGAATTGTGCTCATTCCTGTTCACTTATTTAGAAAACTGATCAACAATAAGTCATGCATTGTATGATTCAATTACATTTACCTGGACACTTATCACCCACCATAGCTTCTTATACACTGATAAGTTCTATTCAAGTTTTAATAAATATTTATTGAAAGTCATGCTCAACGAGGTTTCATGCCTACCCATAAAAAGAGTGCTACTGTCTGTACTCTTTGCAAATCCTTTCCCTTACCTTAGCTGCATTCATTGCCAGAATGTGCTGATTTCTACAGTTTTAAATCCCTGGATTTTAAAATATTTTAATGTATTTAGTACTGAAAAATAGATAACCTGCTTACTTTTAATTGAAAAGAACAACCTCATATAAAGTGTCATGTTCACTTGCCCAATCATTATACATGTATTCATATGTATGTTTAGTTGAATAGCATATATCTTTATATGGGTTTCTCTTTGACTACAAAAGAAAGTTTGCTCAGTCAGCTGCATAGTGCATGTAGACATGTACTGTGCACATATACTGTGTATATGGCTTAAAATATTCAGAAACACCTCTCAATTATTCTGCTTGCTTTATTATTTCATGACAAGCACACTGATTTGAAAGAAGAAAAAAAAAACATAGTTTGCTATCCCAGGAAAGCCCATACATAGATAGATCTTTTTAGCCACATACATCATATGAAGTTAACGTTGGCTAAATGGACTCATGAGGCCTCACATGCAAAATGACATCACACATAGGCAATGGAGTTACCCAAGAATTCAACATGTTTACCTCTGTTTCTGCTTGAGCAAATATTCATGTTTTTTTTTCACTAGAGGGCAGAAAGAGTGTTATTATTATTATTATACACAAAATCTTGAATTTACTCACTATATTTACTGATTTGTTCTTTGGGTTTTTTGGCACTGGGAATTGAACTTAAATAGTCCCATGTATGTTAGGCAAAATCTCGACTGCTGGGTCACAGACTTGGTTGTAATGCATCACTTTAAGATAAACTATTCATACTATTAGGTAAAAATTATTAGCCACATAATTTTAAACTATGTTATGTAGTAAGACCCAGAATTAAAAAAAAAAAAAGCCCACATCAAAGGTATCGTGAACAAAACAGAATAAAACATAAACCAACAACAAAACTTCCTTTACTTATGATCTAGAATTGGAGAATACTCTTAACAGACTTCAGTCACATATTCCCAACAGCCAGTTTAGCCATGTGGATACAATAGGAAGACATGTAGTCAATAGGAAGAATTTCTCATGTCTTTTCTATGGTTATACTAAACTAAAATACCATCTTAAAATAAGTTTTTGAGAAACATATAGTTGAAAACTTACTTTCTTGAAAATAGTCAATTAAATAAAATTATTTGGAGACCATAGTGAAATATATGATAGTCCTTAGAAAGACTTAGAATATTCCACTCGGGAAACTTTATGCTCAGGAACTTCATTATCCCCATCTCTTAACAAAGATGCTATCCCTAAATATAAAAGCACATTTATAAGGAGCTGAAACTGATGTCTTTAACATCTTCTCTTATTTCCTTATAGGATACCAAGTAATAAAAGAGATTCCTCGCCCATCGAAATAGCTGGAGGTGTCATTATTCAGTGAGCCACAGATTACTTATCAACCACATGTCTGTGTGGCTAACCAATGGAAAATTACATTTGACAATAACCCAATTTAAGATGGATTTGAAAATATTTAGTCATTATATCTAACAGTGATATACCATAATGATCACAGACCTGTTTTTGTTTTCTTAAAAATATTTGAATAAATACTTGTAGTGGTGTCATAACTAGTTGATAACATTTTCATTAAAGTCAACAGGTGTCCTGTAAAATGTGACAGATTTGCTGGAAGACTATCAGTGCACATATCAACTTCTATCTTATGGAACTAATCATAATTAGTGTGTGCAGTTTTCTGAATAAGGTTATAGTTTCCCATTAAGTTGGTAAAATTAAAATGCTAATTAGAACATTGAGTATATTTGTTATTTGTATATTCTTACTCAGTGTCCAATCATTAAACAAATTGGTAACATTGAACATATTTACTTAGATGACTGCTTATGAAAATAAGAACTAACATCCTACAAATTTCATAATTTAAATCGTATTGAATTTTACTTTTTATTTGGTGTGTTAAGATCCATAAATATATAAAGCAACTACATTAGTTGAGAAAAGTCAATGTTTACTCCAATAATGATATAATTTGTTAATTTATTTATTTTTTCTAATTAATGATCATGAATGTAATCATCATGAAATAAAAAAGACATACTTAAATTGCTATTTTCTGTATTTTCTTCTATACCGCTACTTTTGTCTGGTTTGTCACCAATATAATTGTGTTTAGAAAATATATTTACCAATTAATGAACATATATTTCACAAGTGCATACAATCATAGTGACATTAATAGTTCAGCATCTTAAGGTTGGATTGTCTATATTCACTCAAAATATAAATATTTAATAACCCAAGGACACCGTGATAGTAATTAAAGATAAATTTGCAATTAAAGGTCAGATATATTCCTCTTCCTTTGTCTTGTTTTTATTAAAGTGCCTACGTTAAATTAAAATTGAGTCTACCACTTAGTTCTGTGTATTTCTGGCAACTAAAAAGCAATATTTCACATTTGAAAGAAGGCAAGTAAGATTCGGTAAATCACAAATAACTACAAAGAACTCCATACAACCTAGTGGACCTGTAAAAGTTGCCTTGAAGAGAGTGCATGGATTTCCATCTCCCAGCTACTGCTATCGAGTGAAGAACTGCTAACTTCTAAGTGGAAGTACCTCTTTGGAAAGCAATGTTCTGAAAAGAATGTCAGGTTGCTTTTAGGAATATTTTATTTCAGCAGAATTCCCTCAGGCTTTCCTGAGAAATTAGCACTTACCAGCTAGAACTCAGAAAGGTCTCCTGAGAAAAAGTTTGAGAAGAGCATCAGGATTTTATGGTCACCCCAAAGCTATGGCTCATATGTGTTTCTTTGTTTTGTTTTTTAATCTGCATCCTAGTATCATTTATATCAAAATTAATACAAATTAATGATAAGTAGAAGATACCTTCCTTTTTATTTTCTAAACTATTTCACAATGATAAGCCTAGTAAACCTAAGAATAAAATCTAAAGGACACTGTCTGCAATTCTTTTCGCACTCCTATCAGACTGGTTTGCTCTTTCAATATCCACTGTCCTCAGAATTTGAGATGAAAACTTGTAGTGGTAAATATTTAATGATGCAAGGTTCCCAGCGGGTGCGCGCACATCTCTGCACCTGCCCAAGAGCTCTGAATTTATGAACAAAAGCAGCGTTATTTTTAATACGCCCTAAGCTGGGCCTTTCCTATACCTCCACGTGGCTAACACACTCTCCTCCCTGATATCTTGAGTCATTTTTTTTAATCTATTCTTTATCTTTGTTACCCCAGTCCCAACAGGGGGAGTGGCCCCTGGGGCCCCTTTTCTCTGATTCTTACAAGCTACCTTCTCTGTCTTTCACAGCTCTTCTGTTTGTATCCTCCTTCCTTCTTCCCTGATGATTCCTTTTCCCTGTCTTGCATTTTCTCTCCAGAAATCTTCAAAGTCCCGCCTCTGTCCACCTGCCCAGACACTGGACACTGGCTCTTTATTGACCAGTCAAAAACCAACTGTTGGCATGAACCCATAGCAGACTGCAAATTCCCATGTAAGCACAAATCAAATCCCCAACAAGGACTAGCTGAACTGAATGGTATTTGAATTTCCCAAGTTGTGCCCCAAATAGGTCTCTGAGGTGTCAGTGTCTGATTTCCCAAGTTATTCCCTAAATAAGCTAGCAGAATGCCGGTCTCCGAAGTCTCCCGGGTAGATAAACCTATAGTGAAACATATGCACTTAATCCCATGTTTATAATATTCTATTGTGAAACGTATGCAGTTAATCGAATGTTTATAACACAGCTTTCTGTAACCTTCTATAAAAACTACCATGGGGCTTTAATAACAAAGGCCTGAAGTGTTATTTAAGAAAGATTGGCAGGCTTAAATATAAACACACAATTTCATAACACTATGGAATTTTTTCCGTCTCGTTCATATAATTATGTTAGTATATGAAGTATAATATATGATTTTCTGTTGAGTGTAATAGATATCTGGTATTGTCCGTTACAGCAGAAATAACTGAGACATAATCTGATAAAATATTTTCTAAATCTTTTATATCTAATAGCAACTATAAAAAGTCTCTGAAGTAGAATATCCTTTCTTAAACCTCAAGTTTGCGTTGGACTCATGCTCTTAGTGCAAATTAAGCATAGTCTTTGATTCACAAGTTTAATATTTTAAAATAAAATTGGCATATGTTGTGGATAGACATTCTTAAAAGGATTACTGTATCATTTATTATATTCCATAAAATGATATTGACCAAAACTCTGTGCATAGAGGGTTGAAAGTGCTCAGTGGTTAATGACACCCGTAGAGGGCATGGGTTTGGTTCCAAGAACAGACATAGCTATTCACAAACATGCATAACTCTAGTTGCTAGATCATTCAATGCCCTCTTCTGGACTCCCAGGTAATCTGATACACATTGGCACACATAAATACATGTGTGTATACACACACACTCATACTAACAAAAATTAAAACTAACTTTTAAAAGGATATATGTATGTATGTGTGTATGTATGTATTTTACATGAATTATATAATTTAATTCTAAAAAATTGTTCATTTTTCTATTGATTTATTTTCAGAGATAAGAATTGGGCCCAAGTTCTTGCATATATATTTTTTTAATGTTTTATATTATTATATTTTCATTACTTTTATTTTTTTACAGTTCAGTCATTACCCCAATCCCAGGTTCGCCCTCCTACAGTTCTTCATCCCATTCTCCCTGCCCCCTGTCTCCAATCTCCAAGAGGGTGTACCCCTGACCCTTGCCAAGCCTCCCCACTCCCTGGGGCCTCAAATCTCTAGTGGGTTGAACGTGTCTTCTCCCATAAAGGCCAAACTAGGCAGTCCTCTGCTATATATGAGTCAGGGGCTCAGACTAGCTCTTGCATGCTGCCTGGTTGGTGGATCAGTGTCTGAGAGATCTCAGGGGTCCAGGTTAGTTGAGACTGCTGATCTTCCCCCTCCTCAGCTTATTCCAGCCTTTCCCTATTGAAACCACAGGGGTCCCTGGCTTCAGTATATTGGTTGGGTGTAAGTATCTGCATCTGTCTCAGTCAGCTGCTTATTGGGGTTCTCTCAGAGGACAGCCATGCTAGGCTTCTGTCTTTAAGCACACCATAATATCAGTAATAGTGTCAGGCCTTGGAGCTTTCCCTTGAGATGGATCCCAAAATGGGTCAGTCACTGAACTTCCTTTCCCTCAGTCTCTTCTCCATTTTTGTCCCTTCAGTTCTTTTAGACAGGAACAATTCTGGTCAGACTTTTTGACTGTGGGATGGCAACCCCATCCCTCCACTTGATGCCCTGTCTTTCTACTTGAGGTAGACTCTTCAAGTTCTCTCTCCTCACTGTTGGGCATTTCATCTAAGGTCGCTTCCTTTGAGTTCTGAGAATCTGTCACCTCCCAGGTCTTTGGTACTTTCTAGAGGGTCCCCAACACCCCCCCCTCAGGTTGCATATTTCCATTCATTCCTCTGGCCCTCAGGGCTTCAGTCCTTTTCCTGCCCCTCCCCCCATGCCTAATCATGTTTCCCCTTTTCCCTCCCCCTCCCCTCTCCCACCAGGTCCCTTCCTCCTTCTGCCTCCCAATTGTTTTCTTCTCCCTCCCAAGTGTGATTGAAGCATCCTCACCTGGGTCCTTTTCTGCTTGTTAACCGTCTTGAGTTCTATGGATTATATCTTAGGTATTCTGTACATTTTGGCAAACATCCACTTATTCACGAGTACATACCATGCATATCCTTTTGAGTCTGAGTTATCTTACTCAGGATGATATTTGGATATCCCATCTATTTTCCGGAAAAACTCATGATGTCCTCATTTTTAATAGCTGGATAGTATTTCATTGTGTCAATTAACATTCTACTACTGACCTATATACCCAGCCCTTTTTATAGAACTAATGGCTAAATACATTGAGCAATTTCTCAAAGAGTCATGGTTTTAGATATATTGAATCACTAATTGAATAAAGGCCTATTATATTTCATAATATTCTATTACCCAAGAGCCACCACTATTACCAATAGTTCCCCCAGCTTTAATTATGAAAGATTAGTGCTAGCAAAATAAAGAAGAATACTTACTTTTGAACTTCCTTTCATGAGTTTCTATCTAAATTAGTGTATACCTTGATTATTAATTAAGTACTCTTACCTGTAAGTAAACAACTTAAGTAATAAGGAATACCTATTACTTTCTCTAACAGAATCCCAAAGAAGAACGGCTCAATTATTGGTTCGCTGATGTCATCAGAGGCTCAGATTTTATTCTCTGACAATGTTTTGGTGGGTGGAAGAGTTTAAATGAAATTCAATAGATTTAATTGAAACCATTGATACATATAAATTAATTATTGAAATCATTCTGTTCTGACCAGGATTGACCTGACATCATCTGATAACAGTAGACATAAGCCAAAATGTGTTAGCCAGGGTGACAGGGGACAGCTGCCACACAGGCTGTTTCAGCTGCAGAAGTCAACATTACCTTGACCTAGAAAATAGATTAAATGGCCACAGAGTAACTGGATCGGTTTGAGTTTACTTTTATTTTTCATTTGATTATTTAAAACCAAATAACCTATACTAAGACAGGGTTTCTCAGCCTACAAAGGAGCTTAAGGTCTGCCAATCCAGAATTGTGTTTCTGTTTCTCAATAAATGTTTCACCTACTAGGAAAACAATTCTTGTATTTTGTGTCAGCAAATGCAATACCACTTTTAGGGAAGTATTTTCAACAAACACTGGAACCCTTCATTCACCAAAAGGAGGCGGTTCTGTTGTCCACAGTCAGGATGCAGAACACATAAGTTGTGGCAGCTCAGTGCTTCGTGGGCTTCTCTTCATTCTGGAAGCAGCATTTCACATAAATGTGCTAAGAATAGAGACTTGACCTATTAGCTAGATATATTATAGAATATATAGAAATAATATAGAATAACAAAATAAGCATGGGAATGCTAAATCAATCATTTCACTTTGAACCTTCTCAAAACTCATCTTTAACCTTTCTTTATTGGCATATTACCCCAAGTAGCCTATTTTTACTTATGGTACCCCAGAATTCACTGTATCAAAACATGTATACATAGGTACATGTATTGTTTAAACCAAGGTTTAAAAAATGTTTTATATATATATATATATATATATATATATATATATATATATATATATATATGTGTGTGTGTGTGTGTGTGTGTGTGTGTATCCTCAAACATGAGGATATATATAGAGGGTGTTATTGGATGCTATTTTGATCTACAGTTATGCTATTTGGCAGTACCACAAAAGGACTACTTATACCCATCTAGTAATAACTGAGTGTCCATTCATCAACCTTTCTCTTCCTTCTCTCCCCTAACTTTCTGCAGTCCCTCATAATCACAGTTAGACTCTTAACTTCAATGACATCAGCTTTTTCTTCTTCTTCTTCAAATTCTGCATACAAGTGACATCGTGAGGCACATGTTTGTCTGTCTCTGGCTTACTACACTTAATGATATCCAGCTCAATCAATGTGGCTATAAACACCAGAATATCATCCTTTCATGGGAGAACAGTGTTCCAGTATACATAAAGTTCCTCATTTTCTTTATCTGGTGATTTAAACACAAGTTGCTTTCATCTCTTGGTTGATGTGAACAATACTAAACCAAGCAGTAAAGTGTAGGGTTTCATTGGTGATGTTTTTGTTTGTTTGGTTGGTTGGTTTTGTTAGTTTTTTTGAGAAATTAGTTTCATTTCCTTTGAAAAATACCCATTTGTGATATGAGATGCATTATCTATGTGTTCTATTTTTAATGTTTCAAAGGACCTGCACTTGTTTTCCTTAATGTTCATAACCAATTTAACTACCACCATTTAGAACGTTTTTTGTTCCTCTTTGTCCACATCCTCATGAATATCTGTATTTCATCTTTTTGATAATGGCCAACTTTTGTGGGTTTCAATAAGATGTTTCAATAAAAATTTGATTTATATTTCCCTGATGATAAGGATAATTTTATAAGCCTGTTGGGCATTTGTATGGCTTTTAAAAAAACCTTGCTAGTTAGACCTTTGACCTTGTATTTTCTGTTATTATTTTATAACTGTGTTGTTTGTGTTCCTGATAGTAAGTTCTGTATATGAAGTCCTTGTCAAATGTTTTGTTCACAGTCTGTGTGTTGCTTTTTCAATCATCTGCGTGGTTCCCTTTTAACTTTGTAATTTGATGTAGTCATATTTGCCTATTTTTGCTTTAATTTTTATGCATTGAGGGTTAGATAAACTCTTTTAAACAGTATATGCTCAATGTATTATGGAATCTATAGGAGTAATTTGCCCAAAACATATAAGGTTATGAGATATAGTCTACAAGCATACATAGGTCGTTCTGTGGTTTGTGAGCTTCAATTCTTATAACATTACATTACAAGGACAGATGGTTAAAAACATTCCTGGTCTCTACCTCCAAATTTCTGATTTGGTTCTTCTGCATTGGGTGAATTTGCATTTCCAACAGATCCCACAATATGCCAACACTCCTCCTCTGGAGGTCATTGCAAGTAGATCTCAATTCTTTATGTTCATCTTAGTATTCTGACTTTTAGACTTTCTGATATCCTTACCCTTTTCCAGAAATTATGACTAAATAGGTACATCATGGTCCAGAATATTCATACATTTTTTGATTCCCTGGTCTTCTGCTAGCTCTCTAAGGAGTGAAGCAGCTACTTTGCACTCCTATGGGAAGTAAAATTGTCAGTTATTTCTTGTGTACTGGAACATTATGCAGTCCTTAGTGAAAGCCAAACTCAACTTTGTTCTTTGTTTTATCTTTCTTGTCTGCCAGTGTCCCAGTCCCACGTTGATTTGACACACAAACTGCATGTGGCTTGTTGCTGAGAAACAAGAAATAAGAAAGTTTCCTACATATGCTGGAAAGTTTCCTACACTTCTCTCAGGGTCATTGTTGCTCCTGATTTCTTCTTTGGACTGAAACCCATTCTAGAATCAACCAGAAGTGTCGTTCTGATTATAGGGGGCAGGGATTAGTTATTGGGAAGTGATGAGGTCCAGATATTAAAGATGAACTTCATACCTATCTTCTTATGCCCCACTCTCTCCAAGGGGCAAAGCACCTATGTTGTTTGTGACTTTTCTTGTACCAGACCTTCCACAGTTTTTCTATTATAACATTCATTATAAAGTGATAACTTCAAATCTGCAAAAGTTGGGTCATTATTGGTACTACTTTAGAACATTTCTTTTTTTTATTATTTTTAGTAGATATTTTCTTTATTTACATTTCAAATGCTATCCCCTTTCCTGGTTTCCCTCATGAAAACACCTGTCCTATTCCCCTTCCAGTGCTCACCAACCAACCCATTCCCACTTCCCTGTCTTGGAATTCCCCCACACTTGGGCATCGACCCTTCTCAGGACCAAGGGCCTCTTCTCCTATTGATGTCCAACAAGGCCATCTTCTGCTACATATGCAGCTGGAGCCATGGGTCCCCCCATGTGTACTCTTTGGTTGGTGGTTTAGTCCCTGGGAACTCTGTGAGGTCTTGTTGGTTGATATTGTTGTTTTTCCTATGAGGTTGCAAACCCCTTCAGCACACAGTGGTTCAATGAAAAGTTGAGCAAAATAGGGACTACTTCAATCAAAAATTAATCATAATAAATGAGTAAACAAGAACAAAGAAAGTCAGAAGAAGTAGAAATTGCAAGTCAGAAGAGAGAAAAGATAAAGGAATAAAATTCCAGAATCTTGCAAATGTAAGTCCTTTCCTCTCTTTCTATCATCTGTGTTGTCTCTATTACATAGCAAAGACAAGAGAGTTCTTATTATCACAGCATAACAAATTTGAAAAGATAATTTTGCCCCTGTGTGATTGTGGTGGTCTCATTATTGTTTGCAAGTTATCTTTTATGATAGTCACAGCTCAGAGAAGACAATCCTAAGTCAAATGATTTTTCTCATATTGGACTCCACTTCTGGACCAAAATAACCAATCTATTAAATTTAGCTCTCTGAACCCCATCAACATTAAATGGTTTGATTCTTTTTAATAATCACTTCTTTGCCTATATAATGGATACTGATTCTACCATGCACATAGTTTCCCTTCTTGTTGACAGATATCTGGAACTCCCCTGCATCAAAAATCACTTTTCACAGATTTACATTTGAATTTCCACACGTGTACATCCAAGTACATTTGCTTTCTCCCTGATTTGTAATGGCGGCTCTGCTAATAGGTATATAACTAGTGTAGGTTGGGTTATTGTATAGTCATAAGCAATCATAAGCTACTAATAATTTTTAGTATTAGCAAATTTGGAGCCTCCTGCTATTGTTTTCTGTCATCACACCACAATTTCACTATTGGTCAGCTGAGATGACTCCTTCTTGCCTGATCAAGAAGGCTCAGGCTGATAAAATGACTGACCTCTGGAAACTAAAGCCTATGACAATGAACGTGTTTACTTTTAGATTCCCCATCTAGAAGGAACATGTGTCTTTCTATTCATGTCTCATTGCTCCATACAATTCCTATGTTTACTTAAATCAGTGAGGATGGGAAGTAGACTTCAGGGAAGCCCCGGAGATTTTGGGGGATAACATGGCAGTTTAACAAAATAGGTTACATTATTTAAGTAATTACCCTACCTGGCACTCTTCCAAGATGCATATATTTAATATACATCAGAGTTTTGTTTGGCATGTACTAAGTTTTTCTTTATTTTACAGATAAATAACAGTGAGCTTAGAGAGACTAAGTCATGTTTTTAGAATGATACAGTTGATAAGGGACAGAACTGGGACCGAAACTAGATTTTCTGCTCAGTTCAGTTTCTACCGTTTATTGTACTGAATGTGTTCCATAATCTCTCTTGGGATGGGAAAGAGACCTCACTTTTAAATATGGGAAACTGATAAATAGACAAATGGTTCCCATTACCATATCAAGATTAACCTTGGTTTGATGGCTCTGAGTTTCTTCTAGGTCTACTTAAGAAATCAATTGCCCTTGGCCCCAAAGTTGCTTCTAATAGCGAGTAATGTCCTCTCTCTGGGAACAAATTAACTATATGCAGCCTGTGTAAATGTATAAGTAAGGGCTTCAGAAAAATTGGAAAATATGGGCCCAACTGGGATGGGTCAAAGAGTTCAGTGACTTTTGAAAAATAAAAATTATGAACACAAAGTCATTACATGTATAAAAAGAGATCAAGGGAAGGAGTGAGGCCAAACTTATTTGTCTTCCTGCCTTCTTTGTAGTAAATCAAAAACATTCTAATTTAGCCTGTCTCTGACTCTACTGTTATTGGACAGGTAGTTTTACAATTGCTGGATCTCATTTCTTTTGCAAAACAATGCTCTTGCTTTCCTGTTGCTATTCATCAGTATGAATGATTCTTTCTTTCATTTTTTTTTAGTTTAATTTTATGTATATGAGTGTTTTGTCTGTCTATATGTATGTGCACTAGATTCATGCCTTGTGTACAAGGAAGTCAGAAGAAGGCATTGGATCTTCTGGTGCTAGAGTTATAGACAATTGTAAGCCACCATGTGGGTGCTTGTCCTCTGGGAGACACTCTGCTCCTTACTACTAAGCCATCTCTTCATCCCAGAGTGGTGATATCTTACAGTACCACTTAGAGATGCTAGTCAAACAAATTTTGAATCATTGTCATTTACCATTCTTGTGAAAGACCAGAGAGGCCTTGCTTCACAAAGCTGAATGTTAAGAAGCCTTGACTTAATTACACAGATACCTTTGCAAGTTAACACCAATCACAGAAGCATTAAATCATTTAAACACTATATTCAATTTGACTTTTTATTTGGTAACCTGAATTGGACAGAAAAGCAATATCCAAATGTAACAATTTTGGTTGGAACATAATGGTTAATTTTATACTATTACAAGGTAAGTTAGCCTTGATAATAGCTGTTCATTTTTGGACAATAATATAGTAGGAGTTTAGAAATGTTTTTTATCAGGCATAAAAACATACATTTGAAGCTCCTTTTTGCATGCTTTTTTCCCCCAAATCCTTAATAAAGTACATATAAAATTTCAAATTTTATTTAAAACATATTTACAAATGTACATAAAGGAAGACAAGTGTTTGGTTGGTTAAATTTTCTTCCATCTTTTATTAGAACTAAAATCATTTTACTAATTCTTTTAAAAGTCTACCTGTGAAATAAATAATTACCATCCAATATTACCACAAAAAAACCCTTAAAACTTTCTGGTTTTCAGAATATATAGCCATGCATTAAACATTTCTTTGAATGTATTTAAATATTCTACACAACCTAGCATAAAACTAACAGGCCTTCGAACAGGTGGGTAACATAATTTTCTTTTTCCTAATGTGTACCAGAAACTAAATTGCATCTTGCCTTCAATGGAAACCCAACCATTCAGTTATGGTAAACTGGCTTGACAGGAAGTTTATCTTAAGACTTATGTAATCCTTGCCTCTTGTGTATCTTGATATTTAGGGAATATATTTTCTGGGGAGAACATATGGTGGAGCAATCTTTCAGGTTACCTGTTCTGACCCTGAGTTTGCATCACGGGAAGAAAATATGCTTCCAATTAAAATTTTCCTGTGGGAATCCTATTCTTTATGAATTCAGGGTGAAGAATAGCTAAGGAGTCTGGTCTGTGTCTGACAGCTGGTGCAAAGCACCTCGAATCAATAAAACTCTTATTAATTCTATCCTAAGTATTTGCTATTGGTTCATATGGACATGACTCTAAGGGAAAAAAAAAACCTGTAGATTTGGGAGTTTCTAATGCAGGCTATTGTAGGAAAGAATGTTGAATATTTTCAATAGCCTATGAACTGATACAAATAATGACAACTAAATAAATAATTGCACACCAGAAATTTGTACATCAAGAATCATAAAGACATTTGAAGACATACTTTCTCTCCTTAAGTCATTTTCTAGAAAATACTTCATCAGACTTTGAATTAAGGCTATGTGGCCCATGGCAGAGATGAGTTCTCAAATATTTGAACTCACTTTCATGTCAGATCTAGCCATCCATAATAGTACTCCTTCTCAATTGAGTCCTGCTGAGTTCTGAGTCTACAGACTATTTTGCAGGTAAAAGTGCTCTAAGAAAATTTATCTAGTTTTTTCCTTTCTTTGACCCAAGAACAATATATAAGATTTTTCTCTGTTTTTTTTTCTGTTGTTCAGAACATAATAACACGACAAAATTTTTGCTAATTATTCACTGTTATACACTAGTTTCCTATTGTGGGTCTCTATATTTTCCTGGGACATGTGTTATAACCTTTTTGTTTATTGTAGTGACTGTCCCTCACTGGAAAATCAACACTGTGGCCAACATTTAAGAAGGGTTGACCTCTATCTTTCTCTTACTGTGAGTTTCTCACCTTAGTTCCTATGGTTTGGGTAGGACTCACATGTCCTCCAAGGTTCCATGCATTGAAATTCAGTCTCAATTTTGGAACATTATGCTAAAAAAAGCAAGTAAAAATGTTAAATAACTGTGGATTTAGAAGTGTGGCTTTTAGGAGGAGATTAGTATTAGAGAATTTCATTAACATACACCCCTGGGAATGCAGCTGATGGCTTTTTAAGAAATCAAGACAAAAGAGGAAACGTCCCTGTATTTGCATGCCCCCTCACTCAGTGCTTGATGATCAGAAGGCCATCACTAGATGTAAGCACTCAACCTGAAGCCTCCAAAACTTGGAGCAAAACTATACTTCTCTGTATTGCTTCTTTTCCCACGTGTGCTCTGGTATTAGTTGCAATAAAACCTGACTCCTGTAGAGATTAAAGCAGAGCTCTTATCATCAGCCAGTCAACAGGCAGGGAGAACTAACCACTAACTTCTTCCCACTTGGTTAGTCTCAAGAAATTGCTATCCTCATAAATGTTCATATAATAATGGTGTCATTTCATATGGCAAATTAAGTTCTTGGTCATCTTATTAATTTATACCATTTTATTTGCAGGATACGTTAACAATGGGGCAGACTGGAAAGTTTCACTCACTGATCACATTATAAGAGGTTTGAGGCTCTAATTGCAACTCCAAAATATCTACCTAAAAATTCTTAGCAGTATAACTTAGAAGTTTCCTATTAACTTGAGTTTACCTGTCTTTCACAGTTTTCTTCTGTCTTTCTACACAAATGCCTTCTGTGAATTCCCCAGATGTATTGTGCTTCTATCTTACAGGGGCTCTTTGTATACGTGTTCTCATCACAGAATAGTCTTTGCTTCCTCTTCCCTACTTTTACCACTTTATTCTTCATTAAGATTTCATCGGAATCATGTCTTTAGAGTGAATATAAATGGTGCTGGGTTTTGTACCATTTACATCACCTAATAAACTTAATTTTATTTGAGAATAACTTCAATGATTGCCTGACTATCATTTTACAGGGAACTTTTAGTTATTTTACTAATTGCTCCCGATCCAACACATGCCCCCTATTTATCACACTTGACATAGTTGTTTTGCAATCATTCAGTTTCATCCACGCCTACTCATAGATTTCTAATTCTGTTAGGAGTGACAATTTTCTCAAGACAAAACTTTTGCATTAGTAGACTAAACATTGTGATGTAATCCAGTCGTGTTCAGTTACATTCAGGGACCTCTGGAGAGTACAAAAAGATAGATGTAGCTAGATGGTTACCATCACCTATGTCCTTGAGTGTGAAGGGAAATTTTAAGCTGTAGTAGTTACCCTGGGACCATGAGGAAAACATCTAATGATGAAAGCTAACTTGCTTCCAAGATGACATTACAGAATTATGTCATCACCCACTGGAGCACGAGGAGGCAGAACTGCTTTTTCATTGGATCTATCAGTGAAGAGCACAGCAGATAGCTATTCAGAACCCAAAATGGCTTGGTAGAAAAATAAGTATGTGACACTGAGCTTCAGTGTGGTGGGAGTCCTCTCCATAAGATCCTGCTAAGAATGCCTCACTGACTTTAGACTTACTCGCATGCATGTAATTCTATACTTATGCAAGTCAAAGAAAGAAATCCAAAACTTTGACTGTGCCACTTTCCCAGCATTAGAGTTTCATGTCAATAAAGTTAGGGGCTACAACACTGTATTCTTTGTGGAAATTCTACAACTGAGGAAAAGTGTTAATTTTTTATCTATATTCAATGAATACCTGTTAAATTGATGAATAAAATAATGTATTCTGAAATGTCTAGTCAAATAATAGTTCTGCTTTGTAGTTAAAGTTCTTCTGAGGCAGGAGGGCTGGCCTAGAGGTTAAGAGCACTTCCTTCTGTTGCAAAGGACCCAAATTTGGTTGGCAGCACCCATATGGCAGTCCCAACCATCTGTAACTGACTCTTCTTTGGACACACCCAGGCATCCACATGGTGCACATTCATAGATACATAGATTCATGAACATAAACTTTTTGAAAATTTTTTCTGTTGTTTTACAGGAGAATCAACTTGTCTTCATCCTACTGACTTGCATGTTAAACATATCTAACAGACTTCAAAAATTAGATATATCTAGGATGTTAGTTAATTTTTTTTTTGCTGAGATTCACATCATCAGAGAGATAAAATAACATGTGAAATGAAATATGCCATGGCACAGGTTTTTAGAAGTAAAACGGTCTTAAGCCATTGAGGATGGGCTCTTATTTCACCTACGCATCTCAGTATTTACTGAGAATCTTACTAAATAAAGCCTATCAAAACATTTCCAGATAAATAAGATGGAAATTTTAATTTATTTCTTCAGTAATAAAGACTATATTATAAATATTATACTATAGAAATCTTTGTAAAAACCAATGAGAGTACATTGATACATATTATATATATGGTAGAGTCTATTTGAAAATATTAGAAAAATGTTATAGACACCATAAGCAAGTGATGAGGGAGGAGACTCTTATCAGCCTTTATTCCCAAAGGAAATTCTAGAACTTGTTGAGTTGCATATAAGCCATACAGAGAGCTCAAGGGTCGCAATTTCCTCATTGTTACTCATTCTGGGGTGAGCTTTATAGTGATGCATCTTATCTGAATCATTCCTTTGCCTGCAAGTTTTTTCCTTATTCTTGATCTTGTTAGTTATCTCAATGAACTCATTGGTTCACCAACATGGACTTTGGTACAACCATTATATTAGCCTGTTGTAGTTTACCAGTCTAGAGTAAGTAGTTGTGTGTGTGTGTGTGTGTGTGTGTGTGTGTCCGTGCGCGTGTGCACACGTGTGTGCGTGTGTGTGTGTGTGTGTGTGTGTGTGTGTGTGTGTGTGTGTGATATTTCTCTAGGGAAATTCTTATAGAATATCATACAAATTTCTAATAGAGTCATGTAGAGCAAAGAAAAGTAGAAGTCTACATAGCTAAGGAGACTGCCAAATAATCACTAGTAATTCATTTGACAATTGGCATCAATGTCCACCTACTCTCTTGCTCATCTGCCAAGAAATAAGACAAATTTGCCAATATTTTGACATTTCCTGGGTTTGAGGAAATATGGTTAGCTTTTGTTTGTTTGGTCAACTTGACACAAACCAGAGTCATCTAAAAAGAAAGAATATTAGTTGAAAAATGAGATTGGCCTATAATCCAACACTATGGGGCATTTGCTTGAATGATGCTTGATGCAGAAGGGCCCAACCCACTGCTCCATTCCTGAGCTGGTAGTACTGGGTTCCACAAGAAAGAAAACTGGGCAACCTAGGAAGAGCAAGTCAATATATACAGTGTTTCTCCAGGGTTTTAGCTTCTGTCTCTAGGTTCCTGCCTTACCTTCCCCTGATAATGGACTGTATCCTGTAAGCCAAATAAGTTACTCTTGATAATCTTTATCACGGCAATAGCAAGCAAAGACAAATATTGAGACTTGTGCTTGATGCATACTTAATCAACAAAATTCTTATAAATCCCAAGGCAAGTTATACTTACACAAACTCAAGAAAGGTTTGCTGAGAATGCAGAGCTCAGTAAATGCAACATTAACTGAGGCTGTATAATACAAGCACACCAGTGGAAAAGCATGCAATTTTGTGTTTGGAGATAACTTGTCTTTTGGAGAATTTGGCAATCATTTTAAAAACATCCCAGACTTTACATAAAACAGAATGGAAGATGGTCTTTTATGAGCAGATCACCTCTCTATGGGTAACTCACAGAGAGTAACAGGTTCTATTCCAAGACTGAGCTATGGAAGGAATAATAAAAATGATGATACTTAATATTTATTGATCACTTACTAAGTGCCAGGCATTTTGCCAAATACACAGCTTTCTTTTTTTTTTTTTCCCCAGAAAATCACTCCAATGGCTATATAAAAACTGTTGTTTTGTGCGAGGTTTTTGTGTGCATTTTACAGGTGAAGGAAGTGACATTTAAAGGCATTAGATAAATTTAAGAAGGCTATGTTGCATTGAGTAAAGACTGAGAACAATCTGCTTGTCTCCAGAGCCTAAAATCAGGTGATTCCAAAGAAGCCCCATAAACAGAAGGGATATACAAGGTTCATGATGGCTCCCCTCTAACTGCAATGAAATTAGATTCCCTCTTTCTGGGGAACACCTTGTTTTTCAACTCTTTTGTGACTATTCACATTTAACTTATGATTTTAGTTTTACATTATTTTATAAACATATCAGACATTCTTGTCCTCCAGATTTTACAGTCATTCTGATTTCTTTTGTGATGTTCCCATCCCCAGAGCCTTACACATGTGTTGTAGAATTATCAAATGATGTTGGGCACTCCACAACCAGTTGCTCTGTGCTTTCTTGACCAGTTATGGCTTTCTGTAATGGTCTCTGCTGCAAAGAAATGCTTCTTTGATTGGAGATGAGAGCTACACTCACCGGTGGGTATGAGGATAAACGCAGCTAGGAATTGTGCTGGTTTAGTAGCAGTGGATAGTTCTCCTGTAAGGTCTATGACAGTACTAACCCAGGGATAGTTGGCTAGGCTTCCAGTACCAGACATGTTTAGCTCCTATTGAATACACCTTAAATCCAACTAGACAGCTGTTCTTTACTAAAGTTATATGAGAGACACTTAGGCACATTTATAGCTATCTTTTCACGTTTATTATTGAGAGTCATTAGTGTCCCAGTTCACTAGGACTATTGGTTGTTTCCCTCCCTTGGCAGCTTCCAAAGTATCTTCCAGTACTGTAAAGACTAGGTCTCCAGGAAGAAGTTTCCAGGTCAGGTCCAGCTTGAATCTGGCATGCCCTGTGTCTGAAACCCATGATGCCTTCTGCAACAGGAAATTACCTTCAACCTCTGAAACAAAACCAAGGTCAACAGAAGTAGCCTATATTGTACTGGGAGTCTCTTGGACTCCTCTGACCCTAAGACACTGAACTGCATTCCACTGTGTGTATGTTCCACATTATGATAATTCATCCATCATTTGAAGGACATTTGGGCTGTCTTCAGTTTCTAGCTGTTGTGAATAGAGCAGTAATACGGCTGAGCAAGAACTTGTGAAGTAAAGTGTGTGTTCCTTGGGCATGTATCAAGAAGTGATATATAGATCATATGGTAGATTTATTTTTAGCTTTCTGAGAAGTCTCCATACTGATTTTCAGAGTGGCTGCATTCATTTTTAATTCTACTAACAGTTAATGGTGTTTCCTTTGCCTTATGTCCTTGTCAGTATTTTACATCATTCGCTGTGTTGATTTTAACTATTCTAACTAGGGAAGGAGAAAATATAAACTTGTTTTGATTTGCATTTTCCTAATTGCTCGAGATTACAAATCATTTTTGAGGCATCTCTTAGTCATTTTAAATTCCTCTATTGACAAATCTGTGTTCAGAACCATAGCCTATAATTTGAATGGATTTTTTTTTTCTTGACATTCTTTTAGAGTTCATCTTACATTCAACATTTTGATAATCCTCTGTCAAGTGCACAGCTGGTAAAAATTCTTTTCCACTCTGTGGGCTTTCTCTTCACTTCATTGATTCTTTCCTTATCCATACAAAAGCCTTTTGGCTCTATGGGGCTCCACTTGTCTACCCTAAATTCCTGGGCAATTTAAGTCTTAATCAAAGTTTTGCCTACACCTATGTAGCTGTCCAACAGCCATGGATGAACTGGGTTACCTGAAAGAGGGGCTATAAATGTAAAAGAACAAAAGAAAGGGGTGGGGGAGCAGGATCAGGAGAGGCAAGAGATGGATGAAGCCAAGACAAAAGTTTCTGATCAAGGCTCAAAGTTTAATATTCAGCACTGTATTTACAAAGGGAGAGCCCACAGACCCCATCCTTTGTTTCAACTGGATTAAGTTGCAAAGCAAACTCACCTGGCAGTCTACTACTGTAGGAAATTGCAGGTGGCAAAGGCTGAAGACTCCACTTAGATCAGATCCACCTAGGTGATTAAGATCCAACTGTGGCAAACACTAAAGGTCCATTTAGCCTGCTCAAGGCTGGGTGAAAGGCACACACCTAGCTGCATCTTATAAGGTCTGCCTAACTTTTTTCTAGCTGATTCAGCATTCTCAGGTTTTACATTGAGATCTCTAATTGACCTGGAGATAATGGTTTTTGCAAAGGGATATAGATAGATAGATAAATAGATAGATAGATAGATAGATAGACAGACAGACAGACAGATAGATTGATCGATCTAACATTATTCTTTTACTTGTAAACATCTCATTTTTCCCCCCGCACCATTTGTTGATGATGCTGTCTTTATTGTATCATGTACATTTGGTCTCTTTGTCAATTATTAGATGGCTGTCTGTGTGTTCTTCTTAAGGTCTTTCAATTTTTTCCATTTCTCTATCTGTGCCAGTGCCATACTGGTTTTCTTGCCATGATTCTATAATGTATCAGGAAATCTAGAATGGTAATTACTCCAGCTTTACTTATTTATCTATTCAATGTTGCTTTGGCTATCCAAGAGCTTTTGTGGTTCACATGAATTGTAGGATTTTTTGTTTGTTTCCATGAAAACTGTCTTGGGGATTTTTATTGAGATTGAACAGAATCTGTAAAGGTCTTTTGGTAGAAGGATATTTTTACATTATTTCTACCAATCCATGAGTTTGAAAGCACTTGATATTCTTCTAGTATTTTCTCATTCTCTTTCTTCATAGACTTTAACTTTCCACTGTAGGGGTTTTTTTTTTTGTTGTTGTTGTTGTTGTTGTTGTTGTTGTTGTTGTTTTTCCCCCCCCCGGCTAGATTTATTTCAAGTTATTTATTTTCTTTGAAGCTGTGGTGAACGAGAGTGTGGCCTTGCTCTCATTTTCAGTGTGTCAGGCTATTTGGGGAAGTGGTTTAAGACAGGTATTTTTTCTGTGTAGCCTTGGCTGTCCTGGAACTCACTCTATAGCCCTGGCTGGCCTTGAACTCAGAAATCTATCTGCCTCTGTTTTCCAAGTGCTGGGATTAAAGGCATGTGCCACCACTGCCCTGCAGGACATCTTATGTATAATATCATACCCTCTACAAACAGGGATAGTTTGACTACTTTATTTCCTAATTCTTTCATTTTCTTCTGATGCTCTCTCTCTCTCTCTCTCTCTCTCTCTCTCTCTCTCTCTCTCTCTCTCTCTCCAGGTAGTGCTTCATGCACTATATTCAAAATGAATGGGGATGGTGGGTAGGCCTTTGTTGTACCTTATTTTAATGTGCTTTTCTTGAGATTTTTGTCCATACAGGATTTTGTTGGCTATGGGTTTGTCATATAGAGCATTATATTATTGGGGTTTGACCCATCCAGTTCTACTGTCTCTAGGATTTTTATTATAAAAGCACATTCTTTTTTTTTCAAAGTTTTCTGCATCATCTGTTGAGATGATTATGTAATTTTGTCTTTAAGTCCTTTTATTTGATTTATTAAAATGTTGATTTGTTATGTTGACCCATTCCATACATCTAAGGGTTAAAGCCAACTTGATCATAATGGCTAATCTTTTTTATATATCCCTGTATTCTATTTGTAAGTATTTTATTGAGGACTTCAAAATCTATGTTCACCAGGGATATGTTGTTGTTGTTGTTGGTATATCTTTACCTGGTTTGGGAAGTAAACTAATATTGGCTGCATAAAAGGAAATTGGAAGTACTCTTCTTTTGCTTTAGTTTTTATTTGAGTAATTTAAGAAGTATTGTATGTATGTCTTCTCTGAAATATGAATATACCATTATTTTCACATAAAATTATATTCACATATTTTATATAGAAAATATGAAAATAGAATTCTGCTAGAAATGAATCAAATCTGGACTATTTTAGTTGGATTGCCTTTTATTACTGTTTGACTCTCTGCATTTGTTATGAGCATATTTCATTTGTTGGTCTTCTTCCTTGTTTAATTTGTGGTTTGAATGAACCTAGAAATCCATCCATTTCTTTAAAAACTTTCCAACCAAATGAGATACAGGTTTGTAAAATATTCCCTTATGATTCTATATTTCTTTGGTGTCAGCTGTAATTATTTTCCTGTTCATTGATATTTCTGTTCATTTGAATCATCTCTTGGCTTTCTTTCTTTTCTTTTTTCCTTCCTTTCCTTTTTTCTTTCCTTCTTTTGCTTAGCTATACCAAGAACAGTTTGATTTTGTTTAACTTCTCAAAGAATCATTTCTTAGATTCACTGGTTCTTTTATTCTTTGTGTCTGGTATGATAATTTCTACTCTGGTTTTAATTATTTATTGCTATTACTGGATTTGATTTTTTGTTTTGCTTCATTTTTGATTGTTTTTTGCTGTTATTGTTGTTTGTTTACATCAAGTCATGTATCTGTACTTTTATTTTCTCATGTAGGCACAGACAGCCAAACATTCTCCTTATAAGACTGCTTTTAATATGTCTCTGAGGGCTTGTTATATTGTGTTTTTACTTTAGTTTATTTCCACATTTAAATTTTTTTTTTAATCCATTCATTGTTCTATAAAGAGTTGTTTAATCTCTATGGGTTTGTGTACTTTTTAGAAATTTATTTGCTTTCAATTTTGTTTCATTGCATTATGATCAGATAGGATGTGTCTTATTTCAATTTTTATGAATATCTTATAATTTGTTTTATGCCCCAGTCTTAAATGTATTTTGGGAAAAAAACCTGTGGGCTGCTAGCTAGAATGCATATTGGCATTTTGGTAGAATAGCTCTAGATATCTATTAAGTCCATTTGGTGTATGTCACTAAATTCTGATGTTTGTTTATTTTTGTTCAGATAACCTGTCCATTGGAGAAAATAGGGTATTAAAATCACCTACTAAAAATGAATGAATGTTACTGTGCTTTTATTTTAACTAATAAGCTTTTAAAAATACTTATAAACTTTATTTTAAATGCTGGTAAATAAATAAAACCATCACATAGCGAAGTCAACCAGATTTATACTCAATAAAACTAAATGCACATCTATACAGTTAGAGCAGACCTCTGAAATGGTAAATGTGAGGTTCACATTAAACTTTACACTTTCACTATCTAATGTGTTTTTTGCAATTATCTACCACCAAAAACATTAATAATAACATCTATGACTGAATTAGAACTAGAAAAACAAGTAGATGCATGTCCTCTTTCAGACCTTGGGTCTATGACTAGACTAAATCATCTTCATCCTTCTATATAGACTTGCTTGACTAAATCATCTTCATCCTTCTATATAGACTTGCTTGCTTTCTTTTCTCCATGTTATATCATACTCATGTGTGTGTGTGTGTGTGTGTGTGTGTGTGTGTGTGTATTTGGGTAGGTTCAACACATGAGAAAGAATGGGTGTGGTTTCCTGTTTTTCTGGCTGAGATTGTGTGACTTTGCTTAATATTGGTCTATCTAATTCCCTTATTTTTTAACTTCATTTTTATAAAGCTGAGTAGTATATGTATATATACATACATATACATACATATGTGTAATTATCCATTTATCTGTTAATAGACAGTAATAGGATTTTTATGAAATCGAGTGCTAAACTACTTTATATTCTAACATATGGAATCTATTAGCTTAGTCTATGGATGGAATATACACCCATTCAAAGTTTGGCTCCTAGGAGCTGATTCCAAGGTCAGCCAGATCTTGAGGGAAGCACCTGGAAAGTACAGGCCTTGCTGCTTGTGGTTTTTTTGCTCCAGGTCACACCACTGCCCAGAGAAAGGAGACTTTCTTCTAAAGAGCATTAGCACTCCCTAGTAGATGGCTTTCAAACATCGATGCTTAAAGCTTCATTCCAGACAGACTGAAACCAAATATTGGGGCTAACATATAAATATATGTATTTTAACCTGCCCCCACCTCATTCTCCCTAGTTAAATCTGCAGTTTGGAATGGGACCACATAATAAATTTGTCTGTACATTAGCAACAGAGACACTTAATCCTGAAATACACATAACTGAAAATGATAAGGTCTGGAAACCATGTTATTAACCACATTGATAACAGATGACATAAAATCCTGCCTTTTCCTTAAGAATACACACAGTAGGTGTTTGAATAAATGTTGCAGCTCAAGTTCCTTGCTAACAGAAAGAAAGATTACAGAGTTTGGTTTTAACTGGCCTGGCAGGAATGAAACATCCTAAGAAGATACTTGTATGTCTCAATCTGACTATTAGACAGCTCCAACAATGGACCAGAAAAAACTGGAATCTTCTGAGAAAGTTCATGCTGGGAGAAGTAAAAGGCACAGCCAGAGGAAAGCCTGTCTCCAGCAGAGCGATTTTACACAGTTCTCGCACCTTCTCAGCCTAACAACAAGGGATCAGACCACACCTTGACCAGTATTGTTTAAGTGCAGCCTTCTACTTAAGCCTCCTCGGTCTCACTTCAGGACCCAAAATTTAGACTCATTCAATGGATATCATTGTCCCTCTTCCCAGTGTGGCTACACTGAATAAATCCTTTCTTCTGCCCTGCCTTCCAATTTAGCTGTTTCCCTGGGCTTCTTAAGAATCGGTGGTTGCTGGACTGGTTTCTCGAGGTACAGAATGTGAACCCAAAGTTTGGTAGCATGAAGCGGAAGCTGCTTAATTGCTAGGTGCAGCTCTTGCGTCTTCTGCTCTTCAGCAGGATTTTGTGCTCCCAAGCCCAGCACTCAGTTTTCCTCTCACTTGGTTCTTGCTGAACAATTAACACTTTTAAGAAAGTGGGCAAAGTGGGTACTATGCAAGTGAACCATAAAAGTGCAAATGTTTCTCTTAAATTTTTTATTTTCCCTAGCATTCTTTATATCATTTGCTTTCCTGGGCACTGTTTGCTTTCTTTTCTGTGATAGGAATGGAACCAGTACATTTTGGCTTAACTATCGCGCTCCATCCCTAGATGCTGATATTTATTTATTTGTCTGTTTGCTTTTAATAGCTTTGATTTTAAATATAGGTAGACAGACAGACAGACAGATATATATATATATATATATATATATATATATATATATATATATATATATATATA
>NC_034599.1:70860696-70877233 GCF_900095145.1 Mus pahari | reverse complement strand
TGTGAGCCACCATGTGGTTGCTGGGAATTGTACTCTGGAAAAGCAGCTAGTGCTCATAACCACAGAGCTATCTCTCCAGTCCAATGTTGATATTAACAATTCCTTCAGTGCAAAAATACATCCATTTTTATTTCAACTATTCATCCTGTATTTTAAAGACTTTGACAAGTGACTTCTCAAAAATATAATTTAAAAATAATGATCTAAAACATAAATCTTAAGAAATATATTCTCAAAAAACATTCTCAGGAAATCTAAAAAATATATCTCTTTGAAAATTATCCTTAATGAGATGGTTGCCTTCCTTGACATCCTAAGTATTTGAATTAAACTTTTTTCTTATTTTTCTTCAAGCTAAAATTTGTTAGAAAAAATATAATGGCAGGCCCCTGCCATGTTAGGGTATTAAGGATGTAAGAGAGACAACCCAATAGGGAACACATATTCTGATTGGGAAAAACAAAAAACAAAAAAAAAGAAAAAAAACTAGACAATAACAAATAGTTAAAAGTCTACAATAAAAGCTTGGTAAGCTATTCAAATATTCTAGGGTGGGTAAGCCCTCTCTGGAGACTGCTTTCTTCCAGTAAGGAGCTGTAGAGTATCCAATCTCAGGATAAGGAATGAGATTCAGGCAAGCTGAATACTTGGACCAAGGCAACATTGAAATGAAACCCTGGGTTCCCTGTCTCTCACTGCGCATCTACTTAAACCTATTTAAGGATTTCACTCTGACTGCACTTGCAAGCTTAGTATTTAGCAAGGCTAAACTTGTAATCAGATAAATGGGTTACTGGCAGGGGGCATGCCCACCATGTTTATGAACAGAAGCTTAAAGACAGCAAGACTTCTCCTGCCTGCCAAGTTTAGGTGAATCTGAATGCTTACTTTAGACTGCATTGTTGATAGTGAACTCTCAATTACAAGGAACCAGTCATGCCCAGGGCAAGCCTTACAAACAGAGGGGATACCAGGGTTAAAGAACCTGCTCTTCAGTAGTCTGAACCACAGCTTATACCAGAATCTCAGAAAATAAAAACACAAAACTTTCAAAATGTCCAGAGGCACAAGTATCCATTGATATTATGACAGCTAACACTGGTTTCAAGGGTTTTTGTTGTTGCTGCTGCTTTTTGAGAAAGGAAAATATTTATTGTTTATAAGTGTACAAACTTTTTATTTTATTTTTATTTATTCACGTTACATCCCGCTTACTGTCCCTCCTCCCAGTAACTCCCTCCAAAAATCCTCCCACCTTTCCCCACCTCCCTTGTCCTATGAGAAGATGGAGGCCCCTCTAGGTAACCCCCCACCCTGGTACATCAAGTCTCTGCAGGTCTAGGTGCATCCTCTCCCACTGAAGCTGAAAAGCTTCTGCTAGGCAAAGGACACTGTCAACAGGATAAAACAGCAGCCTTCAGATTGGGAAATGATCTTCACCAACCCTGTATGGTTTTAGTTTTAATTATTGTGCTTTAAAAATATCCTCTCAGGGCCAGATCAAGTGTTTTGAATTGGCCCACCCCCTCATCTACCCCATTGATGAACTGTCAGAAGGCATGAAGTGGCTGGTCCTAAAGATTCAAAGGTCACAGGATCCCATGACACAGGGCAATAATAGGATATCCAAGAGATGTCCCAGAGAGGTTCTATTATTGATAGAGTAGCAGAAGCCAGGAGCTTTGTACAAGACCAACAAGTCCATTGCAATGAATATTTATTTGCAAGCAAAGACGTATGGACAAACTGTGAGACACACTGGGACACACTAGAGCTTCTACAATGAGACTTTTTCTTTCTTTGTTTGGGGGTAGGTTGCAAGGGTAGAGGGCAGGTCCAAGGGGAGGGGGAGATGAGTGGGATTCGGATGCATGATGTGAAATTCACAAAGAACCAATAAAAGTTAAAAGAAAAAAATTAAAAAGAACTGCTCTTTCTGGTGCAAATTCGCATCTGGACAGCAGCCTCTTCAGTTTCCAGGTTCTTGAGTCTCTTTACAATGAACAGAACAGAGACACATGGATATTAAAAGGAAGGAGATGGTTTACTACAGGAGAGAGAGAGCAGTGGGAGGGTGCTTGGAAGCATGCTAGACTTCACTGTGTTCTGGTTCTAAAAGACCAAAAGGAAAAGGCAGGGCTACATGACCTCACCTGGGTAACATGCATAGTTGTGACAATGTTCCCTTCAGTGAATGGAGCCCACACAAACTAAAAGCTTCTGGTCTTTCCAGCTCTGAATTTGTTGGACCAGTCCGTAGGCATGGGGGTCCTACAGGCAATAGCAAAATCATACCAGGCTGGTAGCTGTACAGTGAGGATCATGAAGAAGGGTAACACCTTAAGGTCACCGTGTGGTGAATTCATGACATCATCGGAGTTGCATCAGGCTTAACTTGTTCTACTGACGGTCTGCTGTAGCTGTTTCAAGAAGTTGCCTATCCTATTATCTCCTCGACTTTGTTCTGATGGTTCTCCACCACGTTGTTTGAGGAGTATGATGAGGAAAGTGCTATAAAATATTTCGACACAAGTCTTCTGATGCTTATTAGACAGCCCCCAAATCTGAAATAAACAGAACAGGCAAGTACTTACCAACTCCGCTGTAAGGGTTCTGTTAATATGTGAGCTGTGACACGGTAGGTCTGTGTGTCTCACAAAGAACCTGGTACCACAAGCCTGCTGACCCGAACCCATGGTAAGTACTGCAAATGGAGGCAATACTGTGATTTAAGTTTGAAATTTAAGATATGGGAGAAGAGGAAGCCAAAAAGCAGTTGAAGTAAGAAAGACTGAGCCAGGGACAATGGGTATAGAGGAGGTGCTATTTAATAAAAACAGAAAGTACCTAATGCAAGTGGGGATGTGTCACTGGCTGTGTGGTGAGAATGGAGTGAGAACAGATAGATGAACATGAATTTACTTGAAACATCTGCAAGAGACTATCAATTGAACAAGTTAAACCTGATGCAGCTCTGATGACGTCACGCATTCACCACACAGTGACCTTAAAGAGTTACCATATATATCAGCTTGTCTGTCTTTGTTCAAACTGACAAACCCTAATTTAGGGCAAGAAGATCACCACAAAGACCCATAATAGCCCAGTCCTGAAGGTGAGACCCGACTCTGGCTTCCTGTGCTTCTCTGTGCTTTGCTGAGATTCATTTCTCTATGAGCTTGGTGTGTATGTGTTTTCCTCACCCCTAATAAAAAGCCTTTTATTCTGGATGATTTTTGTCTGCTACTGTCTGCTGTGTTTGAGAATTTCTCTCCTGCTTCCTGGTGACATTTTTTCCTACCATTTAATTTTTTTAACTAGCCAAAATAACGAACTTGATCAAGATTATAACACATCCATATTAAAGACTACACCATTGAAGTAAAATAAAAAAATTATTCCCCTTCCCTCCTGTCTCAGAGTTGTTAGATACAGGCTTCTTCCTTGAGATTACAAACTCACCTCTCTCCTTTCTCACTTTCCATGAGAATTTCTTTACTGATTGCTCCCAGATGCTTTAGTGAGTCTTCCCTCCTGATCTAGTCCTACGGAATAAATGTCTTTGGAAAGGGCTTATAACAATCCGCTGCTCAATGAAACATGAGTGGAAGTTTGGAAGAGTGTAAATGTATACTGTACTTTGATAATAAAAAGCCACAGGAAAAGAAAAGGTCCTGCACATACTGCAGGCTGTGTGAAATGCAAGCTTGAAGAGTTTCGATGAGCTTGCACTCTTAGGACCCAGTGTCTGAAGGTGAATGACACCTTAGGTTGGAAAGGGTCCTTGTTACATGAATGAACCACTGAGTTAAACATTAGTGGAAAAGAAAATTCTGAAAATGTATCAGATAAGTGAGTTTTTAAATGTACTGTTTTGGGTTTTAAAATATCCTAACTGATGAGGCCCATCACAGTATAATATGTATGTCTATAGGTATTCATTGGTCAAAAAAAAAAAAATGGCTTTGTCTTTCTCTTCTCTTTCTTTCTTCTCCCTTAGTCCATCCCCTCCCCTGCCTTTTTCTGTGTCCCTTCCTCTTATGTCATTCTTCCCTTCACTCCCTCTTCACCTTGGGGCCCACCCCATTCATGAGAGCAAAAGGATCAAGGATATTACTGGAATCTTCCTTGTCTATTATTGTAATTCATATTTCTTTTGTTCTGAGTCTTTATTTTTTACATATTTACAACCATGAAAGGAAAAATAGATATGAATTATTTACTCAAAGCTGAGTCCTTTGACTCACATTGAGAACTCCTCATTTACAGGATACAGTACATACAATTATCAAAATTAAGGGCATACATGTGGAAATTAAGAAAGTCTTTATTAAAGCTTATGGTAAACAAAATGCTAAAAATGTAAAGAGAACATTGAATTTACTAGAAAGTTACCAGATTAAATTTGTTTGCTCTAAGATTTAAAAATTCTTAATTTTCAGAAAGCAAAATTACTTCTGCTTGTTGGTTTTTGGGCTGGTGGATCAAACCCAGGTTCTTACACATCCTAGGTAGTCCTAGCTATAATAGAGCAGCAACATATCTCTATGATAAAGCATACTTCAAGTTCCAAGAGACAGAATAGGGAGAGAGAGAGAGAGAAGGAGAGATAAGAACATATAAACTAGCTTGTGTCAAGTGCAATTAGATAATATCAAGGTGGTCCTGAAAATAAACTGGTACACTGTGGTAGGCACCATGTAACTATATAACACTATATCTGAGGTTTCTATTTGCTCTGTCTTTGAAAGAACTTTGAGCTTCATTTCAAGACAAAAATGCTGGTCACTGTCTTTACAAGTAGTCTGCATAAACACACGTTCTCACAAATATCTCAATACAAGTAGTCTGCATAAACACACGTTCTCACAAATATCTCAAAACTGAGCACTCTGCGTCTCTGAGAGGGAAAAATCAATTTCCTCAGAAAATGAAGGAAGAAGCATTTTGGCCGCCACCACTGCTGGCCACCACCACCACCACCACCACGACCACCATCGCCTGTCAACGCCCTAGTCTGTGTGAGAGAGGAGCAGGGAGATAGGACTAAGGCAGATTCACAGTTGGATGACACTTTGCTGCCTCTGTGTTGTCCATATTCCAACCTGGGCCCCCAAGCACAGAACTTCTTCCAGTACTCTAGAAGAAAAGGATGCTGGAACAAAACCTACAGAAGAAAGGTCACAAGCTGACAAGTTGGAGTCCTCCATGGAAATTTAGGGTTTTTTGTCAATTCATATGTTTCCATTCCAATTTTTCCTACTATATACCTTTAATGATATTTTACTTCTAATCAATATTCTTCTTATTTTCTGGGAAATTTTCATTTCAATAGTTTTACTATTTTCTAGGATGTCTTGCTGTTTTATGTTGATGGGTATTTTACCTGCACATATGCCTGTATCCTGCTTACATGGCTAGTCATGCACAGGCTAGAAGAAGCTATTAGATTTCCTGAAACTGGAGTTATAAATGCTATTGAATCACTATACGGGTGCTTGGAATCAAATCTATGTCCTCTAAAAGGACAGCCAGTGCTCTTAACTGCTGAGCCATATCCCCAGGCCTTGATCTTTAATGTATTAATTTTTGTTATCCCTGGCAATGCTTTCTGGCACTAGAGATCATATTTCTGTCATTCAACTTTAAAATAAATATTCTACAGTCAAATAAAAACAAACAGGTATAGAATACAATAATAAGTCAATGAAAACAGACTTTTCATCAGTTAAAAATTATATTAACATTCTTAAAATCACAGTAGTATTTCCTTGGGCCATTTAAAAGTAAACTACATATTATGGAAATAGACCAGGGTGTCTATATCAGTCTACTATTGTTACTGTCCCTTAGACACCAGAATAAAAAACCATACCATAGAGTTTCTCCGTATTTAAATAACATTGTGGATTTTTTTCTCTACAATTGATTAAATATAAAACACAGCAAACTGGATGCACTGAACAAACATGGGAGGTATGGTGTGCTTTCAGGATGTGGCTTCTTGCCATTGACCACAGCATCTTGGAGCACAATAAAGTCATCGAAATAGTTAACAGATGTTAGCCGCACTCGAAATATAAAAGTTCTATTGCTAAAAAATATGTTGGGTCAGATGAAACTTTGGCTCTTGGTCCATAACTTAACAAACTTGGCAAATGGAGAGTTGGGATCCAGAGGGGGGAAAAAAACACAACTTCAGGGCCACACACTCTGCATTGTGTCGAGGCTCATAAACCACTAACAATGTGTACCCTGCGGTAAGGTGGCTTGAGGAGGCATTAACACAGCACTTGATACTTAGAGAAATCTGAAGTCAATTTTCAGTTCTACTAAGCTAAAAAATATAACGATTTCTGTAAGAGCAAATGAGCAGGCTTTGTCCACCACCAGAAGGGCATGCACCGTGGTCCATTCCCAGCTTGAAGTTGAACAGATGCCTCGTCTTGCCCTCCATCCACTTCACGATCTACCCAGTGATGATCTTTTCAAAGCATAGCTCCTCTTCCAGCTCTTTTTATTAACTTCCACTTCAGAATGTGTTGGCACTAATGACACTGTGATGAACCGGGGCTGGAATGGCTCTGTTCTCTCTTAAATTACAAACTCATTCAAGTCGAGCTTTGAAGGAGGCTTGTGCGACTTTAGAGTTTGTAGTTTTATTCACTGCCTTGCAAATAAACTGACCAGCTTCCATCACTTTGTGGAGATCTACGCCCTGGAAGGGAAAAGAGAAGATACCAGGTGGGATGGGGATGAGAGTCAAGAAAAGAAAAGAAAAAAGGATGAAAAGAATTGTTTTAATTTCACTAGTAGTGGCTTAACTGATTAAAATTAGGAAACATTGTTTTGTTCATCATCAGTTCAGGGTCAGCATTTATTTCCATGAACTATGTAGGCAGTGGTTTAGATTTCTCCAATTTATTAAAACATAATATGAAGAAGATACCTCATTACAATTTGCAAGCATATCTTATGTTTAAGAAGGACAATCGTAGAATTTGAGGAAAAAGAAAATAAAGCAGTAATGGATTAGAGAAGTTTACAGTTAGAAACTGAATTGGGAAAAATGATGCCTTTCTTATATATAAAGAAACAAACTGGGTAAGTTTATATGGATTCCCAGGAAAAATGAATGCTTTTTTTTAACCATACACAGACTAAGAATTGTGACATAGGATGAAGTGAGAACCTGTAGGGCAGAGAAAATGAACAGTATTGAGTATACAATGGCACCTACTGTGCCTGATGTTTGTACTGTCTGAAAGGAAGTATGAGAGCTACTGAGGCTTAGGAAAACCCATAAATTTAAGATCAGGGCATGTTCCTCATCTGTGGGCCTTGGAGTAACAGTGTTTTGTCCAGTACTCTGGTTGTGATGTGACAGATACACTTTGGGAATGCCCACTATATATTTGTCCTCACACACCATCTCTCACGCCTTTACATCTTTCTGTACTATGAACTAGAAGCTGTGAGGACTAACAATTAAAATTAATCTTTGCTACTAAACTGCTAGTGGCTGTTTTAAATAGTTATCAAAATCTGATCTCCTCCTAAAATTGATGAGAATGAAATTTCATGAAGTCTTTTATAACCTGTTTATCTTCATTTTTCTTTCTGGACACATTTCAGAACATTCTTCGCTATTTCTCTTTTTAATAGTGGTCAAGGAAATATTTTGTAAAACAAATTCTTTTAAACATTTTTTTCTTCCATAATATGAACATGTTTTCAGGGTAGCATCATTCTTTTTGATTTGAAAAAAAAAATGTTTTTGTCATGGAACATCTGAGTGTACATTTTAATTTAAATTCTTAATCCAATGTTATCTAAATAGCTTCATATGTCTTACATTTCTGAATTAAATCCAGGAAGGGTTTGATGGTATATTTTAGTCATTAATGCTCTTCTAAACATTGTACAAATTCTATTTCTGACAATGATGCATAGATAATATGCTAACAATCTCTCAAGAAAGAGTTTTGGTCTTTCTCTATTCCATTTAGCAACTGGGATGACTACAAAATTATTGTATTTAATCTTAAATCATTTATCAGATGTCTAGAAAGCAATATATGTTGGGACGTTTCACATAGATAGTATATTTATTTGTCTCCGTGAAGCTTACATGTTCATAGGCAATTACAGACTCATGAATACAAATTTATGTACTAAACTTAGGCCCATGGAGCAAGATATGCCCGAGTATTTAAAAAGACCGAGGAACTCCAGAGGAAAGAATAGAAAGAATGTACTGGAAGAGGTTATGAAGGCACAATTCTGACTCAGGTTTTATACTGTAACTGTAGTAAGAAGCTATGGGAGGCACTGCAGGTAACAGGGCAATACAACAGGCCTAAAAAGAATAGCGCAGTATTTGTGGATGATGAGGAGCAGGAAAGCCATGGTACACATGGGTAACTATGAGCAAACCAGTCCCGGATACCGTTTGTAATGGAGAAGGTACGAACAGGCCAGAGTGTGTTATACAGTAAGCCTTCTTTTGGAGGAAATAAAAGCTCCCTGGCAGGTGCTTAAACAGAGGCATGGTATCTGAATCCTCCCAGTATGGAGAGTCCTGTAGTAGTGATGAATTCAAATGCAATTAGTGTTGGAGACAATCATTCATCCGGCAGAAATAGGTCTTATAATTGCTCACATTTGGTAGCCAACTTGGACAGTGATCTATAGTGACTATGGTGCACCTCAACCTGAGAAATTCTTAGGGTGGCATTTTGATTTTCTGGAATTTGGCGTGAAACATAAAGTTAAGGAACACATTGCACAGTGGTTGTTAATTAAACTTAATTCAATCATTCAAGTTCCAAGAAAGGTTCAATCTCTCTTCATTTTCAGTCACTGCCTTCTAAAAACAATGATTTTTAGACAACAGCTGTTAGTTTTTGGTGCCAGGTAGAATCTCAATAAATATTTACTAAGCATCTGTATGTTACAGACACTGAGAATGAATGAGTTATAATTGCATTTTGGCTGCACAGGAAGATAGAAGAATAAACAGTATCATGATACAACTCGAGGGAGCAAATAAAAATACAGAATTCAGGGAATCACCAAGGTCCTTATAGCTTTGCCTGGGCAGTAGACATAGATTCCAGGAGTAGAGCAGTTGGCTTTATCTTACTTTCTAGATGAAATGGGGCATGATGTAAAAGACCACTCAGAGTCATGTGAAAGCAGTAAAGAAGAAAGGGGAATTACAGGTAAATTGGATGCTATGGGAGCATAGGTGAGACTGGAGAGGCAGGAGGAGAGGCAAATTTCTCCTGTAAGCTAACTGATGCTTTTATGGTTTAGGTATCCAACCATCTCAGAATAGTTTTCTTACCTTTCCTAGTTTCCCATGAAATGGAATCTCCCCTGTGCTTACAGATTTTGTTACTAAGCATAAAGAAAGCTCAGAGTTAGCTGCAGTAGGTACATGCAAGATCTACATTTTCAGGTACTTGCAAAGAGGCTCTTTGAGACCCAGGATATTACATGTCAGGTTTAATTAACCTTTGCTCTTCCATTGACCATTTGCAAGGTATCAGGATCCCCATGCCAACAGAATCCCAGCCTGACAGAGGGTCACCTCAGCTTCTCTGAGGATCCATACTAAAAGAAAAACTGCAAAATCAAAGCATTATAACTGCAAAGACATGAGCTCTTGCACAGTAAATAGGCAAAGTCGAAACAGATAATATATGGAATCATACTTCAGAGTTCACAAAACTTTATGACGTGGAATGAGAACACTGTTGGTAACACTGCTACAGCAAGAAGCATGTGTAAAGTCCCTGCAACCTTTTCTTATTTTGGTTTCCTTCTGTACAATATAGCAAATAGCAAATGTGCAATGAGTTTGACTTCAGCTGTTTTTCAAGTTTGAGAATGTATTCCTGTTTGAACATGAAAAGAAAGCATGGATTTTAAAAACACATTATAAAGAACTTACTGTATTGAGGCCCATGCCATTGAGCATATATATCAAATCCTCAGTGGCTACATTCCCAGAAGCACCTTTTGCATAAGGGCAGCCACCTAATCCGGATACAGCAGAATCCACCACATTAATTCCCATCTGAAAAACAAAGCATCACAAAGAAGGCATGTTCATGTATGGAATATGAACTTCCCATGTCTACTTAATCTGCTGTGGAAAAAAAAGCAAAGTTTGAATGTGCTATGTGACATAGTCACCATTCACTTGGTGCTAGAGTCATCCCTGGAGAACCAATTCCTTTTTCTAAGTTTGCCTCTTAGACCAAGAGAATCTCTGCTAAAAATCTTTGCAGCTCGGCCAGTCTTACACCAAAATTTGAAAGGTAAGGTATTTGTCTGTTTGTTTATTCCCTGTAAGAGTACATCTGGCCTGGTTAAAACTTAGTACAGTTAGTCCATCTCTAGTTTTATATATTCTCTAATTTCTACATTTATCTTTACAGCATTCCAACACTACAGCTCAAAATCACAGTCACAAAAGACCGAGAGTTGGGTCTGGGTTTTAGAGAGAGGCTGGTATCTGCAATGGATTTTATGAGACCAATTTACCTACCTAATTCAACAAACTTTCATGGGAACAGTATTTTACACATAACACTCTTGAAGTAAGAGGTATTTAAGAGGCAAGGTGTCTGTCTCTTTCTACAGCAGCTCACATTCCCTGCTCCACACTAACTGTTATACAGCTGTTATAACATTTTCTGTGTGTTACTCACAACTCTCACTTATACAAAGATGTTCTCATATCATCCCCACTTCACCAGGAGAAACTTCAGGTTTCTTGGACAAGTGCATGATCTGGTGGAGAATTCTCTGTACCCAGAGAACACCCACTCTGCCTATATCTACAGCCTCTGGAAGCTGCTCATTTGTGTAGACTGAGTGTCTGAACTTGTGGATGCAAAGGACAAAGAGTTTATGTGCTGAGACTACGAATGATGATGTCAAGGAAAATCCTGGGCATTAGCTCTCAATAATATGAATAGGGAGTTAGGTGGGCCATTCCTCTGGAAAACTAATAACTTGATAATGAGAGCTGCAGAAATACTTAATCAATTCTTCACCCTTATGCTTCCCAGGCAATTTATTTAGTGGAATTTAATCCATCATCCAAAAAGAGACAGAAGTTTCAATAGACTTGAGTAGTGAGTTCTCATTAGAATTAACTATGAACCAGTTCTCTAATCTGAATGGGTCCTGCTATGGCTTTGAGCTGCTCCTGGTGAATTTCTGAAGCTGGACTCCTTATTCACTTCATTCCTTTCAATGTTGGGCATGCACCTGTTTTAATTTTAGAGATGTTCTATAGTCGGCAACACCAAGATGCTAACCATGTGTGAGGACCAAACACTGATACCAGGAAAGGCAGAGGGTCATGGGAAGATTTGAAGTGTAAGAGATTTAAGGTTGAAGAGCCTGTGAGGACCTATGGGCAGATAAGACATTATCTACTATCACACAGGCTGCTAGGCAGGCAACTGCCTGCAGGTACCCAGGCACATGCTGGCACATATGGATCACATATAGGCAGACACAGAAACACACATAGACCAATGTATCAGCTTCATGGAGTTAGGCACACAGATCTTCAGACAAGACACACAGCAGGCTCTTGAAAGTAGAGGTGAATTTCCCTGATATCAAGATCATATTTATAGAAAACACACACAAAGTGGCATTCTCTCTGGAATAGGTATATAATGGATTACATCAATGTTTACTTGGTGGGGTCCATCTGGTGTCCCTCCGGATGATTACTATTAGGTATCACATCTAATATTCTATAGCCACACCAGTGCCATGTTGTCCAAACACAAACTGAACCTTACAACCTTCTGTTCCAAACACCATGGCTCTTACACATTTCAAGGAAAGTGGTTTTAGAAAGAAGAGCTCAATAGAGGATAAGACAGTGAAAAATGTAAAGCTTCTAGTATGATGGGTTTAAGGCAGCATCTGACTAGTATGATGGTGGATGGTAGCATCCAACTAGCATGATGGGCATAAGAAAGCATCCAACAAGCCTGTGGATGACTTACTCTCAGGAGATATTCTGCAAGGCTCTCCCTAGAGAGAGAACACACACACACACACACACACACACACACACACACACACACTTAAATAAGTGAGTAAATAAATACATAAATTTTAGGAATGAGAAGCCAACAAAAATTCTCACTAGTGGGAATTTAAATTGAAATTTTATGATGAATAATTATATCAATATCCAGTATCCTAAACTTTCTTTTTCTTAACTTTTTCTTGACTCTTTGTGAATTTCTCATTGTGCACCACAATTCCACTCACCCCCCCCAATCCTTTCATATCCACCATCTACCTTGTGACCTCTCCCCATAAATAAAATAAAATAGAATAGAATAAAAAAAGTCATAGTAATTTGTGACAGTGTATCCCAGTGTGTCACATAGTATAAACTTTTGTCTATACATCTATACTTGCAAATGTTCATTGCAATGGGTCATTGGTCTGTTTTGAGGCCTTTGGTTTCTGCTACTCTATCTATACTGGATCCTCATGGATTTCTTTTGGGATAGCTTGTTGTTGCCCTATGTCATGGAGATCCTGCAGCTCTGGATCTGCAGGACTGGTCCTTCCACACCCTTCAGCAGATCACAGATAGGGTAGATGTTGGGGAGGCCCAACCCAAAGCCCTGGATCTGGGCCTGGGCAATAACTCAGTTGAACAACCTGCCAGCTTACTTGCAATTGCATCACCATGCAGAGCTCTCCAGTGTGGCCCTAACTAGTTCACCCAATGCCACAGCTGCCAATGGGTAGGGCAGCTCTCCTGCTCTCATTTCCTTAGGGCTAGCTCACCTGCACCTGTGCTGCCAGGGACAACTCTACTGTGCTGCCTAGTTGAGATACAGGGCTCACTCTCCTGAGTGCTGCAGCCAATGAGGGTCAAGGCCAGCACTCTAGTCCTTATGACCTTGAGGCCAGCTCTCCCACCTGCCACAAACAGAGACGGGCCCCGAGAAATTCTTTATCAAGGACATCCTGTCTTGAAATATTTAACACATCATGTGTAGATAACTAGATGATTAAAATCAAATAAAATCATGCATATATCTATGGAAACTTTACCATGTTTTTAAGAAGGAAATTTATAAAACAACTAAAATGTCACATAATAAGTAATTTAAATTGTGTCTATAAAATTGAATGATAAATGCTACAGAAACTTAATTAGGGGAATGAAGTTGGTGTTGAAACGATGTGCTCTATACACAGTCATGATACCACCTTCTTAATGTGGTATCATGTATGTATCTTAATGATATATATACCAACATGCTAACAATATTGGTAAGCATGCATAATATGGTTATTCATAATTTTTATTTCAGAGTTTCATGAAGCCAGGCTGCTTTGAACTTGTAGTTACATGTGGCGGTAAACCAGATCCTATTGCCTTTACCCCTTGAGTGCTGGGATTACAAGCAAGTGCCACCTCACCGGATTTTCATGTGATGCTGAAAACTGAACTCAGAAATTCTGACATGTAAGTATGTCACTCCGGAGATGGAACTATATTCCCAGCCCACATATAATCTCTTTCACTTTAATCCTGTTTTCTTATTTTCAGTGACTCACAGTGCTCAGTGAAGATAAGGAAACAGAATACAAACCAGTTTTGTTCAAACTTGTTAGTCAGGGTAGGATATTAGTAAATACATAGGGATGATATTAAACGAAACCCCTGAATGTTCCAGTTAACATTATTTTGCACAGACTTGTATCTTAGGAGTCTAAGACTGCAAGAATGACCCACGAAATGTTCCAGGAAAGACAGACAGAATCTGGGTAAAAGGTGAACTGGAGACAGTTGTTAGCCTCTTCTCTGGACATAGCTCACAGGAAGCTTTAACCACAGAGTGGATCCAGAGTTTAAGTAAGCAATTTTAAACAGAGTTCATTCTTTATGTTATCTGTGAAGAGAAATATATTATTAGATTACATGCTGGGCATGCTGGCACACATATTTAATCCTAGTACTCTGAAAGCAGAGGCAGGTGGATCTCTGTGAATTTTAAGCCAAACTGGTCTACATAGCAAGTTTCAAGGTAGCGAGGCTACATAGTGAGACTTTGTCTTAAAAATCAAGTCAAAACAAAACAAAATCCCTCAAATATTCGAAGGCACTGAGATGGCTCATCTGGTAAAGGCATTTGCCACAACCCTGATTTTGAACCCTGGTCCCACATGGTAGACAGAAAAAAAAAAAAAATCCAAAAATTTGTTCTCTGGCCCTCACATGTGTGCCACGAAAGAAGAATTGCTCCCCATAAATAAATGTAGCTGGGGTTGGACAGATGGCTCAGTGGTTAAATGTGCTTCTTCTTCTTCCAAAAGACCCAAGTTGGGTGCCAAGAAACCCACATTGAACAACTCATGGCTACCTGTCACTGCAGCTCCAGCAGGTCAGAAGTTTGCTTCTGCAGCTTCTGCCGCACATGACATGCAGACAGTCACATACACATAAATGGAAATAAAATGATCAAACTGGGGAGGGGGCTGGAGAAACAGCTAAGTATTTAGGGAGTTCCCTGCTCTTTCAGAGGACCCTGATTTGGTTGCTAACGCCCAAGGCAGGAGGCTCACAGGTTGTGGTTTCAGCTCTAGGACTTCCAAGACAGAACCTGCACAGACATGGTACACAGAAACTCACATGGCACAGGTTTATGCATAAATAAATGAATAAATCTATAATAAACTTAAATACCCTTAAAATCTTTTTAAGAAAAGCAATATGACTTTGGGAACTATTTAATGTCATTTAAAAGTTCTTAATTCTCGCCGGGCATGGTGGCGCATGCCTTTAATCCCAGCACTCGGGAGGCAGAGGCAGGCAGATTTCTGAGTTTGAGGACAGCCTGGTCTACAAAGTGAGTTCCAGGACAGCCAGAACGATACAGAGAAACCCTGCCTCGAAAAACCAAAATAAATAAATAAATACATAAATAATAATAAAATAAAATAAAATTTCTTAATTCTCAATTATATGTACTGTCTAAGTAATTCTCCTAAGTGAGGTAACCCAGTCACAAAAGAACACACGTGAAATGCACCCACTGATAAGTGGATATTAGCCCAGAAGCTCAGAATAACGAAGATACAATTTGCAAAACACATGAAACTCAGGAAGAAGGAAGACCGAAGTGTGGATACTTCAATCCTTCTTACCCATGGAAGGAGCTACAGAGACAAAGTTCAGAGCAGAGACTGAAGCAATGACCATCTTGAAACTGCCCCACCTGGGGATCCATCCCATAAACAACCACCAAACCCAGACACTATTGCAGATGCTAACAAGAGCTTGCTGACAGGAGTTTGATTTAGCTGTCTCCTGAAAGGCTCTGCTAAGTGCCTGGCTAATACAGAAATGGATATTCACAGTCATCCATTAGACGGAGCACAGGGTCCCCAATGAAGGAGCTAGAGAAAGTACCCAAGGAGCTGAAGGGGTTTGCAGGAGGACCAACAATATGAACTAACCAGTACCCCCAGAGCTCTCAGGAACTAAACCACCAATCAAAGAAAACACATGGAGGGACTCGTGGCTCTAGCTGTATATGTAGCAGAGGATGGCCTAGTCGGTCATCAATGTGAGGGGAGGCCCTTGGTCCTGTGAAGGTTCTATGCCCCATTATAGGGAATGCCTGGGCCAGGAAGCAGGAGTGGGTGGGTTGGGGAGCAGGGAGAGGGGGGAGAGAATAGGGGGTTTTTGGAGGGGAAACTTAGAAAGGGGATAACATTTGAAATGTAAATAAAGAAAATATCTAATAAAAATTCTCAATTATATGTTCTGTCTAAATAAAAAGCTTTTTAATGGGCAGTTGTGACAATAATCTCTATGGTTAACTTGGTAAAATCTAGAGTAATGCAGTGGCCATGCCTGTGAAAGATTATGCTGACTAAGTTTATTGAGGTGGGAAAACCTACCATGGGTGGCAACAGTTCAATTAAACAGGAATGAGAACTATTTCACAGTATGTGATTACAGATAATGATGGTAAATGGCATACATTAAAAAGACAGTGATTTTTTTAAGTTTAAAATGATGAGTGTTTGAGAAGACAGATATACCTATTGCAATTTAAAGACTGCACAGTGTTAGCCCATGGGTGGAGGTGCCTGTCTGTAAGGACAGTAAGTACTGGGGAGGGGGGTGCAACTGGTGAACTGTGGGGCTCAGGACTTTCTAAACTACATAGAATGACTTACAGCAAAAAGTAAAAGAAAACAAATAAAACTCACATGTAGAAAATTTTGAAATACTACATAATACCTCATATATATTCATATATAAGATATATATATATATATATATCTTAAAAACATACATATGTGTTTAAGACTATAAAGAACAAATATTACATTGACTTCTCCAAATTTACTTCAGAAATATCTAATGGTATGTATACCAAATATATAGACAAATATAGAACAAACTAAGAAAAAAAAGCATTATTTGCTCTACTGATTATTTATTACATATAAGGGG
>NC_034599.1:70827957-70860471 GCF_900095145.1 Mus pahari | reverse complement strand
GTGTGTGTGTGTGTGTGTGTGTGTGTGTGTGTGTGTGTGTGTGTATGTGTGTGTGTGTGTGTGTGTGTGTGTGCATAGTACATGCCAAAATTTTGTGATACCATAATAAAAACAAAGTACTTAACTTATTTTTACATCTCAGAAGCAATGTCCATCTTGAGATGAACATCCACGTGGTGGCAGTGTAACATCAGAATCCCCCAAGTTCATGTCTTGTGTTCACAAGCCACTGGGTCCCAGTCAGAGTGGATAGCTAATATGTAATACAATCCGTCAAGTAAACAACCTCCTATGTGCAAAATAAATGTAAGACTAATGAGGCTGTAGAAAGTTTAAGGCCACGGCTAACATATTCTTTACTTCTTCCTCTGACTTGAAATATTTATTAACCAAAACTATGATGTAACCAAAACTAGACATGAACTCCCATGGAACTTTAAGTTAGAAATAAAAATGTATTAAATCCTGTGCCCTGTGTGCTAAGGGTAACCTACAGGAATCCAAAGAGAAGCAAATTTTCCCAGGGCCCCAAACACAAATAAAGCAAAGCAAACTAAACAAAAATATTCAGCTGAAGCATTGATTGTTATTGTCTGCCTTCCAATCTTTCTCTTATTAATAATCAATAAACCCTGTGGCCTCACTTGAGCACTGCAGATTTGTGTAAAATTGACATTCATAGCCATTTCTGGAAAGTAATAAATGGGACAAGATATATTATAAGCATATTGCTTCTTTACTATAACAGTAGGTAAATTCTGAGGCATGCTAAATTTTACAAAATACCAGATACTCAAACCATGCAGACATACTAATTAACTATTCAGACATACTAATTAAAGAAAAGTTTATCCATAAGTGGTGCTTAGAAATAATCCCCCCAAAATATATGTGTGTTTACATAATGGAAGTATAACAAACAAATTTAAAAGCTTCCCATTCTGTTTCCAGCACATCCCATATAGTCTAAGATTTTAGGTACTGAAGTTATTAAAGTCTCAAGGAGTACAACATTTTGGCAATGTAAATTTTTTGAAGAAAAATCTATTCTTTTGTTCTCTAAAAACTAGCATCCTTTAAAAAATCTACACAATGTTAGATTTAAAATACTATTTCTAATATTGAAAATTATTGCCCTTTAAGCTCTCACCTTTTTTACTCTCTTCTCTAGCCCTCCTTCTCTCTCTCCCTTTCACCCTCCTCTCTCCACGTGGCCATGGCCGGCCTCTCTCTTTCTACCTTCTCTCTTTCCCCCTGCCTTTCTACAATAAAAAACCATTAAAAAAGAAAATGATTCATTTTGGATTAATATTACCCAGGGCTAAGTGTTCATACGGGATAACATAACTGTACTCACTGGACAAGGGGAGATGGCTTAGTGGTGAAGTTCCTCTTCCAGAGGACAGGCGTTTGGATGCCAGCACCCATGGTGGCTGGCTCACAGCTGCCTGTAACTCCAGCCCAGGAGGCTCTGGCCTCGGGGTGCACAGATGCAACACACACACACACACACACACACACACACACACACACACACACACACTTAAGATATATTAATAAAAAAGAGGATTGCCATTTTCTGGTAATTTGGCTCTTCGTTTTGTTGTTCATAGTCAGTGTTCTCTCTTGTGCATGACTGCAGTCACCTCTCTTCACTAATCCAGACATCACTAATGGATCACAGCATCCTTTTCAATAAGCCCAGATCTTACCAAGTAATGCTTCTCAACAATTTAAATCATTAGTCCCTTAGTCATGTCTAGGATACCCCAGACAGAGAACTCACATTTGCCATGTGACTATATAGTGAAGATGATGTCATACCATGACAACCATAGAAGATAAACAATTGGCCCCCGTAAATAATTCTCAGATGTTTTGGCCAGCTGATATACTTGTCAGTACTAGGGTATCAGCCATTCTATGTACATGACGCATGCATGTACATGATACATGCATGTATGTATCTACATTTGGGAATGAACATGGTCATCACTAAAACTTACATATAACAAACATTGAATTTTAAAATAGAATTTCTTAATCTTTCCACTTTTGTTCTAGAAATAGGTTATATTATTCTTTTACTAGTCATATTAAAATATAATAGTCATATTGGAATAAAATTAAAGATAATATATAAAATTAAACTTCATATAAATATATGAAAAATATATAACAAGGAAATTGACCATTTCTGTAAGGCTGAGAAAATATCAAAGATACTAAGAAATACTTATTAAAGCTTACTTTTCACAGGGGTTTACACTTTACAATGGAGAAAGCTCCAGAGGGCCATGTGAAGTGGCTAATAACACCTGCCCATTTGATGGATGAGCAAACTGAGGGTCTGGTAGGCAACCGGTATGCGCCACTTCACATGGTTAGAATAAGACAGAGAAAGGAAGGGCTAGTTGTACACTGGGGCTGATAGAGCCAGTTCACAGTCATGATGAACTAAGGGACAGGCCCTGCCAAACCCCTTCACACCCATCCTTCTCTGACCTGAAACATTGCTCTGGGATGTGGTGTGAGCTGAGAACAGAGTGCTGACAGGTAAGAAAGGCCCCTTTCCTTGGGAGACTCCCTTCTTAGCAATGTCACCACGACATTCCAGGAAAAACTCACTTGCCCCACTTCTTGTATTTCTAGGAGGAAAGTCCAAGAAATCTCAGAAAATGTTGACATAGTTGTGCTCAAGGGTGGACATTCTTTGTACTAATTCTTGTAAGAGTAGAAATCAGTTCCTGTTTTAAGTGAGAAAACAGTTAATAATTTATTAATAGAGACTAGTATGACACAATACTTTCAAAGAATATTTAATGGTTTTAATTGATTTTTAAGTAAATAAAAGGTAAAAGAACAAGATANTCTGATATGTATTGCATTTTCAGACTATAATAATAGCAACTAATAGTAAATATATATTATAATATTAATATACATTACATAAATATATAGTATGTATTTATATATTTTGTTTGCAATTAACATATTTAATGCTATATATTTTAATATGTTATAAAATATAAAAATAATAACTAGTATATAACTGTATTTTCCTTAATAATTACACATTTTAGGTACTTAGGGCAATGTTTGCTTTTATCATAATTTCCTTCTCCTGGCANTACAATAACCACAGAGTTACTTTGATCTAACTCAGCCTCTCACTTACTGAATTCAATTCTGCCTATTATCTCTTTTAGTGTTGTCTATATTCTTTTTAAACTTGTGTATATCGAGTGGACACTGCAGTGAGCCTGATGGCAGCACTTCAGACATGTACATAACAAACTTTAGTCACGTCCAACTCCCTTCATATGCCTGTTCCCCCTACTGCAGAAGCATCATCTACTTTTCTTCTCTTCATTCCTCATCCACCATCCATGGTTTCTAGTATGTTAATATAAAATGACTAGACCAATGTCCTGTAAACACAAGGATTTTCATATATGCATGGTTTCAGTTAATAGATAAAGATAAGGTATATATACCTGAGGTTCCATATTACTAATTCCTAAGTGATAACTAAAGTTCTGGCTGCAAATGCACACTTCAGAAGCAAGAGACAGACCTGACATAAAAAACATCTCACTTGGTCTCTTGCCCTCTTAGTCTCTTGCCTTATTGCTCCTGCTCTGTCCCCTTACCCCTTCCCCACCCTCTCCATGTCCTCATAGCCGGCCTCTGCTCTTCTTCTCTCTCTCTCTCTCTCTCTCTCTCTCTCTCTCTCTCTCTCTCCCTTTCTCTGCCTCTACTACCCTCTTGACTTCCTTCCCCGTGCCCTGAATAAACTCTATTCTATATAATAATAATAATAAACCTCTCATATGTCAACATGGAGATGTTAGAAAATTCTGCTTCCTGACTTGCTCATTTAAGAGTCAAAAATAGCCTTAAGTTCTAGCTTGGGGATTTCTGTGTTCTGTGATAGAAAGTCGGCATCTTCCTTTGTGAACACCAAAGGTCTGCATTATTTCATATCCCCAAAGGAAACCTCATGTAAAAAAAATAGCTTACACACCCAGTCATTGTAGCTTTTCGCCAAAACTGTTTCCTCTCCTTTCAGAACCCAGCTACACAGCAGCACTTAACTGTGCTTGAACATGTGAGACTGTGTGTAAGCAAAGGCAGGCGAGTGACTCAATGTGTGCCATTTCTCAAACAAGTGTTTTCAGAAACTGTGGGGCTTTTTCTTTTCAAATAATTAAATGGGGATGACATTAGGGCCTTCAGAAATGGAGAGCCATGAGCAAGAAGACATCGGGTTCCTAAAGGATCACGTGAGCATTGAAATAAACCAACAACATAAAAGTAAGTAAAGCAAAACATTGTTTGAGCCGTTATCTGGCTTGATCTGTGGTATGATGTAAGGATAGCCAATCAGAACACAGCTACTGAGTCCCTAGCTACAGTCTGCCTTTTGGCTCATTTCTTTCTATGTTCTACATTCTTTGTCTCTTCCTTTTTATGGTCGCTCTTTTGTTAATTGACTATTTTTTATGATTATGTTTTGTCTAGAATGGTAATTTAATATTTTGACTTCTAAGTTATTTTGTGGTTGCCTCTTGCTATAATGGCCTTCTTTTTTGTTTGTTTTTATTTTATTAGATATTTTCTTTATTTATATTTCGAATGTTATCCGCTTTCCTGGTTTCCCCTCCGAAAACCCTCTATCCCGCCCCCCCTTCCCCAACCCACCCACTCCTGCTTCCTGGCCATGGCATTCCCCTATACTGGGGCATAGAACCTTCACAGGACCTAGGGCCTCTTTTCCCACTGATGACCAACTAGGCCATCCTCTGCTACATATATAGCTAGAGCCATGAGTCCCACCATGAGTTTTCTTTGGTTGGTGGTTTAGTCCCAGTGAACTCTGGGGGTACTTGGTTAGTTCATATTGTTGTTCCTCCTATGGGGTTGCAAACCCCTTCAGCTCCTTGAGTACTTTCTCTAGCTCCTTTATTGGGGACCCTGTGCTCCGTCCAATGAATGGCTGTGAGCATCTACTTCTGTATTTGTCAGGCACTAGCAGAGCCTCTCAGAAGACAGCCATATCAGGCTATAATGCCCTTCTTTAATTACAATAACTGTCTAATAACTGTGACCTTGGCAAGCCCTCGTGACTGTTAGCCTGTAACTTCTTTGTGTGTTCATTTCCCTACTTTTCACTTCTGCATAGATCATTCCATAATATTAATTCTATTTGTGCATGTGCCCATATGTGTGTGTCATGTGTGCACACATGTGTTGTGTGTTACATGATTATGAGTACTGTTGGCTGTTGCAGGCAGAGGTCTGAAGAGAGTGTCAGATCCCCTGTGCTGGAGTTAGAGGATTGCCAGAAGTCTGGTGCGAGTGCTGGGAACCAAATTCTGAGCTATCTCTCCAGGCCACTGTTATATCAATTAAAACTGTGAATTTATTTTACTATTCCATTTCTGGGCTCTCGGAAGGAATGTGTATAAGGATGGCAGAGGTTTGGGTCTTTGTCTTAGTGAAAAGACAAAGTGTGTGTGTGTGTATGTGTGTAGGACCAAAAAGAAAGATGAGTTAGAAAAAGAGAACACTACAAACAAGAATAGGAGGTTTTTCCTAACCATTTACAGTACAGTGATAAACATTACAGAAAGATAACAATCAGGGGGATGGGGTATCTACTGGTTGTCTGTCACTGCCAGGCTCCGAAATAAATAAATAAATAAATAAAGTCATCATTACGGCAGAAGGTGGCAGAGCTCTCAGTAGATTTAAAACTGAAGAAAAGGTGAAGCTGGCATAAAGCCCCGCCCTCTAATCAAGAAGCCATTCACAGTGATAACTGCTGGAAGATGGTTCTCTTCAAGACAGTGGTGCTGACTTATCAAAGGCAAGCTCCATGCTCAGGTGTAGTCCAACACAAATTGGACTCCACATTTTTAGTGATTCTTTCCTTTTGTTTGTTTTGAGAGAGAGGCGAGGGGGGAGGGAGAGAGAGAGAGAGAGAGAGAGAGAGAGAGAGAGAGAGAGAGAGAGAGAACCTGAAGCTGAAACTGAAACTGAAACTGAAGCTGGTTGGATAGGGACTAGGGACAAAGGATGGGTAGGACATGGGTTACAGAATTGGGAAGAATATGATTTAAAATATTGTATGAAATTCTCACAGATTAAATAAAAAACATTTTAAAATGAAATAAAAGTCTGTGTGACACGGCTACTGGGCAGAGTACATGTTATGCAGAATGGTGACAAGAGTCATGGAAGGAGCTGCCAGTGACATCATGGAAAACATTTAAGCTAGAAGCTACAGATCATGTCCAGTTTAAAGAATAGCACCACACATAAAACACATAACAGAGTTCATACAACTAGTGACCATGGAACGGGCATGAAGATGAGCAGGTAAAACAATAGAGAACATTGTTCTTTGGGGTACTGTGGGGCAGACAGATAAAATTACAGAGTACAAAGAAACGAGGGTGCTGGAGCTCCTGGAAAAAAAAAAAAGTGAACAAACTTGTCAAAAATATAGCACTTGAGTTCACATTTCAGAGTCCAGAAAAGATTTGCCCGTCTCATTCTGGCTCTCTGACACTAGCATTAGCCTCAGGCTTCCTTGACAATACTCTCAATTCTCCATTAAGTTTGTACAAAGCTGGGGAGAGAGAGGGTGGAAAGAAAAGGAGACAGCTAAGTAACTGTGAAAATAGCCCCTACAGGGGCAGAGACCATGGCATGCTTTTATAATGATGTAAAAATTATCACAGTTTTACCATCAGCTGATAGCTCCTTCCCGCCCTCCCTTCGCCCCCCCCCCCCCCCCAGTACAACTGCCCAGTTGATTAACTGACTTTAAGTGAACTGAGCTGCTGCTCTTCAAGGCTACAGGGATCACAACAGTTTCAGCTAAGGGCTGATTCAGAACAGGCCTTGTTTCTGGCCTGTTTCTGGTAAGAGGTAAATAACTTCCAATTCTGAAACAGATGCTGATGTGAGGTCCCCTAACACTGAAGCTACGACCGATTGCCAATAAACACAGGCAAAAGACGGAGCAACAAAGATGGGAACTGATTAAAGGAGAAAAGAGCTGGAAATCCTGTGTTTTGGATAGAGGGTAAATAGTGCTACCCATATTGACAAACAAGAGCGGGCTTATGAGACTGAGCAGAGCAGCTGTCTGGAAGAAGTCAAGACAGCAGGCAACAGATTGGCTTGAGCATCACTCTCTTATACCTGCACAATATGGCACAATACCTAGGAAGTAAGTATAGGACTACAATATATACAAACTCCCAGGTGTAAGTGTGTCTGCACATGGAACAACTGGGGTTGATCCAATCCACGATGCAGCACTCTATCACTATGCATTTAAGCGTGGGAAAAATAAACAATTCATTTTGTTTTACATATTCAATACCTGTTTTCCCCCCCACGGACATGAACCATATTTTCTTAAATATACATTCTCATCAAAATGGGGTTTTAGAAACTGCTCTATAAATAAGTGTGTGTGTGTGTGTGTGTGTGTGTGTGTGTGTGTAAAACGTGGACTGAAGTTGATGTCTCTTTAGTTGGGGCAGTCATATGTCCACATCAGATCTGAAACAGGGCAAAAAATTTTTTTTCAAGATCTCTCATGTAGGATCTGCAGTCAAGCTCAGTTTTTCTCAGCTATGGCAAGCACAGAACTTCAGTCCTTAGCAAAAAGGGCAGAAAGCAGGGATGAACCAAAAGTGAGCCTTGAGCTCTTCAGCCCCGGAAGCAACCCCACTCTATTATTTATAAATCTGTATCTAATTGAAGCTGTGTTAGCTGCTTTTGACTACTCAATAATCTTAGGAGTGTCGCTGCTATTTGTTATCCAACGTGCATAACTGAGGAAATTCAGATGCATGATGTTTAATAATATCATGAAAATCGCTACATGTTTGATAAGACATAGCACTGAAGCTCAGGGCTGATTGGGAAGACAACTTCCCAGTCTCTGCTCTTGTCTTGTGGACCTCCTTCAAGAGGCTTCCAGGAGCCATCAGGGGTTTTCTTCTCAGTACAATGCTTCTATTTAGAGAAGCGTGAGTTGACTATTATTACAAAGCACAGTCCCTAACACATCACCAATTTAATGTTCCAAGTGAAAAAATGTCTCAAATACACATAAGCACAATACCCAGAAAAATATGTAAGATTAGGAGAATTATAAACAAAGGTTTTGAGAAACAGTAGTAAGATGGGTTAAACAGTTTGCAGTAGAGAAGAAAGGGGCAAGGAGAGTAACTCTGGTAGAGTCTGCCTTTAATTGGACTTTTGGGGGAAGTTCAGCTAAGGAAAAGGGTATCCTACAGATCGGGAATGGATGAATTAAAGACATAGCTGATGAGTAGAAATTGCTTCACTGGGAAGACTTTAATCAGCTTATTGCTGGATGGCTCCATGGAGAATGAAGTACAGTCCTTAACTTCACAAGGCACCCTCAAGCCTTTCCAAAGGGTATGAGTTTTACCCTCTAAGAAAAAATACATTTGATGGTTTACCAGTCCTTGCATCTCCAATAACGTTGTTTTAGTGCAGTCTCACTGGCAAGAGAGCAACAGTGACAGTGGTTAAAGAGTATGGCATGTGTGAGTAGAAAGGATAGCTGAACAGTGCAAGGCATCATCAGTCCATTGACGGTGAGTAATTTAAATTGTAACAACTGTCAAAAAATACATTTGTTAGGAATAAAATGGAAATAAGCTTGTGAGTTAAAATAGTATGTGCATGAATGAACTGGGACTGTCACTAACAAACCCCCCTGGGGTTTGTAGCTCAAGAGCTAAGCCAAGCAGGATGCACTGACTGAGGTGGAGTACAGAAGCCACTCCAGTGACTGAGGTAGAGTACATTCTCAAATGTTAGTACTCAAAATAATGACGCCTCCGTTGCTGAAATACAAAAGGGCAATCTAAATCCATAGAAGGAATTACTTCCATAATGAGTGAGGTCATCAACTTTGAAAAACTTTGCTGCAATACTGAGATTAGTTTGCTCAATATATTAGTTACTTCTCGAGTGCTGTGATAAACACCATGACCAACATGAGAGGGAATGGTTTGTTTGGTTGAATAGTCTGTGTCACAGTCCACCGAGAATGCCAAGGCATGAACTCAAGGCAGGAACCTGGTCTGTCTCTCCTCTAGCCATGTCTTTTCCCTACATTTGATTGATTCTTCAATGTTTCCCATATGAAAGTCACAGAGTTTTACATAACAAAAGTGCTCTATCTCTTGTGCTCTCAACAGAAAACTCCTTGGCAATCACTCTTTTGTAGACCCATCTTGAACCCTACATGCCAGTTACTGGAGCCAATGCACTAATGTAGAAGGCCTGAGTGTGCTGGGCCAGGTCTGCCTTTTTAGCTAAGAATTACAAGTGGAATAGGGAAAGACAGCACAATATGCAAGCTCTCACAAAGGCACATGGTAAAAGTAGAGACTAGAGAGGAAGAGCTTGCGATAAGGGAAACATAAGTCTTGAGCAATCAGAACAACACATATTTGGTATATATTTGAATATATATAAATAATACATATACATATTTGAATATATATAAATAATACATATACATATATTCAATATAAAGTTCAACACCAGGAATAAATTAGAGTTAATGTCTCAAATATCTCAATAACTCTTACTTTTAAAGATTAAAACAGTACTTAGTAATTGATAATGGTGAATATTGTTTCTACCACTTAACAGATATTTGAAGCTCCTACCTTATGTGTATTAGTAGCAATTATAAAACACACAATCCGTTATGTCATATAGCTAATATTATAGTGAGGGAGAAACACTTCAAACAGCTGTCTTAATTAGGGTTTCTATTGCTATCATAAAACACCATGACCATAAGTAACTTGAGGAAGAAATGGTTTATTTCTTACTATTCTCACGGGTCACCCTCCCTCACTGAGGAGACTCCAGGTAAGCACTGGAAGCAGAAACTGAAACAGAAGCCATACAGAAATGCTGCTTACTGGCTTGCATCCCATGGCTTCCTCAGCCTGCTTTCTCATACCATCCAGGTATAAGGGACTGCACTGCCTACAATGAGCTCAGCACACCACACCCCCCCCCCCATTAATCATTGATCAAGAAAATACCACACAGATTTGCCTACAGGCCAGGCTTTATGGAGACCTTTTCTTAGGTAAACATCCCTCTTCTCAGATATGTCTACATTTTTGTCGAGTTGACATAAAAAGACACAACAGCTAAGCAACAAGATGATACAATGAAACTGGGAAATGTTGGACAAAGATGAGTTGCTAATGGAGTTTGTCAAGGGTCATTTTTTTAAAGAAGTATTTGGGTTGAGCTCTGGATAAAACAAGAAAGTAAGCTACTGACTGCTATAAGTAACAGTATCACAAGTAAAATGAACAAAGTCAGAACATGTGTCTTGAAGGGGAAAATGTTTGGTGTTCATAGAGTCAGAAAACAGCTGTGCCAGGAATTAAGGGGTAGCAGGGATCGCCTACTGTAAACCAGTCCCAGACATAGTGGAGATGAATCTCATGGAAATGATTTCTTAGAGAAGCTAGTATCATTTGTGCATCAGTGCAGAGCCCCAGCTCACAAGTCTTTCATTGATAAGAATACGTCAATAGCATTGTGAATCAAGCTTCTTTTCACATCACAAAGAAGTTTTCTCTTCGATAGGTTACACTATGCTGAATAAGTAAGACACAGTTAACCAGGGGACTTGCAATGGAGTCAAAACTCATTGGAAGACACTGACCAATAGGGTCATATTTATGTTTGTTTTTTCACATACAATGTATTTTAGATTTTTTTTTTATTCTTTGTAACAAATTGTGGGGTTTTTAAGCATATCAGAAATGAAGACTGTATTTACATGATTTTCACCTTGCTTTCTGCCCCTCTGATGTTTTCCTTCCCACCTTCCCTTCTTCCTTTATGATTGTTATATGCATATAGAACTTGTGTAAATGTATGACATACTGACTACATTTAGTATTGTATATTTGTACATGGGTATAGAGCTAACCACTTAGAACTGGAAAACCATCAGGGTTCACTTCCCTGGAAACAAACCCAATTTTTCCTCTCTCTGCAGCCAGTAATTGGCTGTAGCTCTACATATAGTGCTGAGGAATTGTGAAAATCTCCCCTCTCCATTGGAAAACTTACTGGTATGGTCATTACATGAGTCTTGTTTAGTGTCAGGCAATTGAGTTTTCGTGGATGCAGCATTCCTGTCATGTCTAGAAGACACTATGTTGCCCCAGAAATACTGGTCCTGTGGCTTTTACAATCTTTCTGCTCCCACTTATTTTATGTTACCTGAGCCTTAGGTGCATAGATTGTGTTATGGATCTTCTAATTGCACCGGGATACTACATTCACTTATTCTCTGAATTTTGACTGGTTGTGGACCTGCACTATAATCTCCATCAGCTGAAAAAAAAAAAAAAAAAAGCTTATTTGATAAAGGATGAAAACCACATTTATCCATGGACAAGTGTTGAAGATAGATAGATAGATAGATAGATAGATAGATAGATAGATAGATAAAGATTAGATATAGATATATATGATATAGATAGATACAGATATAGATGATATAGATATAGATATAGATATAGATATGATACAGATGTATTGGAAAGACAGTAGTAGTTGTTCTTACTCTAGGCTCTATGACGCCTCCAGCCATGGGTAGTTGCACCCATGTATGTGGTTCACAGTCTCAACCATGATTTCCCTCATTGAACAGGCCTTTATTCCAGTTAGACTGGTGTTGATAACTCTCAAGACATAAGCATCACTACAGCATCACTGAGTATCTTGTCAGTGCTGGTCACTATTGTATTTCACAGCATTGTAGCTGAGTAGGACTATGGATTACTTTTCTCCTGACAGCTTGCATATGAATACTAGTCCTTGGATATGAAAACTAGTCCTCGGGAAAGAGGCTTCCAGGTTAGTACCAGGTTGACGCCTCCAAGTCCTGTATGGTATCTTCACTAATCAGCTCTGCTCTTCAAGTTCTGGTTGTCAACCAAAGGTAATGGCAATAGCCTATATTGTTTGTGGGTCTCTTGAACCAACTTAACCAAAACGTACAGGGATATTGCCCGTTTTGCCACTGGAGCGTTTGCTATAAAAACTATAGCTCTTGTGGTAAGTATTATCACCCTGTGTGGCACAACTCCACTAAAATTATAAATATATACATATATAAATAATATGTAACTTTAAGCAAGCTTATAAAATAATGTTTCTCTATAGCTTTTCAAAGACCCTTAGCATTTTCTTTCCTTTCTCATTCTCTCTTTGTACTGTCACCCACTTCCACACCATTTCTGCCCTTTATAATACCTGCAACCTACGAACTCTTTTTCTAAAACATATTCTTGCCTTCCCTCGTGGTCCCTTTCCACTTTGTTGACTCCCATGGGAACTTCAGGTTATATACTCAGGTAAAGGGGTCTGAAGCTTGAATATACAAATAGAGGTGAGCATACATATGTTTGCTTTCGGGGTCTGGGATGCCTCAAGCAGGGTACCATTTTCTAGCTCTTATCATTCATCTGCAAATTTCATTGTTTCATATTTCTGCAACTAAATAGGATTCTATTATATATGTACACATCTATAATTGTATCTGTCTGCCTGACACTTTCAATATCCATTCAACTGAAGGACACCTAGGTCATTTACATTTCCGTGTTGCTGTGAAGAGAGTGGCAGAGAACACGGCTGAGCAAGTACTTGTGGTGGAATAGAACATGGAGTCTTCTGGGCAGATGCCAAGAAGTGGCACAGCCGGGTCCTATGATGCATCTGCCCTTACCTTTTTGAGAATCCACACTGGTTTTCAGAATGGTTGCAATGGTTTGTTACTCCACCAAGAGCAGATGAGGGCTCCCCTTTCCCCACATCATCACCGGCTCTGGTGGTCAGTAGTTTTTGTGACCTTAGCCCCTCTGACTGGGGTGAGATGAAATCTCAGAGCCATGTGATGGCTACACCCTTTTAGATATTTCTTAGTCATTTTTAATTTCTTCTTTTGAGGATTCCCTGCTCATATCTGCCACCCATTATGTAAAAACAATATTGTTGATAGTGCCATGTTTATTTAGATTTATTTATTCATTTGATTTGTGACACTTGCAGCTTTTAATAAAAATTGTTCTTTCCTCTTGAGGATCAATCAGTGATTCCCATTGGTTTGGTTTGGTTTGGTTTGGTTTTGCTGAGACAGGGTCTTTCTATGTAGCTCAGGCTGACCTCAAACTCTGCCTGCCTCTGTCCGCCTAGTGTTCAGATTTGTATACCTTTGTATATGCCACCATGCCCAGCTGATTCCCAGTGGATTTGAACTTTCTTTATTTGTTAGAAAACAAACCCATCAGCTTAGCTATTGATTACAGAGATATCACATGATTGTTTATTAGCAAGTGAAAATTTGGCCTGAAACTTAAATCACTGAGTTTGTTTTGGTTTAGCATGCTTTGTTTTAAGGAGTAACTACACTAGGTGTCTGTTCCAGATTCCTTCTCATAGGAACAGCTTTGCATTGCAAGCTACTGAATTGTCAAGGTCAGGACAGCACTCCACACCACCACTTTATACTGTGGAGGTTTTTGAAAGTAGTCCTTATACAGTCATCAATAGTTTTCAGAAAACCTAGTGAACTTAAGTAAACTCCCAACAGAAAAAACACACACATTTCCTTTGACATTATTTCCCATGGCTATTGTTCAGGAATTCTTTTACACAAAAGTCCTGTTTGGGTTCCGTATTTTGTTCCACTTTATAAATTTTGGCAGAAAAGTTGCTCTGTGGAATCACAAAGTCCCTGGATACCCAAACAATCCCAAGCTAATGGAACAAAGCTGGAAAGTTTACTGTTCCAGATTTCAAGACGTATTCTAGAGTCTTTTTATTGGGTTGTTTTCTTGGTGCTTTGGGGTTTGTTGGTATTTGTTTGTTTGTTTGTTTAGTTCTTTTATACTCTAGACACTAATCCTATGACAGATGCGTAACTAACAAAGATTTTCTCCCACTCTATAGACTTCCTCTTCAATCAATAGGTTGTTTCCTTTGCTGGACTGACACTTTTTTGTTTTATGACAGTTTCACTTTTATTTGTCAGTTGCTGGCCTTAATTCCCAAGTAAGTGGAGCTCTATTCAAAAAGTCCCTCTTAGAACCTATATCCTGTAGAGTTTTAGGTTTCATACTGAGACCTCTGATCCACTCGGAGTTTATTTTTTGTGCATGTGCAAGGTGATAGATATAAACATGGATCTAATTTCTTTCTCCTACATGTGCATATCCAGTCTTCCAGGTTCCACTTGTTAAAGATGCTGCCTTCTCTCCACCATTTGTTTTGACACTTTATCAAAAATTTAATGTATTCCATTACATGTGCTCCTACTCGGGTGCTCTATTTTGATTTATTGATCTATATCTGTGCTTCTGCATCGCCAGGACCAATCTATTTTGTTACCATAGGTCTGTAACATAGCTCAAAATCTGATATGACTCTTTCCAGCTTTGTTCTCTTGGTTCAGTTTTTGTGTAGGATAATTGAAGATATTTTTCTATGCCTGTGCAAACTGTCTTGGGGTAATGTGTAGGATTGCATTAATCTGTAAAATGTTTACAGTACAACTGTTACTTTGACAATATTAATTCCACCAGTCTAGGAGAATGGAGGGTTTTTCTTCTCTAAGAGTCTTCCTCAATATCTTCAAAGACTCAATGTTATCATTGTAGATGTCTTGCCCTCCTTGTTTAGATTTAGCCCTAGGTGTTTTCTTTTAGGATATTGGGAGTAGGAGTGAGTTCTTCTATGATCCCTTTCTCAGCATATCTGTCTTTGGTATACAGAAATACTACTGATTTCTGTAAGTTACTGTTTGGATACCATGAAACTTTGCTATAAGTGTTGATTATTTATAGTTTTCTGGTGGCATTATTGGGCTTCTTATACACAGTGTCATAGCACCCTCAAATAGGATGACTCCACTTCTTTCCCTATTGCTATGCCCATGGTTTCCCTTTCTTTTCTTTTTCACTAGCCAGGCCTTCAAGCACTGTCTTGAAAAGCAGTAGAAGTAGCATCCAGTCCTGTCTCCTTCCTGATTTTAAGGTATTCCTTTGAGTTTTTAGTCATTTAGGATAATGTTGACTGTGGGTTTGTCAAATATACCTTTATTTTTGCAGTATCCTCCCTCCATTTCCTATATTCTCTAAAAATGTGTATCATGAAGTTTTTTTTTTAATTTGACTATGTTTTTATCTGCATCTGTGGAAATGGTATAGGATTCTTAATCTTCAAGTATACTGTACAACTTATTTAATTTATCAATTATGTATGCTCACTAATCACTGATTGTTGTGATCATTTTATATATTTTTGTTTTATGTTTGCATGTATTTTATTGAGAATTTTTGCATACTTCTAAATGTTTATAAGGCATGGGATCTTTTAAGAACCTGCAGAAAACATTCTTCATAAGAAAAAACCATAGATACCTCTCAAAATGATGTACATTGATCTTAACCACGACAGAACACTTGTCTAAATGGGGCATGTTGAACTCATTTCACTGTTACCATTATCCAAATGGCAGAATTATGCCATTACTTGTGATTTTGCTAATTCATGTATCTTAACATTCTTTGGGTTGGTGTTGTTTAAACCAGTAATTTCTCTCATTTATTGTGATGCCAAGTTTTAATGTCACCAGTATTTCTTTATCATCATAACATTAACATGATTTTAGCATTTAGCTATGTATATTTAGAAAATTTCTATGAGACACATAAAATATACACTATAATGTCACTTCCTGAAAGACCACTACACTGTGCTTTATTAGGCCCTCCCTTGAGTAGTACTACTACAGAATTTGGAACCAAACGATCACTTGACTCTTATACCCTATGTGAAAATATATATATAACATAATTTGTAGACAAGTAGTGTCCACACCCCAAAGAGTAATGAACCACTGTGTATTTTTAGTCTTCTATAGTTTTTTGTTAACAGTAGAGTTTTTTAGAGTTTTTTTAATTCAAATGAAGAAACATGGGAGATGCATTTGACAGCTTTTTGAAATTTCATACAATAACAAATGTACTATGCCTTAAAGTTTAAAAAATATTTAATATCCAGCCATTTTGTTTAAGTTGTTTATCAGCTGAAGGAATTCTCTGGGGGATTTTTTGGCATCAGTTAAGTATACTATCATATCATCTGCAAATAGTAATATTTTGACTTCTTTCCTTCCAATTTGAATCCCTTTGACCTCCTTTTGTTGTCTAATAGCTCTGGCTAGAACTTCAAGTACTATATTGAATAGATAGGGAGAGAGTGGGCAGCCTTGCCTAGTCTCTGATTTTACTGGGATTGCTTCAAGTTTCTCTCCATTTACTTTGATGTTGGCTACTGGTTTGCTATGTATTACTTTTACTATGTTTAGGTATGGGCCTCGAATTCCTGTTCTTTCCAAGACTTTTAACATGAAGCGGTGTTGAATTTTGTCAAATGCTTTTTCAACTTATAATGAAATGATCATGTGGGTTTTTTGTTTGTTTGTTTGTTTGAGTTTGTTTATATAGTGGATTACATTGATGGATTTCCATATATTGAACCATCGTTTTGATGTATTCTTGGATTCGGTTTGCGAGAATTTTATTGAGATTTTTGCATCAATATTCATAAGGGAAATCAGTCTGAAGTTTTCTTTCTTTGTTGGGCCTTTGTGTGGTTTTGGTTTCAGTGTAGTAACTGTGGCTTCATAGGGACCCCAGTGGAAGAGTTAAGGGAACATCTGAAGGAGCTGAGGGGTTTGCAACCCCATAGGAAGAACAACAATATCAACCAATCCGACCCTCCAGAGCTCCCAGGCACTAAACCACCAACTAAAGAATACACATGGAAGGACTCATGGCTCCAGCTGCATATGAAGCAGAGGATGAACTTGTTGGGCATCAAATGGAGGGGAGGCCCTTGGTCCCGTGAAGGCTTGACACTCCAGTGTAGGGGAATGCCAGGATGATCGGGCAGGAGTGGGCAGGTGGGTGGGGGACACCCTTATGGAGACAGGGGGAGGGGGATGAAATGGGGAGTTTTCAGAGAGGAAACCGGGAAGAGGGATAACATTTGAAATGTAAATAAACAAAATAACCAATAATGTTTTTATAAATAAATAAATAAATAATAAAAAATAATAAAACAAAAAAAGGTAAATCACATTGCAATTGTCAAAATAAAACAACACATTGGACACCAAATACTTAACAAATCAACCACAGGGACTGGATGGGAATGGAGTGGCAGAGTGCTGGGGTATGGGTAGAGGGAAAGAGGTACTAGCAAGTGTTGTATGGGTAGGATGTTGCTTGCCACACTCACTCCAGGGAAGTCTGCATGACAGGCCTAGAAGCCTGGACACAGTCCTGAGGCAAAAAGTTCACAGAAACTTAGTCTCCTGGAACCGTGGCATCCTGTATAACGAATGCTCCAAATTGTCATTGCTTTAGTCGGTGAACGGATCTGTGTGCTTTCCCTCAATATGGTTTTATTATAAGTGCCTCTAAGGATTGATTTTGACATATAGCTAAGTCAGATTAGCCTCCGCCAGTGTTCCAATGTCCTAGGCAGTCTTTGAGCCAACCCTGGGCTTAGAATTCAGTAAGAATGTTACCTATTCAGTAACATTCAAAATTACCTCTAGTAGAGACAGTGAAAGTAATCAGGAATTACAATTTACTTGAATAGAGCTAGAAATCTCAGGGTTAGTCTACATAGTAAATACTTAGAACAATAGCCGAGCCACTCCCATACACAGGAATTTACAATGGCCTGGGAAGAAGGTGGGTTGTGGTTTTAAGAGGAACTGAAGTATTATTCATGAAAGGGTTAGTAGACTATAATTCCCCTGGTGCATGTTTTTCACTAGGCCCAGAGGAATAGCATAATCAGGTATCTACTAAAGGACCCATGGTGGTGGTTTAACAATAGACTAGCATTGCTTCAGACCATTCACCTGGTTCCTGTGTTTAGCTGATTTTAAAATTGGGCTGTTCCTATCTCAGTTGTAAACACTGCCTGGCTCCCCCTAGCTTTTTATGTATGCATTTTCTTTGTTCTGTGTAAAGAACCAATATGCATCTTGATGTACCTTGGTGGATGTATTTGCCTAACTTTCTTGTTTTTATTCTGTATATTAAGTCTGGTGCTTGCTTGGAAAAATTACATTCAGATACAGCACACTCCCTTGTGTCTATGTCTGTTTGTCACCCATTTCGCTGACTCCTTGCCCACCTGTACTGGAACCCTGATTTCTCCCAAAGATTGAGTGGGGCTGACTGAGGCCAGTCCACGGCAGTTGCTAACTTGCAAATGTACTGAAATTGGTACTATACTTGGTATATAGTCAAAATAAGATCATAGTAAGTTTTCCTCCCCCCCCCCATGTTACTCTTTCAAAGATACTTATAGAAAATTGGCTTGTTTTGCTATTCTACATAAAATTAAAATCTTTCTGTAGGGGATCTAAGTTAATAATAATTTCATTAGAACTTAAACAAAACATAGTAACTTAAACATTTCTATTATAAAATTAGAAGAAATATCTATACAGAAATAATTTATATTTTAAATAGAGGCATTTTAATTATTTAGATTGAAATAAACTGAAGAAATAATCATGTACAAATGATATACACACATATACACATATATAAACACATCATATATATGCTAAATATATATGTGTATATATATATATATATATTGCTAGAGTTATCATAGTTATCATATAATATGGCAATACCATCCCTACTAAACACCAGAGGCTAGTAAATAAAAATTCAAGTGTCAGGAATGAATGGGTTTCTTCTTTTCAAATCACTGGACAAGAGTTCCCATAGACCCACAGACATAGTAGACTATTGACATTGCTCTCAATTATCATCTAACCCTTGAATGAAAGACCCTGTCTCTGAAGACAACACATGCTTGAGTCACAGAATGTGATGAAATCCAGCTGGTATGAACCTGGAAGCTTAGTCCCTACTGGCTAGCTTTCAGAGTGCTGAAGGGTGCCCTGTAAGCTGCCAGTAGAGAAAAGTCATCATCATTATACCTGGCTGTAAACCCTGAATGCTACAACAATGACTAGAGTGGTAAGGTAAGTCTACCACTACGATAATGTCATGGAAACCATGGGATCCAAGCTGCCCTGGTGTATCAGGAAAACACTGTTTCCTTGAAGTCATCCACTACCTCTGGCTATTAAAATCCTTTTGCACTCTCTTCTACAAATGTCTCTGAGATGTGGAGGAGGTATGTGATCCAGAAGTTCCATTTAGAGCTGAGCACTCCACTTATTCTGTTCAGGTTGGCCAGCTGTGGATCTCTGTGTTAATGGTCATCTATTACAAGACGTGTGTCTGCTGAGGGTTGTGAGATCCACGGATTTGTGGGTACAGTAATGTATCATTTGCAGTCATTTTAACACAATTTCCATTAGCAAAATAATAGTAGTATGCTTTCCTCTAGGGAGACATATGTAGCTACAAGCTTTTTGCTCCATTAACAGTGCCACATATGGTTTCCATCTCGTTGAGTGGGCCTTAGACAAAATCAAAAAAAAGTTGGTTGTTTCCATCACAGTATCACTATTGCAACAATGGGCATCTCTTCTCAAGACAGACATTATTGTAGCTCGCAGGGTTCATATCTAGGTGATGTCGGTGATTACTTGATCATTTGGTAGCCCACAGAACAGCTTCCAGCACTAGGAGGGCAAATCAGGAGAAAAGAACCTTCCAAGAAAGTCCAACTTGATTTATCCAAGTTCTGTGACTCAAGGATGTGGTATCTTCAATAGTAAAGTCTTAACTGCAGGATATCTAAGAGCAATGACAAAAGGCTGTAATTTGGGGAAGGCTATGGAATGCCACTGGCCAACAACTCAAAATGAAGTAATCCTACAATCAGAATTGTTTCTTTGTTTGCTTGTTTGTTTTTGCTAATGCATGGTGTCTAGTTGGCATATTGTTCTCCATTGTAGGTAATGTCGTTTAAACTACATTACATATGTATGGGTACACAATTAGTGTGTGTATACATTTAGGAATCTTCTACAGTAATAGGTTTCCTTGTGGCTATTTCAAAAGGCCTGTAGCATTAGTTATCTCTTTCTTCATTTCCTCCTTAGCTCTGCCTTCCCATTCTCAACTTTAATCTCAAATTTAATCCCTCTTCTTCATATTTTCTTTCCACTTTTTATATCACTGTATTCTTTATGAACTTTCTTGAAATATATGAAAATCAGTGGGGGAAAATCCAGAAATATATTTATTAAACAATCAATCTATAACTCTTTGGGACTTATACTCAAAAGACTCTAGCCCTCACCACAGAGACACTTGTTCTTTCATATTCATTACAAAACCAGAAAATAGAAACAGTCTAAATTTCCATCAGCTGATAGATGGACAGTGAAAATGTTGTCTATTGACACAATATATTATTCAATTCTTAAGAAAAGATGAAATTATAAAATTCAGGGGTAAATGAATAGGACTGTAAACAATTGTATGGAGAATGCTCAGACCCAGAAAGATAAGTATCACATTTTCTGTCATATATGGATGTCAATTTTGAACCTCTAGATATGTGTGTTTCAACTAGATTACCCATAAAGGCTAGAAAACCAGTAAGGAGTAATAGGAGAGGAGAGCCTAATGCTGGTATTTTATGGAAAGGATATATTATGAATCTACTTCTAAATATTTGCTTCTACATGTACTGGAGTGTGCTGCCCTCAGGTTTGGTCAGAGAAGTTTCTTTTTACACTGGTTGACTATGAAATCAGAGACTCATATGTGACCAAAGTGTTCAACATAAATTACTCATGAGTGCTTATTCCTAAACAGGGCATGTATAACACCTCCTCTGAGGCTCAGGAAACATCACAGAAGAGAGTGTAAAAATAATGCAAGATTCTGAAGATTAAAAAGGAGTGTGATAAAACACTGTCTTCTAGAAATGGCTGTAGCACTCAGAAACTCACAGGATATGTGGTTACTTTCCCAAGACCTAGCCAAGACTGGACATGTCAATACTCCATCAAGAATACTAGGGGCCCTCAAAGCCCTATTCCTAATGAGAAGCTATACTTGTAAATAGTCACATTCTTCAGTGGTGTGGCCACTGATGTTACTCTTGCTTATGTAAACAATCCTTCACCCATGTCATGCAAGCAGTCCTTAGTGCAATGTGTTACAAGAAAGAGAAATATAAGGAGGAGGGGTAGCTTTGGGGAAGAAGAACAAGTTCAGTGGGACCAGAAAGAAGATGGGAGATAATGGGACATAAATAGAATCAAGTGGATTTAATATGTAAAAACTTCTGAGGGAAAAATAATACTAGAATAACAATTTTGACTCCTAATTGTGCTTTATTGCTTCCTTTTCTTTTTATTACATTTTGTAATTTTCTGAAATGCTAAAACCTTACCGTTATTTATGATTCTTTGTTAATTATTGACATTTCTAAACTTATTAAGAAAAAATATTCATTAACAGTTCTGAGATACACTTTGTGAATTCTAAGTAGTCCTGAATTAGTTTTAGTTTAAAGAATATTTAATAATGAATGGGTATTAAATTTTGAATATCTTTCTGTGTCTCTAAAGAAACATTTTCTCCTATGATCTGTTCATTCTGTTTACCCCAATATTAGATATTATCTTCTCTCTCATTCACTTTCATATAAATCTTACTTTAAATTCTACTTGCAACAGTTTTAACATGTCTTCTTAAAACTATTCCAAAACATTCTTTTACATACATATGCTCCATCTACATTCACGTGTTGTGTCATCGATGCAAGGTCTGTCTGGTTTCAAAGTCACGGCAGTTGGCCTCTGTTTCGTGCACCATTGCCACTGACAATAATGAAAGAAAACTATTGTATATGATATTTTTGAGACCTTGCCTCTCCGAGGTCCCATGTCCTACTCGATCGGTCTATATGAGTAAGGTAGATATTTGACCATGATTATGCCTTGCACATTTTATTATTTTGACTAATCTAGAACATTACAACCAGATGTGCACGGAGGAAATTAGTTCTAGGGGAAGCTTGACAAGTAAGAAAAAAAAATAGTCTCAGCTGAGGGGAGTGAGTGAGAAAGCAAGTGCCAGAGACACTAGGGCCCAGTTGTGGCTGAGTTGACAATCTGCCACAATGACTTTGTTTGGCCACTTAAATTTCCATTCCCTCTGGCACGGTAGTAAAGAACTGTGTTTCTATTGTAGCAGTTTACAACTAGATACACGTGACAATCCCTGATCACTGTCCAGTCAGGCACTCATGCTGAAGGCATGAGACTCGGCTCTGTTTCTGTCCTCTTTCTGGCTTTCATACTTAACCACTCAAAGAGATCTTATTACTACCATGTTAAAACACGCTGTCCCCCATGTTATTGTAATACATTCTTGATATGCTAGTCTTCAATATCATTTGTTTTGTTCTGTGCTGTGGAAATATATCCTGTATGGATGGGATAGAAGAGGTTTTCTACAATATGAGTCTAACATGCAATCATCTACTTCTTCCCGAAAGCCCTTCGTGGTTCTTAGACACCTGAAAGATGAAGGTCAAGATCATTATCAGTTAACACTGATGCCGGTTAGGATTTGGCACCAGTATATAGAACCTCACTGTTTATCATTGTCTCATGTATGTTTATTCTGTAATTTGTCATTGTCCTAATTGTATGTTTCAGCAATGCAAAATTTCTTATAGATTCTCTCACAGTGCTCTTAATTTTTTTGCTTGGAATCCCTGTCTGTATGTCAATGCATTTTTCCTTAACTTAAAGCATTTTCTTCTTTCCAAAAAGAGGTGTGACACCAAGGGATGAGCTCTCTGATAGGTTGTACAAGGCCAAACAGTGATCCCTAAACATGTGAACATGCAAGCTGCACTAAAGCGAGTTGTACTTATAAATTTACAAGCATATGATATTTAACAATAACTAATAATATGAGTCCATGAATTTGAGGAGCAGTTGAAACATGGGAGCAGTTAGTGGAGGAGAGGAGGGGACAAAAACAAACAAACAAAAACCATAAATACACTTCTCATGCACTAAAATCTAAAAATAAAACACAACTTTAGATTCAGTCCTGACTTCAGAAGTCAGCATTCCACTAGAAAGGCAAACAATATTCTTGAATGATAATATTGATTTCTGTTATGGAGGTAACAACTGAGAGCTGAAGAATGAAGCCAGTGGCAAGAAAGGCTAACAATCCCAGATGCTATTAATACATCAGCTTTCCAGATGAGGGCAAACAGGGAACTTTGATAGTTTGCCTAAAATAGAGGAGTAAAATGTTCATCTTAAACACTCATATTTTAGAAGCCTCACATTTAGCTATCATGTGACATATTGTATTTCAGAGGCTAAAACCCAGAGACAGTAACAGAAGGGGGAAAATTCTAGTTTGTCAAAATGGATATGCTTTATTCGCCTTAACTTATTTATTTAGAAATGTATTTCTCTATGGATTGATTTGTTTTATCTAGACATCACAAATGATTCTTGGGGCTACGGGTGTGGGGAAAGGCACTTGGATAGTATGCATGTGATGGGTAGCTCTACATGGGCCTACATTCATTGTCAGTATTTCTTCTGTAATCCCCTTTTCTGAACTTAAACTCACAATGGTTGTGGTTAGAATATAAAAATTTCAACAAATATATTCATTCTGAAAAGAAAGATCTAGTGACAGAAGAACCAAGAAATGACTGAAGAAAAAGCCAGGATCAATAGATACAAGGAAACTTAAAAGGAAAGTGACCCCTAAAGGGGAGCAACCTGGAGTCTGACTCAGCCCTGAAAGCCAAGGACAGGGAGATGCTCTCCCAATCTGTATTCTGTTGCTGTGACAACGCAGGGACCAAAACCAGCCTGGGGAGGAAAGGGATTTGTTTCATCTTCTAACTTCCAGGTCACACTTCATCATCACTGAGGGAAGTCAGGGCAGGTTCTCAAGTCAGGAACTGAAGAAGCAGCCATGGGAGGCTGCTTACTGTCCTGTCACTGTGTTTCCTGTGCTAACCAGAGTTGGCACCAACCACAGTGGTCTGAGTTCTCCGACATCAATAATGAATGATGAATCAAGAAAATACCCCTGAAGACATGCCTTCAGGCTAATTTGATGGAGGCAATCTTTCCACCAATGCTCTGTCTTCACTGATAACTTTCGCTTGTGTCAGGTTGACAAAACCTAACCAGCACGAACAAGGAGTTTGTACCATGTTCTGTTTCACTGTGACGTAGTTTTATGTATCTTGTACAGACTACAAGATATAAATAGCTTCTAGAAAGACAGCTGTTTAGAGACGGAGTGATAAATAGAAGATCTTGCAGGTTAGCATATTCACATCCTAATATAACTATGCAGTGTTCCTAAAGGTCATTTATCAGCTTATAAAATATATTACTGCTTCTGTTATTTGATTTCTTGATTATCTGAAATATGTTATTCAATGAAGGAGAAAGCAGGAGGCTCTTGATCCAGCATGGAGGGCAAGCAGAGAGAGTGAAGGAGGGGGACTGAGGAGACAGGAGATGAGAAAGAAGCAGTTATTTGCCGCTGTTTGCAGATTTTCACTGGCCAAGTAGAACCAATGTAAAAGTGAACAAATTATAAAACCCACGTGTAAACAAAGAGCACAGAGGGCTGTTCGGGCCCTTTTCTCAGTGCAGGTGCATATTCGTATTTTGGGACCATTGGGAAATAAAATGCTATTCTGTATTCAAATGCCATTAAGTTATTTACAACTAGATCTGGAAGTTTCATATTTATCATCATGAAGTTTAAAGCCAAATGTCCCTTGTTCAGGAGCACCAAAGATTAACAGATTAGAATGTTTTCCACATGTCCATTTTTACTATCAAGAGAATTTTAAAGAAGTTTTCCAGCTTCCGCAGCTGAACCAGATGTCAGTGGATTCCACAGAGAGATGAAATTGGCAGAGTAGCCTTCTCATAACCCCAGGGTTGTTTTATCGGGGGTCAGTTTAATGTCTAGGAGCCATTTGTTGCTGAAGGCTATAAAATTTTGGGGTCTGATCTGCCACAATTAGAAAAAAAAAAAAAGAATCTGCTGACTTGCGAAACCAGCAGTATATTTCTCACAGCTTTTTTCACAAAGCGCTGTAATTGATGCTGAGGTCGGCGTAGGAACAGTAAAAGGTCTCGTTTCCACAGCATGTTTCCGGTCTTTCCTTTCAGAAACATCAGCACAGAATATTTCATCAGCCACAGATTTTGTTATGCAAATATGTCCAGGGGGCTCTATTTACCCGATTGGTCCCCTACACTGTGTTCTCAATTTATTTCAGGGTAAAAATAACATTTTATTAGATTTTAATTGATAGTTTGCTTCAGAAAACTGTGGCCAGAAGTCCAAATGTGGTTATTGTGACGTACCTTATCCTCCTTGTTCTTTAACTCTTAAATTTCTGCCACTTTAATTGTGAAAACATATTTTTAAATAAATGCACACTTCTAAACATAAGTAAAGGAACCTACTTCTACTCCCTGCACTGTTTGAGTAAACAAAGCATTAATAATACTTTGGATTTTCCTGCAAGCTCTGTTTGGTCATTTCCTCTTCTTCTCCAGAAAATTCTAGAAACAATTTCATGTATTTCCATAAAGTATCACAATTTGAAATATCTGAATTTTTGTCTTGTTTGAACCATTGTAAGTTGGAGATACTGCTTTCTATGTTCCTTTGAAGTTCTTCCTTTCAGCTCATTTACTCTTTCCTTGATCATGTCCAGCTGCTGCTGACAATCCTGACTAAAGCACCTTCATTTGTGTTAGTGTGGGATTGTTTGTCTTCTAACACTTCCTTTGAACTATTTCTTTGATTCTGTCTATGTGCTCATAGTCCTATTATTTCACACATTATCTTTGTCTTTTCTGAAGGAAAGCAATGTATGAGTCATATCTAAGTCTGACCTGGTGACTTTTACATTTCCATAGTTATATTAGAATATTTATATTACTATAGCAATTATAGAATCTGCTTTTTAAAATGACACAGATTTTATTGATTTTTACACTGGATAAAAAGATCAACTTAGTGAAAACTGTCAATTGCCAAGTCTTCCAAACCAGAAATTTAATCTTACCATTTATTTAAATGTCTTAGTTCCTGTCTTAGTCAGGGTTTCTATTCCTGCACAAACATCATGACCAAGAAGCAAGTTGGGGAGGAAAGGGCTTATTCAGCTTATACTTCCATACTGCTGTTCATCACCAAGGAAGTCAGGACTGGAACTCAAGCAGGTCAGGAAGCAGGAGCTGATACAGAGGCCATGGAGCGATGTTCTTTACTGGCTTGCTTCCCCTGGCTTGCTCACCCTGCTCTCTTATAGAACCAAGGCTACCAGCCCAGAGATGGCACCACCCACAAGGAGACCTCGCCCCTTGATCACTAATTGAGAAAATGCTTTACAGCTGGATCTCATGGAGGCATTTCCCCAACTGAAGCTCCTTTCTCTGTTATAACTCCAGCCTGTGTCAAGTTGACACAAAACTAGCCAGTACAGTTCCCTATATACTATCATCCTGCTTTTTCATGGCAAATCAAGTTATTTTAAGACTAATGTCACTTTTTGAAATTTTTGTGATAGTATAATCACACATTCATTACTTCATCTTATAATGATTTTTGCTGTTAAGTACATCCATATATGGAGCTGGAGAGATATATCTCAGCAGTTGAGAGCACTGACTGTTCTTCCATAGGTTCCATGAGTTCAATTCCCAGTGACCACATGGCAGCTCACAACCATCTACAATATGATCTAATACACTCTTCTGGCATGCAGGTATACATACAGACTCATACATAAAATAAATAAATACACCTTAAAAATAATATCCATATAATATTATAAGCTTTTATGTGCTGTGCTTGTATACTGTGATCTTGTTATATTTTCTGATTTTAATGATTTTTCTAAAATGTCTCTGGAGATTTTGAATATACAATTAGGATATCTTGAATGATAATTATTTTACTTTATTTTTTTTCTTTCTATGTCTTGTACTTCTGGTTAGATTCTCCTACGTGGTTTATAATCTCAATGATTCCTTTATTTTTCTTTCAATAAATATTTTTCATATTCAATATTTTGATCATATCTGTCCCCCAACTACTCCAAGATCTCCTTCACTGCCATTGACAACCAATTTCATGCTCTTTCTCTTTCTTTCCCTTTCTCTCTTAAAAACAAAACAAAAATGAAAATCATAACAAAAAAAGGAGTAAGACAAAGGCAACACAAAACAAAAAACCAAGTAGTCCCATCCCCACCCCACCTCCCAAAAAGCCCACATGGAGTACATGTTGTGTTGGCCAGCCACTTCTGACCATCATTGTTCTGGGTTGTGGATGATATACCCAGTGACACTCCATTGGAGAAAATTGGTTTTCCCTTCAGGTATCAATTGCAAATAAATTCTTGGTTAGGAGTAAAAAAGAATGTCAATGATTTTCCAAGTCTTTTGAGATTATCACAAATCTGTTTTCCTTTACTGTATTGATAAATGATGGTGCCTGATTTCTGATTATTTTTACTGATCTATCTAAAAATATTAAATGGTTGTAAGAATCAGAATACCAGAATGTCTTCTGAAACAGTCTTTCATAGAAATGGCTACATAAACATACCTGAACAATTGCAATATCAATAGACAGACAGAAAATATGTGGAAGGAGAAAATATGATATGGGATCCCTATTCTAAACAAAGAACTACAGTGTGGCAAGTAAAGACTGCTGAGAGATGAAAAATGAGCTTTTCCAAGGATGAGTAACTGGCTACCCAATACAAAATGGTCAGTCCTGAAATCATATGCATATAAGCAACACTTTAAATGGATTCAAGAGGTTGTAGTTATATATATATATATATATAACTACAACTCTGTCTGTTCAAGACAGAGGCTGAGACAGAAAATGAAAGAGGAAAATGATAACCCAGGGCGGGAAGACTGGGAGGGAATTGCCCTCTCAGAGGTGAAGGAGAGGGAGTCTGAAAGGGAAGAACAGGAGGGGGACAGCATTTGGGATGCAAATAAATACATAAATATGTATTTTTAAATATATACATATATGTATATATCATTTTAAAAATAAATACATTGGTAATGAAGAGTATAATGCCTCAGGACTGCAGAAATATCACTTTACATTGAGGTCTAACTTAATGACCTTCAGGCTCTGAAGCATCCCGTATCAGAGATACAGAGATATGTGGAGAGCAAGCAAGGGTGATAGCTAAGAGTGGAAGATAACTAAGAAGGACTGCAAGTCCACCAGTATGCTCATGTATATATGGATATATTTATATATATTATGCACATATACACATACATATAACATATACACATAGAAAAGACAGGCAGAGGGGAGAGGAAGGGAAGAAGGGAGAAAAGTGAGAGAAAGAGGGAGGTGGGGATAGAGGAAGGGAGGGAGAGAGGGAGGAAAATCATCCAGGAAATACTTTACACATGTTTTATTTTTCAATGATATAAGACAAATTTCAAATCATTAGTGGGGAAGAACTTCAGCTCAATTTCATTGACTTTTCTGATATGGAAATCACATTCAGCTAATTAACACTAGACTATGCTCCACTCAGACAAGCTTGCAATGGCACTTTACAGGCCGAAAGGGGATTTCATATCAGATTCTCTCTATGCTAAATGGATATATTCACCATACCTAGGGGAAAGTGTGCCTCTAGGATATCATTCCTCACTAGTATCTTCCTACTCAATGTAGATCTCGTCCTTCATCAAAGAAGTTTCTTTTGTAGAAGGAGAGTGTTACAAATACAATCACAATACAACTCCTGCACTTAAGACTCAGGGAGCATTACAGAAGAAAAAGCAGAAATGTGCTAAGAACCAGAGGACCAGAAAGTGTCTGAGACTGTAGCAAGCCTGCCTATGCAAGGGCTAAACCTTTCCAACACTAGTTGATATCCCAGTGTAGGCGGGGCCCCACCTCCAGAGGAAAGACTACAAGCTCTTAGCTGCTGAGTGTAGGATGCACCCTACCCCAGGATGAGTCCTGGTTTCTTATCCAATATCAAGTAATCAGCCCAGAAACACACATGCAAGCCACTCTGAAAGGTCCCGGGCTTGTATTTTTATGTTTGTTGGACTGGTATCTTGGTAACAAAAAGGATTTATTTTGTGGATAGGTAAAATTTTTGCTTTATTGGATTAATCTAATGTTACCCTTTGAAAGTTAAAGTTATGCTGCCTTTCTTACAGCTGAAGCCTATACTAATACTCTGTGTCCCATATTATTTTCAAGGAGAAGTGTTCCAATATGTCTGTGCAGAAAAGAAATAAGTGCTGGAGAATTTGCTCCATAGTTAAGAACATTGGCTGCTGGTTCAGAGGCCCCGGGGTTAGATTCCCAGGACCCACATGGCAGTGCACATCTGTGTGTAACGGCGTTCTAGGGGATGAGCCCTCTGTGGACCTCAGGGAGCACCAGTCATACACATGGGATACACAGAGAGAGACAGGCGAAACCCTCACAAATGAGACATAAAGAAATAAAGGAAAGGTAAATACATTTACAGAACAGAAAGTCTATTCTATAGGCTCTGACTTTCAACTGAAAAGAGTAAGTATGGATTATATAAACAAATGTCTCCTTCAAGAATGCTTACTAAAGTAAAAACACTTTTAAAATCATGAGCCTTATTTAGTTATCTATAGTTACTGTGAGAGCAAATTAAAAGGAAACTAATTTTCAAACACACCCTTTAAACCTCATTTATTTTAACCTCATAAAGTTAGAGTCATAAAAATATTTCCCAAATCCTACAGGGAAAGGTTTTTCCTGAGAAATTTCTCAAGGTATCCACATGCTTAATATAAATACTTCTAATGTTATATTTATAAATAAGTTAAGCTTATCTTGGAATATTTTAGCTTCATTATTTGGATAATTTTTTCATAGGTTGACAAACTATTTCCAGTCCTGATTTGAATAGGTGAAGGTAATTTGCAATATTAGAAAACATCCTTACAGTACAGAGAGCAAACATATTTAACAGTATCAGTAAAGGTTAAATTCAAAGTGGAAAGGCAGTAGTCAGAGAGTTCAGTAATTGCAAGTCATACACTCTGGAATCCCTCCCTGGAAGGATCCAGTCGTTTCCAGTTGTTTATAAAACTCCACTGTGGAACGGTTCTTCAGTACAAATTATTTGTGTCAACTGTGAGGAATTATTGTAGGTTGTTCATTGAATTAAAAATATTTACTGAATACATTCTGTGGCATCTGTACCCTAATAGATACACAGATAAGCACTATGAGACACAATCATTTTTTAAAGTATTAATTTTTACTTTTATTTATGTGTATGTGTGTGATATGTGAGTGTAACCCATATATGTTCAGGTGCTAATGGTTCCCCAGGACCTGGAGTTACAGATGGCTGTGTGGTGTCAGAACCTCTTTAAGAGCATCAAATGCTCTTAAACACCAAGCCATCTCTCCAGCTATATCATTTTCTTCAGTAATATTTTTACTTTATTATATAAAATGTGAAAATCATATGAATGTATTTATGCAATAATCAAATTTTAACCCATTTAATAAATTTCAGTTACATTGATTTAGTTTTTAAATACGTATAAATGTAATAACTGCCTACAAACGAGTTTTAGTATTAATTATTTTTTATAGTTTTTTTCTAATTCTGAGGTATTAGACACAATTATTCAGGAACCATGGAGATTATAGCAGCTTGTGCAATCATGATTCTAGTTATAATTTGATTTTGGTTTGTTTTAATTCCATTAAACATTGTGGAAGTCTCACTTGGCACCATACTCTATAATCCTAGCACTACAGAGGTGGAGGCAGGAGGACCAGGAATTCCACATCATCTTTACATATTTAAGAAGTGGTGGCACACGCCCTTACTCCAGCACTTGGGAGGCAGAGGCAGGTGGAATTCTGAGTTTGAGGCCAGCATGGTCTACAAAGTGAGTTCCAGGATAGCCAGGGCTATACAGAGAAACCCTGTCTCTACCCCCCCCCCCAAAAAAAGAAGTTTGAGTCTAGCCCCTAGTACCCGGGTAAAAGGCCCTGCCTAGTAGCAGATTCCTAGAATTCCAGCACTGGGGAAGAGATTGATTGGTGAATCCTTGGGATTCAGTGGGCAATCAGTCCCATGGTGAGCTGCAGTTCCCTGTGAAAGATCCTATCTCAAAAACCAAGGTATAAATTAAGAACATAGGAAGAAGTGTGTCACTGCTCTGTGTAGGGGAATATTAATGCCACATAGAAATTTAATCCTCTCATACTTCATTTCTTCAAGACTTTTGCTAAAAAGGATAAATTTTGTATCTGCTGTATCATCATTGAATCTTTGGATTAAAACCAACTTAATGGTGGTACACAATCACTTCATTGTCGTATTGAATCAAATTTCCAAGTATTTCATTGAAATTTTTGTATCTATTTCTATTAATATAAATTGCTTATTCTTTCTGTTTGTTGTTATCGGTAGTTTCTTTTCTTTTGGAGTTTGAGGACTTTTTCTGGAAAATAATTATACTGGAGTTGTTTCTCTGGAGATCTGGTAGAATTTGGCAGTGTATCTATCTGTTCCAGGAATATACTTGTTGTGAAGTTTTTTGTTACTACTCAAAATTTGTAAGTGAATGTGTTTGGTCATCTATATTCTCTTGATTCATTTAAGTAGTTCATATGTGTTTAAAAATTCATTTGTATCTTTATGCTTTTTAACTTGTTGAAATAGTCCAAATTTTTCCCTAATTATTCTACTTTTAAAACTCTTCCTATGATTTTTTTTCTCTGATTTTATTAAGTTTTCTTTTGGTTAGACCATTCATCAATTTTGTTATTTTTCAAAGAACAAACACTCTCTTGTTTGATCTTTTGTGTTATTCTTTAAGTACCTTAATTAATTTCTTCATAATTACTTTATTAATTTCTGTTCCGGTCATCATTAGTTCTCTACAGCTATTGAATTCCTGTTTGGTTAGTTTTTGTCTAGTTATTTTTTCTAAGACCAAGAATACATCACTAGTTTGTGATTTGAGATCTTTTGTTTAAGATGTCAAAACATAGACATAAAGATTTCCTACTTACAACTGCCTTCATTGTGTCATTCATAACTCAAATTTTCATTTTAATTTGATGCTGAGATTTTTTTTAAAAAATGTCATTTCTCTCCTGGTTATATCACTAGCCAACCAATTACTCACAAATACATTGTCCAATCTGTCTGTTTTCGTTTTGTCTATCTATCCTTCTAACAGGATTTATTCTTACTAAGATTTCCTGGGTGTGAATCAATCTCTCTCTCTCTCTCTCTCTCTCTCTCTCTCTCTCTCTCTCTCTC
>NC_034599.1:70818574-70827757 GCF_900095145.1 Mus pahari | reverse complement strand
CCTGGCTGTCCTGGAACTCACTCTGTAGACCAGGCTGGCCTCGAACTCAGAAATTCACCTGCCTCTGCCTCCCAAGTGCTGGGATTAAAGGCATTCGCCACCACGCACGGTTTTTGTTTTGTTTTGTTTTGTTTTTTAATAATGGAATATCTTTGTTTCTCCTTCCATTTTTTCAAGTTAATTTTCTGGGTACAGCAATGGTGATTGGAAGCCTTGATATACAATAATCTCTTTTTCTTTGCCTGAAAGTTTCTGCTGATGGATTCCTCACAACAGCACTTGTGTCTCACAGCTTCCTATACTTTCCCTCTCTGCTGCACACTTAGAAGTTTAACAGTAAGACAATACGGAGGAGGCTCTCTGGGTCTTTTTTACTTGGGGTTCTATATCTGTCCTTTACTTAAATGTCCCCCTAAGGAAATTTCCTGCTCTTTGGCGGTAACTTTCTACCTCTCTATGATATGTAGCTGCTCTGTCCCCTCCTCCTCATCTTCTCTCTTTCTTTCTTTCTTTTCCTGTAATGTGGGGTCTTCTTTGGTGCAAAGGAGACTTCTCACTCACTATCGTACCCCAGCAATCCCCGCATTCTTTTCTTGCTGGTACATCTATTTTACTTAGCTGTTTTAAATGTATCAAATAAGTGAACAATACCTAATGCATGCAATTACAAAATATATTTGCTGCCCAATGCTCTGAACTATGGCTCTACTCATAAATAAGATACATGCTAAATGTTAATATGGTTGGCTAAGGCAGTAATTGCAGTGACTGTTATGAGTTTGCCAACCAACTGCACCATTATCAAGGAATTCTTCTGGAAATTCTGTGACTTGTCTCAATTTTGCACAATTACACCCTTTGTAACAAGTATGAAGTGAAAAAGAGAAAGGCTTGGCTAGGTAGTTGTGGAAATTGTTTTAAATCCTCTTTGAAAACCACATAAACCAATTACATTAAGAAAAACTTGTAGTTTGGTGGCATTTTAACATGGTTAGCATATTCATATAAAACCATGAATGCTTTTGATGTAAAAATTAGGTTAATAATTTAGTCTTTCTAAAAGAGAATAATAAACATATGGAAAGCATTATAAGGAAAGGCACACTAGCTAGAGGTCTATTAAATTTAAGGGGAAAAAAGCATGTAGTATTTCTTCATGAGAAATGTTGGGCTTTCTGCTTTGTCTCTATGCTAGCAATTAGCATGGATCTGCTATTTGTAGCATTGGGTCTTATTTGTTTTACCCTGCTTTACCTAATTATGAAGGCTCAAAACATTTTAATGGAGAAAAATGAGCAATTGTTTTATATTAAGTAGATTAACCAATTTGTTAAACTGGTGTTTTATTTGGGGACTTGGGGAATATGAAACAGGGTAAAACTCGGCTTTTGCATAAACTTGAAGACAAGTCTGCAGGGTCATGTATGTTTCTCCCATGAATAAACTGTTGTACACTTTATCATCTCATTCTCTTGGTTTGTTGCTTTTGGGTAGGCATAAATATCCCACACTTACATCTATAATCAGAATATTTTCTCTACATTAAAAATATCTGATAATTATGAATTATCGATGTCCACATACCCATGTGGTCCTATCAGTTACATGTTTAAGTAATTAAAAAAAAAAAAAAAAACAAGCAACAAAACCTGAAAATCCAAGAAAGGTCCCTCTACCAGCTGACTGGATGTGCTTTCCAGACTGAGGGGGACATTTTGTTTATAACTCCCATTTGTTTCCTACCACTGCAGCCAAGTTTCTACTTATTACATGTCTCCTTGCCTTAATAATAACTTCTAGTTTGGAACACTGCAAACTGTTTCTCCTCCTCTAAATGAAAGCAAATGATATCTACTCTACATACATCACAAATTTTACTAGAAACCACTTCAAAGATTCCATTAAAATGCAGTGTAGCCCCTGCTTCCTGAAGCCAAGGTTAGCCATGTTACTAATGAAGCTGGGCTCTCTCGTTTCCCCTACACTGAAACATTAAGGGGGTTTTGTCCAAGATTCTTGTTATCTACATTTAAACCTGCTTGTTTTACTGTTGTTACTGCAATTTCTATTAAAAGGCAGGATTAGAATGGTCTCTGGCAGACTTCTCTTTATCCAGGACTGTTAGAGACTAGGACCCACATGTGTCTACAGCGACATTCCAAAGCCAAACCTGGCTGTCTTCAAGGAATTTAAAATTATAAGAGACTTAAAGATTGTCTGAAATATGTATAGTTTCTAGAAAGTGGGAGCATATGTGTCTTCCTTCAGTTGTTAATATCTTACCAAACTATAGGCAATCCAAAGCCAGACTGACTTGTACAGAAGAAGGGACTGTCTAAGATTGTGAAGCAAAAGTGTCCTTTGCCTGCCTCTGCTTTGGACCATTTTTCTCAATTGTCCATTTACAGTGGGCTCTCAGTCCTCACAACATGTTTTCAAATACACAAGTTGTTGTGACACTTTTTACCCATGTGCTTATGCAGAAAACCATAAATGAACTCTTAGATAATTCGGAGCTGGAAGAATACCCCTGCTTTCTCAGGCCATCCTGCCTCCCTCCTGCCTTCTGCCTGCCATATTGTACAAAGAGAATGTATATAAAGGAAAAGATACAACAGAAAATATAATCACAGGTCCTTAGTTTTTTATTAACTACCAAAGGAGCCAATAAAGACTATAATAATCACCTCTTCCCTAACACACACACACACACACACACACACACACACACACACACACACACTTTGCAAAAAGCTTAGCTTAAATTTAAAAATAGCATTCCTTCAGAATAGACATATTATTTGAAAAGACAAGTCCTACTGATCCACAGCTGTCTTAAAGTAATTCATTTGGTTTGTCTTTCAAATTCAATGTAAAGCCAAACTTTAAACTCACATGAGTGCTATGAAATATGAAATTTTATGATATGTAAATAAATATTTTCTATTTATTATTTGTTTATACTCAATGTCATGAAAAATAAGCATGCTTATCTTCCTTACATGGGGATGAAATCTGTTGTTGTTGCTGTTGTTGTTGTTATTGTATACCCTTTGATTGAGAGTTGGTCTCTTGAGTAGTCCTGGCTGCATACAGATTTTTTTCATGTTCCAAACTTACACAGGTCCCCAGTACAGGATTCCAATGTTCCCCTAGGTTTCAGTGCTTATCTATGAATGGGAAGGATGCCACTCAAGTTTCACCTCATCTCTCCAAGCAATTTATCTCAGTAATTTTTTTTATCTTCTGGAGCACATACACTCCTTACTGGGAATTATCCCTTCTTATTCTGTTAATTTTGACAAGTACAAACATTTATTATGGCATCCTGAGAAGTGCATTGGGAATAAGTTGCATCACTGTACATCATACAATGTAAGCATACAAACCCAGAGTGGATTTCTCTGCGTGGCCTCTTGATTCCATAAATTGATTTTTTAAAAAGTAGAAGGTTGCACGGATCCTTGGTGCATTTTCTTAATACGCATCAAAAGAGAAGTAAAACAACAGCTGGTACAGGGAGGACCTTAGACATGTGCTCTAGAACACCTAATGTGAAAGGGCGAAGCCAGACACGGAACCCAGAGGTCATGCCCACTACTCCATTGCCCTTGAAACCAGACTTCCTAGGAAGGAAAACTTTTAAAGTTCCTAAAATATCCTAAAATATCATGAGATAATCTTTTTTTCTTCTTGAATATATAATACAAGTCAAAATAAGCTCTTTCCTCTGTTTCTAAACTTCTGCCAACAACTGTACACTTTGAAACTGTAATATTAAGCTTTATAAACTGAAAAGCTGTGATAGTATTATCTTTAATTGTCAAAATTTTAACTGTTAAGATATCAAATTAATTCATTTTTCATAAGACTAAGAATATTTTGAAATAAAATTATTTAAATTTGCTCTTTAGATAAATACACTTAGAATAGCATATAACTTGGTGATTCCTAATACTCTAACATTATAGATAGCTTTCTTTAACATATAATGGAATCATTTGATTAACATAAACAATGGTTCTATTAAATGTGAGTTTGTGGGATCAGTGGTGGAGAGTTTGCCTAGCAGGTTTAAGGCCCGAGGGTCAATTCCTATGTGTGAATGCACATACACACACACACACACACACACACACACACACACACACACACACAAAGTGAGGTTTCAAACATTAAAAAAATCAATAAAATAGTCTATATTCCTACTCCATACATATTCATTGTAGAGCAATCAAACTAAAAAAAAAGATAATTCATTTCATGATCACAACAGTACATGCTACTGTTTGCTCTCTTTATTTCTCAACATATTATAATATTCAACTCTGTTAAGCTTTATAGTTAAAGTATATAGGCATTGAAATTAGAAGCCATAGATCTAATAGAATTGATACTTTAAAAATAAAAAACCAACAACTTGATCAAATCACACAAATAGCAATGACCTCCATTTCCCTAAAAAATTGTCTAGCATTTGTAAATATTTCATGTGAGTATGCTATGTTTAAACATATTCATAGAATCTCAACATAAACTATAAAATATATATTGTTCAAGCATTGCAATTGCATTTGATAAATTTATCTCACTGAAATGCTTAACATGCTCATGTCACAAGTATGCACAGCTATAGCATAGCACACTGAGACTACAAATACCTGAAGAGCTGTTAGGATATTTGCAAGGGCTTGTCCATACGTGTCATGGCAATGAACAGCAAGAGCCCCTGGAGGGATTTCTTTCATGACACTTTCCAACATCATCTTCATGCTTCCTGGAGTACCAACTCCAATCGTGTCTCCCAAAGAGATTTCATAGCAGCCCATACCATACAATCTCTTTGAAACCTGTTGAAAGACAAACCCCTGGTAAGGCAATGAGAATAAGAAGCCACCAACCCTCTGACTCTTAAGTAATCACCATCTGGAGTTTAAAATCACAACTATAATGAGTTTGTCTGTGGAAAACATATGCTTTATTTTTTCTTGGTCCTCCTTTATTGTAAATTGTAAGCCCCATTTTGGTTGAAATTGCCATTATTATCTTGTATGTTCAAGTTTGTCTTAGAGTCCTACCTACTTCATATATACACACCCTTCCATCTATCTGTTCAAGAGCAAGCTGTAGTACCACAGAGATGAGGTTAATATGTCTCAACTTTAACTGAACAGAAGAACTGAAGGTCTACTTTGGAAGTAGTGTTTCTTTGGGCATTATATCAGAGGCCAAGAGACATCGGCAGTAACTTCAGCTCTGTCACTAAGTAGCTTAGCCATTGGAAGAATCACTTAACATTCCTATCTTAAATGTTCTGTCTTGTGAGTGAAGGGATGCATGCAAGGTAAATGCCAAGTTTCCATCAAGCCTAATGACCAACGCCACAATGAAAGAGTGATGTGCCATTATGAGGACAGCATGTGATTTTACAGGGGATTCTGGAATCAAACAAGTATGGATTGACTATTAGCTCTTACCCAGACATGATCTGGGTTGATCATGAGGTTACTCTTATTACTCTAATTTGTTGAATAAAGACAACAAACTGTCCTCGTCGTTTTTTCTTTTCTTTTCTTTTCTTTTCTTTTCTTTTCTTTTCTTTTCTTTTCTTTTCTTTTCTTTTCTTTTCTTTTCTTTTCTTTTCTTTTTTTGGAATGCTTTCTAGAGCCTTGACAGTTTACTTTCAAAACCTGACAATGTTAAGAGTGTGCTTGACTGCAAAAATGTAATAAATAAAAGATACGTTTTTCATTAACTTGTTCATTCAACTTATACTTGTCCAGGGCCACATTATCCCAGGCACTGTATTAGGCAAGAAAGCAAATTTGAGATGGCTCTTGTAATCTTGGATACAAACGAGGACCAAGTTTTGCCAGTATCACAGAGATATGCACAAATGGAGCTAAAATAAGACTTTGGTACATATGCAGCTAGAGACACGAGCTCTGGGGGTACTGGTTAGTTCATATTGTGGTTCCACCTATAGGGTTGCAGACCCCTTCAGCTCCTCGGGTACTTTCTCTAGCTCCTCCATTGGGGGCCCTGTGTTCCATCCAATAGATGACTGTGAGCATCAACTTCTGTATTTGCCAGGCACTGGCATAGCCTCACACGAGACAGCTATATCAGGGTCCTTTCAGCGAAATCTTGCTGGCATATGCAATAGTGTCTGGGTTTGGTGGCTGATTATGGGATGGATCCCCAGGTGGGGTAGTCTCTGGATGGTCCATCCCAGAGCTCGTGTCTCTAGCTGCATATGTAGCAGAAGATGGCCTAGTCGGCCATCATTGGGAAGAGAGGCCCCTTGGTCTTGCAAACTTTATATACCCCAGTACAGGGGAATGCCAGGGCCAAGAAATGGGAGTGGGTGGGTAGGGGAGCAGGGCAGGGGGAGGGTACAGGGAACTTTCTGGATAGCATTTGAAATGTAAATAAAGAAAATATCTAATAAAAAATATTTTGACCTCAACCTAGAAAAAAATAAAAAAAAACGAAAAAACAAAACAAAACAAAACAAAACAAAAATAAGACTTTGGACAAAGAAACAAGTTCTACATTATGTACTAGTGGACACTGGACACCAGCCCAGGGCTGTCAAGCAGGAGGCTGTAAGTGCCTGGAGATAAAGTAAACTTGAAAGGGGTGAGAGAGAGTATGTACACACAAAGATCAAGGGGTTCCAAGCCACTGATGTGAGGAAGGCAGGATGCATCCGAGGGCAAGAAAAAAAAAAATCAAATGGACGAGAGAGGGCCACAGCAAGGGAAGAACAGGAGCATAGAGTATGCAAAGGGTGAGAGGCTGCAAAAGCAATCAGCTTCTAGCGGTTACTTCAGAAAGAAAAGAATGAATTCACAAAACGTATTATGCCAGCACAAAGGACTCTGCAGCAAGGTTGCTGACTGTGAATTTGTCACACTTCTAACCTGTCTGTAAGGCTTCCGCAGCACTCTCATCGCTATAATGTTAAAGGGGGGGGGGGGGGGATTTCTGAGTTCCAGGCCTGTCTTGAAAAAAAAAAAAAGAAAAGAAAAGAAAAAAAATTAAAGTGGGGGGGGGGGGGGGGGGGGAGAGCAGGAGGCAGAGGAGGAAGAGGAAGGAGAGCGCATCTCTTCCATGCTAGAACACTGCAGCAGACAGACAAAAGTCTGGCATCTGCAAGAAACAGACACAGGTCTTGGGTAGTCCAAAGTCAAGCACTTTGAAGATATTCATTAAAGAGAATATTTAGTGGTCCATGCAGATTCAAAACAAAGCCTGGGGTGTGAGTAAAGCAATGTAAAACCTAAGTTTCATCGTTTCCTAGTGCATTTGCCTCCGTAAGCAAGGGGCTTTTAATATAAGAGATAATGAGATAGCCTTCTTTAGAAAAGTCTTCAGTGAGCTTTAGAAGTTCAGGTGAAAGTTCAAAAGAAGAATGTATTCAGCTGAACTGTAATTGATCTACATAACTTGAGGTTTTCTAATAATATCGCATTACTGATTCAGTGCTATATTACAAATTCATGAAAATGTAGAACCCTAGCAAAAGTTTACTTTAATATAATTCGTCTACAAATAAGTTTCTGAACTAATTCCCTAAGAAGAGTATTTGGTATTCATTAGGATGAACTAATGGTAAAGAGAGAATTAGAATAAGCATATTCAATAATCCAGTAGACAGATTCAATAATCCACTAAGCAGATTTTTAATGACTATAATCTACTGTCATAAATTTCTGTCATAACAACTTAGCATTGTAATGAAAAATCACAGATGAGCAGAAACCCTGAAACACATACTCTGATGTTGGTACTAAAGGATGAAGGAGAAAGAGCTGCCTACATGTGTGTGCACAACTGTCTGCACTGTGATCGGGAGTGTGAAAGCATTCCTTTGGTTAAGGTCATGTACAAGCACCAGATGGAAGCTTTTATTCTTTCTGCCTTTAAGCATCCAAATTATAAGGCTCAATTATCACTTGCCTTTAGGAAGGGATAGCCAATAGGCGTATGTTCAAAGAAATGACTGGTTAAGTAACCAAACCCATGTTCAGTGAAAATTTCCCAGCCATGGTTCTCATTAGTCCTTGCTACTGAAATTAAATAAATAATAAATAAAACTGTCTTAATGTACAAATAATACCCTTTTATCAGTAACCATAAAGACTAGAGATGTGTCTTACTTCTGTGACTTTTTGTGGTGCGATGCTTCCTTCATATGGGCAGCCCAGGGCACAGGACACGTACCTATATTGAAAAAATACAGAGCAAAATGGTCTGTCAATCATATCCAAATTGCAATTTTAAAAACGAATAACCAAAAAAATACACCAAGCAAAATTATTTTACACTTTCATTTTATCCTTCAACTAAACAAAAATGGTCAAGGAGCATTTAAAGGTAATTCAACTTTTTCATCTATCAAACAATTATAATTTGATATTATTTGATAATAATGACTAAAGAACATTATATGAATATGTCTGTTCTATAGCAGCAGTTTTCAACTTGTGAGTCACAACCCCTCTGGGTTGTTGAACAAACCTTTTACAAGTTTCAACTGAGACTATGCAATATATCAAATACTTATATCAGAATTTATAACAATATCAAAATTACAGTTATGAAGTAGTAACAAAAATAATTTTGTGGTTCATGGTCATTACAACATGAGGAACTATATTAAAGGGCTGCAGTGTTAGGAAGGTTGAGAACCAATGTACTATAGCACCATATGAATACCTGAAGCATTAGTGAAATGTACATTTTTATTTAGACAGTTATAAATTCAATGTTTAAATAACCAAGTCTTTAGAATTATATAGAACTGGCATGCAAAAATGAAGTTTCTCTCCACATAGCTATTTGGATTCTATTTCATTTCCATTTAAAGATGGTGATTCCTTTCCATAAGAAATTATCAAGCTTCTGACAAATCTATTGAAATTATTTAAAGTTTATCTCTGATCCCACTTCATTGAGCCAGGTGCTGATGGCGCAAGCCTTTAATCCCAGCACTCAGGAGACAGAGGCAGGTGGATCTCTGTGAGTTTGAGGCCAACATGGTCTACATAGTGAGTTCCAGAACAGATAGGGCCACAAGGAAAAAAAATTGTCTCAAAAAAAAGCAAATAAATAGATAGGTAGGTAGGTAGGTAGGTAGGTAGGTAGGTATATAAATGCTAGAAAGAAAGAAAGAAA
>NC_034599.1:70800003-70817539 GCF_900095145.1 Mus pahari | reverse complement strand
GGGAGGGAGGGAGGGAGGGAGGGAGGGAGGAAGAAATCATCATCTGCTTCCCTTAGGAAGAACAATATCAACTAACTGGACCCTCTCCTCCTCCTCCCCCCAGAGCTCCCAGGGATTAAACCACCAACCAAAGACTACACATGGAGGGATGACTCATGGCTCCAGCTGCAGATGTAGCAAAGTATTGCCTTATCTTCAATGGGAGGGGAGGCCCTAGGTCCTGTGCAGGCTTGATTCCCCAGCATAGGGGGATGCTAGGGCAGTGAAGTAGCAGTGGGTGGGTGGGTTGGGGAGCACCCTCATAGAGGCAGGGGGAGGGGAGATGGAATAGGGAGCTTGCAGAGGGAAAACCAGAAAAGGGGACAACCTTTGAAAGGTAAACAAATGAAATAACCAATGAAAATAAATGTGAGCTAGAACAAATCAATCAAAAGGAAAGGAGAAAAAGAAAACTCAGAATGAAATGTCTAAGACTTTGAGATATAAAAGGTACACACTAAGCAGGCTAGTATACAATGTTTCTTAGATGTAACCCAATTTGGGGCTATTAATGTGAATAAAACCTACATTTGAGAAATGAAATAGATAAGCTCTTTAACAAACCCATCACACAGTGCAAAGACAAGGAAGAAGAAGTCAAGTCCAATTGATTGGAAAATAGGCTTGCTCTTCCAGTTCCTATGCCTTATGTAACATTTCAGATAATTTGTTTATATGTGACCAAGATATATGAGAAGGAAATGGCATAGCAATGGAGAGAATTGTAAAACAAAGAGAAATTTCAGTCCATAGGCAATGACTCAAATAATGTGCAAAAACAGTTATTTGTTCTAAACCCCAACACTGAGATGTGACTTAAATATAATACCTAAGGTGGCCAGTTGCATATTTCCTTTGAAATGTGCTAAATAAGGAATATAATGCCAATAAACAACAATAAATTCAAATTGATCAAAACAAGCATTTCATGCTTATTCAGCTTATCATGAGGCCACGACTGCCCATGGGTTCCTAAAGTCTAACTCTACATTTGTATTTCCCCCATCTCTCAATAATGACCTTCCAAGGCATGCAACGATGGCACAAAGATTATGGGAATAATAAACCAACATCTAACTTGACTTATAAGGCCCAGTACATGAGATGGGAGCCGTACCAGACTCTGCTTGGTGACCAAGAACCTGAGACTAGAAAGCCTCGGAGCCTAGAGTAAAATCCAATACTACTCTCCTACTGAAAGAATGTAACCATAAAATGACTCCTAGTGACAGTCTTCTGTGCCCATAGATCGGTGCCTTGCTCAGCCATCATCAGAGAAGCTTCCTCCTGAAGCAGATGGGAACAAATACCCACAGCCAAACATTTCACGGAGAGTGAGAGACTTGGGGACACTTAGTCCTAAATGGGATTTCTCCATCAAATCCCTGTCCTCGGGGCTCAGAGAACCCTGCAGAAGAAGATGTAAAAAGGAGTGTAAAAGCCAGAGGGGATGGAAGACACCAAAAGAGATGAAGGTCCCTCTAATTTAACATGATATAAAGTCACAGAGATCACGGCAACATGCACAGGGCCAGCACAGAGCCTTTGAGTATACATTATGGCTTTCAGTTTAATGTTTTTATAAGATTCCTGAGTGTGCAAACAAGTGGGTCTCTTTGTCTATATCTGGTTTTGTGTGTGTGTGTGTGTGTGTGTGTGTGTGTGTGTGTGTGTACGTGTACACGCATGCCTTTTCTTGGGTTCTTTTTCTTCTGTTTGTTTCCCATTTCAATGTGCAAGTTTCTGCTTTATCATTTTATTTTATTTTATTATTATACCTCAGATGTCTGTCTGTTTTTTAGTAAGCGACAGAACATAGGTAGGAGTGAATCCAGATAAAGGGAAGATGGGAAGGAACTGGGATGACTGGAGAAAGGGGAAATCACAATCAGGACATATTATATGAAAAAAATCTATATTCAACTAAAGGGGAACAAAGAAAATAAAAGTTCTTCGCAAAAACCAAAATGTGGTAGCACATTCCTGTAATCACAGGAAGGGAGGGGGAGGGGCACTGAGCTTGGAGGAATGCCACAGCTTGAGGTCAGTCTGGGCAACTTAGGAGAGACAGAGCTATATATCAAGACCTTGCATCCAAAACCAAGAAAAATAAGTCAGTGTAATAGTTAAAGTGACGGCCATCCACCCTCAGCCACCTGTTTTGCACTGATGTTAGGTTACATACACTTACAGGAAGGTACAAACCTTGAAGTAAACACTATACATGTAAAAGCAGCTTAGCAGATGTCTGTATTTTATAGTTTTATGTACTGCATTTTGGTAGCCCATTATTTGACATCTTCTTGCAACCCACAATCTAGGCTTGTGTTTAACAGTGGAAGTTAACAAGTGACGTTATAAGCAGCTTCTGCTAATAGGAAGATAGGAGTATGTCCACAAGGAAATTCCTCCAAGGGAGACGGTCTGGTGGAATCCATCTGGTAGTCAGGTGGGAGCAGCACTGCCTGCAACTCACTGTTCATCTGACAGCAGAGCTCTGGATACATAGAGTCATTGCCCTTAGAAATAAGGCTGCCCTCACCTTCAAGGTCAGGACCATATAATCCCTGTGGCATCTGGCCTCAGGCAGCAAGGACAGGACACACCAACTCTGCAGCATGATTTAAATAGATGGTTTGGCTAATTCGCATTGAGGGCTGAACGGTTTGAAGAAATGTGTTGAGCTATAAATCATTCCTTCAAGTGAAAGTGAGGGGAGACAGTCCCTCCTTTTTGGAAGTTGGGAAGTTTGCTGTTCTGAAAGATGCAAGCTCAACAGAACCAAGGAACCGGTTGAAAAAACAGTTGTACAGTTGAAGAACTTCTTTACAGGGAGTGTCTTTACTAAAGAAATGGATCACAATTATCTGTGATATAGTTTATTTGGGAAGAAAAACAGACTTGATTTAGAATGGCTTGGGTTGATAGGTAAAAAGGTAAATAAAGACCACACTTATTATTATGGCTGGTCTCACCTCCTTCTAACTGGCAGTCAATATTAGTCACTTAATATAAACAAATTCTTACTGAAATAAAACATTATGTCTCATACTTGTCTTTGTTCTCTGTACCTAAATAAAATCAGTTTTTTATATTAACTGAATTAATAATTTGCCTAATTTTTATTTCATTTTCACTTTTTTCTGGAATGTTGAGAAGAAATGCAACAGATGCTGTTCACAGATATATATTCTTGCATTTTGTAGTCTTTTAAAAATAGAAAATTAACTTAGGCTTCTAGTAAAAAGGGAGAACTATAATCTAAGGCTTAGGTCAGACATAGAAGTAAACTGGCAGACCACATCATACTGGTCATATACAGATATTACGTGCTTCATGCTTGAGAAGTGGAATGTCCGAATTTCTTATTTTATAATGCACATTTATAAGCACACAACACAGTGCACTATGGAAAGAGGACATGGAGTTGAGAGAAGCATACGGGGTAAGTGATATGATATAAATTCAGTGTGTGTGTGTGTGTGTGTGTGTGTGTGTGTGTGTGTGTGTGTGTGTAAAATTCTCAAAGCATGAATAAAATATAAAAACAAAACATAAAAATAAAATCAAATTTAAATTCAAGGAAAAGCTAGGGAAGAAAATAGATTCAAATACTCAATTGAGGAACACACATATTAAAATTTATATTTCCAGAAATGGATAGTCCTCTGAAAAATCCAGAAAACTTCAAATTGAAACCAAGGAGGAAGAGAAAGAGGAGAGGGAGAAAGAAGGAGAGGGGAGGGGAGGAGGAGGGGGAGGGGGAGAGGGAGAGGAAGAAGGAGAAGGGGGAGGAGGAGGAGGAGGAGGAGGAGGATGTGTAGCCTGTATTTATCTACATTGCAACCCTATAATAAAATATCCATGGTAATACAGTGATTTGATTTCATTGTGAATTTCCTTAAAGTATCCAGTGAGAATTAATTTCCTCTAAATCAGTGGTTCTCAACCTTCTTTTTTTTTTTTTTTTTTGGTTTTTTTCAAGACAGGGTTTCTCTGTGTAGTCCTGGCTGTCCTGGAACTCACTCTGTAGACCAGGCTGACCTCTAACTCAGAAATCCACCTGCCTCTGCCTCCCAAGTGCTGGGATTAAAGGCGTGCGCCACCACGCCCGGCGGTTCTCAACCTTCTTGGTACTGTTACCCATTAATACAGTTCTTTGTGTTGTGTTAACCCCAACCATAAAATTATTTTCATTGTTATTTCATAACCATAATTTTGCTGCTGTTGTGTATCATAATGAAAATATCTGATATTGAGGATATCTGATATGCAATGCCTGTGAAAATGACACTGACCCCCAAAAGGATCACAACCCACAGGTTGAGAACCACTGGTCTAAATATTCTTGACTTTTTGAAATAGATTAAGGTGTTCATATTCCCTTTTTTAGAGGTAATAAAGATGAAAATACTTCGAATTTTTAATTTACAGTTTATAGACCATCTGCCCTTTACATTTTGATCACATAATTTGGCCTTAAAGTAAACGTACTATTGTTTTATGACGATTGATGCATATTATCTTCTCTTTACTTTTTTTCCAAGTTCTTCATGTGAAAAACATCTAATAAACCCCAAAGATGATTCAACATTATAAAAAAAAAACTCTATGGTAGAAATTTGGGAAGATAAAATTCAAACAAAAACACATAGTATAGTATAGTCCAAGTCTGGTAGTTCTTTAAATGACCTAGGGTTAAATCTAATCATTGTAAGCCCTGTTCTGAAGCCAATTCTCTTTCTTATTAATTGTTGAATTGTTCTGCCTCTATGGACTTTGCTCACATCAACTAAGAGAATTATAAGGTAGAGCTAAAGCCATTCCCAGCATGAATTTTATGTTCACTATATCTGAATACTTTTATAATTATTAGAAAAGAAACTACTGTCTTACTTCAAAACAACGAATTTATCGCATGTTTTTCAGTATAAAGAATTATTCCGAGTTTATGCTGCAACTGCTGATCTGGGAAACAAGCAAAAACAAGTGCAGAATTTCCTCTGTCCTTCAATTCCGTCACTATAATGGCCTCCATATTGTCCTGCCTCTGCTCTCTGCTACTCTACTTTCTAATGGTTTACACATAGCTCTATTGCAAGAATCCCAGGACAGTGAATTCAGAAATGACAGTACATGATATTTTGATTCAGGCATCCATGTAAACTCCTGAAAAAGAAAACTGAGGTTTTGATCTGACATTAGTTTTCCTTTCTACAGGATCTCCTGTATCACCTAGTATCACTCAGGTTCCATATTCCATGGGCTAGAAACATGGTAATAACTATTGATGAGATATAATTACACTAGTGATTAATATAAACAAATATGGTCCAAAAGCTATGATATATATCATAACACATATGATATATATGTTTAAAAAAATTACAAAGGTGGCTTATAAGTAAACTCAAAAGATAGATACAAATGAAATCGAGTTGGGTTTCATGAGTACCCTCGCACTGGGATGTCCATGTGTCTTGCAGAGCTGATGACCTCCTCAAACCTTCCCATACTTTCTTCAATGGAGCAGTTAATATTCTTCTTGCTGAAAGATTCCGAAGCAGCACCAAAAACTGCTATCTCCGTGGCTCCAGCAGCAACCTAAAATATACAGTTTATAGCCCAGAGCTAGCAAGTTGTAAGAGTCTTGTGAGTGATAACAGATAATGATAAGACAGACGACTCTAGCGCATGCCTAGGTTCACATGTAGCCTTAAAACTTAAAGCCAGGTTCTTTTCACTTTGTTACTCATAGTGTTTTGGAATAGAGAAGTATTTTATGATAACATGAAAATATACAAACTGTAATATTCTTAAGATTATGAGACATCCATAAAACATGGATGATGATCCAGTTAAGTCTGTCTTTCTTTCATCATGTTATCCTCAAAACACTTTAACCCTAATTATGGGGTGGGGAAGCATGTGTGCCCCACTAAAGCCTGTATTTTTATAGAAAACATTATTTGAAACCTAAATATTATTGAAAGAGAAAAAAAAAACAATTTCTGGTTCTCTTTTCTTCCTATAATCCAACAGAGAATGCCTTCCCAATTCAACACTTAGATTTTTGCCTCCAAATCTAAGTTGTAGTTCCAACTGCCTTTTGCCTCCAAAAGGAACTGTAGTTCCTAATTAGCTGCTATAGCTTTGTATCCTGGCTACCAAAGCCATGTGCTTATGTGACTAAGGTGTAAGTCCAAGGGCCAGTCTTTAATTCTAAAATAATAACTGAATCAACTCTACCTGTCCCTTTTTTTCCCTTTTGCTGTGTTTATAGCACCCACACCATCTGTAGTAATAATACGTTTGCAATTGTCAAGCCCTCTAGATTTCTAAAACACATCCATAAGACTTCGTGTTAATGTCTCACTCACTGTCTGACTAGGTCTTATGTGTTCTCCTCTCTGATTGCCTGTTAATACCTTAAGAAGGAAAGCATAATTTATCTTTCTTTCAACATTTAGAATACACTTTTTTGTTCCTCTGTTCAAATATGAATATGGATTCTCTAAAATAAATTTTCTACTTCGTTAAAAACTTATTCTTTTCTATTAATATTGGGACTTTGCCTGCCTTTTTTTGCAATCTGAAAACCCCTGCATCTAATATTGGACTTCTTTTATGAATGCAGCACAAAAACTTGTTTGCCATTCAGTCTCAGTTACTCAGTTAGTGAACCATGCTTTGCTTACAAACCCACAGAACTCCCAAGTCAACATTTATTCTACCATTAAACTACTGTTAGGACATAGCCCAAATAGTTTCTCCAAGATGAGGACCTTCACTTCTTTGGTAAGGCTTGATTGTAGCAATATTATTCTATTTTATAATGCCATAATATTACATCAAATCAAATGAAAGATAAATGTCTCTAACAGCACATACATGAACAAATAATGTACTGAATAGACTCTGACAACCCCAGCTTCATGCAGCAGAGTACCAAATACAGAACCTAAAATATGTATTGACATAAGGAATATATAATGTAATGCCTTTGCAACAAACATATGTAAAGATAATACAGTACTTTACATTTTTATGTGATAGTAATGTGATCCTTCTTGTGTGTGTAGTCATTAAAACTCACATATATCCCCCAAACCACATAGAATCACAATAAATAAAACAGGAGACAGATAAAGAAAAAAGTCATTACAAGCAGATACAGAGGCAATGACTAGATTAGTTTTTGTCTAAGAGACGATTCCACAGAAACAAAAAGCTGGCCCTAAAATGTTGACAAAAAAGTTATTGCAGGAATATTGATGATTATAATAATCATCAGTAAATATTTACTGATAATTGGGAAGCACCAAATGTACTTTTAAATTTCCATCCCAAATAGAGAAATACATTTCTTCTTCAATACATAAATAGTTGCACTGAAAGAGCTACATGGGAAGTCCATGAGGTCCTAATGGTGCAATGGGGGTCTTGACCACTATGTGTCCATGTTAGTTTATAAGCAGAGTAATTACATATGAAGACTGGTGGATTACATATCACAGAATTTTAATGTTTAAAGATCTTCAAAACAATAAAGGCAATCACAGAGAAAATTTCATACTTACAGCATGCTGAAAACCCTGAAGATTAGGTATAAGGACAGGATAGCGAACTCCTGGATACTGACGAATGCCTCGCATGACTTCAGCATGGTCAGCCATCTTAAACAGATAATAGTCAGATGTAAGCATAGAAATGAGCAAGACATCAAATACATGATTGACCTTCTGTGTAAGTTATAGCTACACATAAAACATATGCTATAAATTGAGGTCTGACATAAGAAGTATTCATATGTAGATAAAGAAAAGTAGTTCTTACTGTCATAAATGGATTACAACTAGGCATGACCTCACTAATTCATAGAGTAGGATCTGACTACATAGGTGAGTACAGAGAAACAGGATTTCTACCATTTTCTTGCAGTCATTTGGTAATCTAAGCATCAGGCATTCATGATAGTATGGAAAATTTAAAAGGCAAAACACAGTTTATTGTCACACAAAACTTTATGCCTAACTTTTCAGTCCACAAAATTTTACAGTGTTTAAAAACATATAAATTGTATGACACCATTAAAATCATTTAACAAGTCTGGGACCAATAGCCAATGTTTTTGGGTTAACATGCATGTTCCAGTTAGTAATGGTTAGAATGTTTTATGTAGTATCATCAGATGATTGCTATCTGTTCTTACATATGAAGAACTAAATAAACAGTGCTTAGAACAAAATTAAACCACACTATCAAAAGTATATATTATAAAATTGCAAATCTGAAAAGTCAAAAATTAATTTAACACAATAATCTAATACTAAGATCACATAAAATCAATGTATATTATGATGAAGAGTACATATTTATAAGTGCGGGTTCTTATGTGGTGCTTGATATAGACAACGCTCTTTATTGTTTTCCCTGTGGACTATGTGTTCTGTCAGGTCTTGAAATACACATCTGTAATGTGCATAATAGACTGTCCATATTAAGAACTAAAAGAAGCTGGGCAGTAGCGGCACATGCCTTTAATCCCAGCACTTGGCAGGCAGAGGCAATCAGATTTCTGAGTTTGAGGCCAGCCTGGTCTACAGAGTGAGTTCCAGGACAGCCAAGGTTATACAGAGAAACTTTTTATCTCAAAAAACAAACAAAACAAAACAAAACAAAACAAAAATAAAGACAACTGAAAGAAGCATATGCAACTAAAATATATTTATAGTATTATATAAAATGTGAATAAAGATAAGGACTTCATAAGGAATGGCAAGTATACCAGATGAGCATGAAGAAAGCTGTGTCAACAGACAGCAAACCCAACCTATTGCCCTCAAATGTCAGTAGAAGGAAGAAATTATTAATCCTCTACTCATCTTATTTTTATCATGATTACATATTGTTCTTAATTAATTAAAGCAAATCAACAAAATATAACTTTTTTGTTTATGCACACGCACACAAACCTCAAAGCCCATCCCTAGTGACACACTTCTTCCTACAAGGCCACACCTCCCAATCCTTTCAAATAGAACCACCCACTAAGCATGCAAATATATGAACCTATGGGGCCACTTATTCAAATAACCATATAAGGGTTCAGAATGAAAAAATGTTGGTATGAGAGTGCAGAAAAGTTTAAATAGAATACAGACTATTTACTAGGGGCTTGAATATGATGTTTTATAGTTTTTATAAAGATCAGCCATGATGATATTGATGAAGATATAGATTATATTCATTCCCTTGAAGTGGGGGAAGCTGTGAATATTCTGAACATTACTTTATAGTTGCAAGTTTTTTTATGTGGTTTCTGAAACTAGGTTATAATAAAAGAACTAATATTTCCCCTTTAGGGAAAGACACTATGAAGAAATTAGGTGACATGGAAGGGAAAATCCCAAAATCACCTATGCAATGGCCACATAAAAAGTCAGCTCCTCATGTAGAATATACACAAAGATGAAAAGAGCAACAAACCAATAACTAAGGCCACTCCTTATATCTGTGAATAAAGTAGCCTTCAGATGACTCTAGCCAAAAGAGTTCAGTCATGGTTGTGATCCTAGACAGCACAGAATAAAGACAATGTTTCCATAACACCCTAGTCAGATTTCCAATGCAGACTTAGTGTAGACAACATATATTTATCTCTACCATCCATATCTCAAGTAACTCATTACATTGGAGTAAAATAACAATGAAAATGGATATGGTCCATAAAGAGGATGTATGTGGTACCCCATACATCAGTGAAAGTGGTCATTTGACATCATGCAAAAAATGTTAGAGAAAGTGTGAACCATATTCTCTAAGATGTCTTTGAATTGGATTTATATTAGTCAAAAGCTATTAATTTATCTTGAAGGCAACATAGAAACACAAATACAGGGTATTCATATAGAGAGAAGATTGCAATAAATTCAGAATTACAACTGAATCTCAGGGAGGTATGAAAGTCAGCCCATAGAGATGGGAGGCAATTCTCAAGCAAGTCTGAGAATCCAGTGAGTTGTGAATGGTCTCTGCTATAAAGACAGAATACTTGGTCAAGAACTCATAAAGAAAAGTTACTAAGACTAATATATAAGTTGTATTTTACTGAAAAACTTAATCCCTACTATTTCATAGCCTTAAGAAATACATTAATAGTAAAGACACCTAAAAAGACATTGTGGCATATTATCTATCTATCTATCTACCTATCTATCTCTATCTCTCTATATAATTACGTATATATTATATATAATCTATTATATATAATGTAATACAGATATACATATCTACACATATAATACATATACTATATATACTATAATATAAAAAACATAAATCCATTTATACATATACATATATGGTTTAGATAAATATTTTCCTATGTGATCTAACAATGCTCTTCCCAAGAACCAATATTGCAAAAACCTCCAACAAGCTATGAGAATCTCCCTTCAGAGTTTTAGGTCAAAGTTGTCCAAGAAACTCCCAAAACATTATAGGATATTGCTGTTGCCATTGGCTGCCTCCCAAAGGTTGAAGGTAAGTCCCTATTGCTGACAACACTGAATCTTTGGACAAAAAAAAAAAATCAGGATTCAAATTGGGATCATAGCTGAAAGCATCCTTCTGGATGATTAGCTTTCATGGTACCAGAGGCTCCATGGAAGATTTCAAGGGAATAAAGCAATCAATAGTTCTACCCAGCTATGGTGCTTAGGAACGAAAGCAACAATGAACGTGGAATGATATCCCGAAGGGTACAATGGTGGTAGGCAGACTTTGGGAGTGATGAACAGCCCTCTGACTTGACCCAAGGCTAGCTCAACAAGAGTGAACACATGCCTGGTACTGGACACGAAGCCATACGTTAGGAGGCTAGTCAGGCCATGGGTCTCGAAGGAGTACCTCCAAAAGCCACTTTACTAAATCAGTGCATTCCTAACTACATTCTAAACATTTATCCTTATGCCCACAGATAAGAGTAGATGCCACCCCTTATCAAAAACATATTTCCTTGCATCAGATGGAGACCATTATAGAAACCACAACCAGAGTACAGAGAACAAGTGACCATGAAGTTATAATAAACCAAATATAAATTTATTTTTAAAATTGTAAACATATAATTTATCCCCCAAACATTCACGTCCCTAATGTACCAATTATCACAATACTGTAGCATGCAGGACCTATACAGTACAGGGCATGCATTAGTCCCCATAGAGTAGGCCTCATATCCAACCAAGGAGTAATTGATAATCCCCAAAACATTCATGTCACTATGGTAAGATGCCAGTACTGTTACCTATCTGGGCAGTTCAGCATTGTAGCATGCACCACCGAGAGCTAGATTTGATGACTCTTCTCCAAAAACCTGCATAGCAACTTATGGCACTAAGAAAATATTGTGGCACTAAAAAAGTATTGTCATGCAAAAAAATAATTAATGCACAAATACTGAAAAAATGTTTTATGAAGTGGTCTCCAACATTCACCTGTTTTAAAAATATTATCATACATAATTTATAGATGCTTGTCATGGTTTTAAAGTTTACATTTCTATAACTTAGTTTGTCTATAGCATCTCTAGATATATCTACTTCTTATTTCTCTCAACATACTATCTTAATTTTTTTTCCAGGAAACAGACTCATACCTATGAACACATAGCTGTCCTTTCTCTCTACGCACTGGCATCTTGAAGCTTTTACTTTTGCTCACCATCAATCCAGAATAATACTCAAATCTTATTGAACTAAAAGTAAATAATGCTAGTAAATTATTGTTCAGAGTCTCCTCTGGCCAAGTCTGCCAGTGCTATTTTCCTTGTGCAGGGGCACAGTGTGAAAGACAGACAGATAAGAGAATGTGCAATTTCTTCAACACCTGCCATCGATTAGTGCAAAAACATAAATGATGTGGTTTCAGACCCTATAACTCAAAACTCAATGTGAGCAGCCATTCCTCTTAAAGGTAACATTTGGAAACTCAGTAATGGGAAAAAATGAGACTCGAGTGCCTCCTGACAATCCTGGGTGAGAGTGCTGTAGGCAGCTCTGAATAGCACTATAGCCTGGGTCCTATAACCATGTCCCATTCATAGACGCCTAGCACAAACCTCATCTATCTTAGCCTCAGTAGCACAGAGGAAATCTTGGTCTGCTTGAAGAAGTAAGACACTCTTAATAAATCATAGCCTTACAATAATAAACACAGGAAATCTCTGGAAAATTGAACATCCTTTTTTTTTTTCTACCCAATACCCTGCTTGGCTGCCAAAGCTAAAACTGTCTGACACCATATTCACAAAACTTAAGTCCAGAAGCCTTAAAACTAATTTGGTCTGGTGTATAATTTCCTGTCCTTCCTTGTTCGACTTTACCTCTGTATGTGATGGACCTTATAGTGCCCTCTGTTGGATGGAATGTCCATGTGTCTCAAAATTTTCCACCACGACTTCCCCTCCTCTATCCCTAATCATAATTCATGATGTCTACAAATATTCATTTTTATATTGCATGATAAACATCACCTACAGGAATGGATTTGTGAATTTAAAACTGTAACACTAACATCTTGGAGGGAAGAAATGAAAGTCTTCTTTATCCAATAACATTTCCCAGTTTGGGAAGATAAACATAGCAATTATACATTAGTTATTTTTTATTAGGGTCAATGCCTTTTTAACTACCTGCCTGATCTTCCTATATTAAAAATATCATGTTCCTAACATCATTCTAAAGTACGGGCAAAAAGTCTCAAAGCTCCCAGTATAATTTTCCTTCTGTGTCTGTGCAATTGTGTTGTCTCTCATGTATTATGCTTTTGTGCATGATAATAATGTTGCCACTGTTGTCATTTCCCTTGCATGGAAGCATGAGCAATTTTTAAAATAGTGGAGCAAATTGCTTTCAGTATGTTTTGTTAATAGAGCTTTGTATTCTTCGTGTTTTAAACCTACAGCACTGGGGAGAGCTACAGCAGAGAGGTTAAGTCTGGGTTACTAGGTTACTCACTGCCAGTCAGACGTTACCAAGAAGAAAGAGCTATGACAAAAGCAAGGTCTCATTACCATAAAAAGCATTGCTGTTGTTGTAAGCTTGAATCTTGGATATAATGTGGATGCTGGAAATTTTTGTTTTAGTAAACAATGAAGGCAGAACTTCCAAGGGTGCCAGCTTACCAAAGCAACCCATTCAGCATATACTAGTTATGTGATTCTGCCAGATTGTAACTCATTTATACTCACCTGATTTTTAAATTTCTTTGTGTGTGGTTATTCATTTTCCAAGCAACTGTACCCCACCTCCATCTACCTTAACATTATAATTACAGTTGTGCCTACACTGTTACTCAGTTTTGAGTCTAACAAAGAGCTCTATATAGTTTTTAATACAGAAAAAAATTAAAGGCATTGAGTGGGAGAATGAATAAGTGGAAAGCTTCCAACACAGAGAGAAATTAAAACACCTTGCCAAATCATACGAGAAAGGAGGAAAAAGTGGGTCTCAGATTTTTCTACTTCTTCATCATAAAGTATAAGTTAAACAACAGACATAATGGTATTCCCAAAGTACAGGGAGCCTGGAGAACATGGAGAAGGTGTGTGTGTGTGTGTGTGTGTGTGTGTGTGTGTGTGTGTGTACTTACATTTATACTACTGGGCCATACCTTTCTTGCAATGTATATAAGCAGATAAAATGTAAGTTGAATCAATCTAAGATAAGTAGTATTAATGCTGGAGTATGATTAGCATCAATTTACTTCAACATATTTGTATTTCAAATAACATGTAACTATAACCTATAGTCTTTTTCAATCAAATTTGAATTTGTCTAGGACAGTTATTAGATTAATATCATTTCCCCCCAAAAAATATCCTCTGCATTAACAATAAAAACCTTTAAATTCACAGCTCTCATAGAATATTCTGTTATTCTAAGAAAATTTTATTACAATCATCTTAATTATTATGAATCTACTACAGTAAACCAGAAGTGCCCAAGTTCCTTTTTGCCAGACCTCTTGACCACATTTTGTGTCTCCCACAGCTCACTGACCCTAAATGGCTCATCTGTAGACTTTCCAACGGAGGCCAATCATCAAAATAGAGTAATCCAAAAGGGAAAATTTTAAAGTCAAAAATCAAATATTTCTAAGACAAAATATAACTCTACTTGGTTTTTGTCTTTTACATAGTATGTGCAGACCTCTAAGATGTCAACACATAAGAGATAATTGGAGAAGGCCAGATGTTAAGATAACTTCAGTTGCATGGAAATAGGAAGGGATGTATTGAGAAGCGTAAGCATTCCTCTGGAGGCAAGTGCTGGGAGAGTGAACCAGAGGGTAAAGTTATTAAGGTTCTTTAAATACATGTACGAAACTGTCAAAGAGTTTGAAGATGCATTCAATTAGATACAGAAGGGTCTTTAAGTTGTGACTAAAATGTTTTTGAAAGTTTATTTCTATTCTTCATGGCTAAAGGCAAAAATTTTGATAAAGATAACCAGTTCAATAAAACTGAATATAGGATGAGATACAATGTTTCATTTATAACATTCCGTCCTGATTGCTTTTATGTGTTCAAGGACAAAGCAAATCTAACTTGTTAATGGAAAGGTAACTAATCTAATTAATTAGTTATGTTATTGAAAAGCAGAGCACATAAATTTTTCAATGGAATAAATTTTAGAGGAAAGGGAAAAAGTAGCAAAACTATTTTGATTATACCTTCTGCTTAAACCCTTAAAATCTAAATAAGGGCGTTGCTACAATGCAGTCTGCTTTGCTTCACCTTTGACACAGTAGTAAAAGTACATTTTAGACAAGAAATTACTATTTAATGCTGAGTAATAAAGTATTACCAACATTTTTTTCAATTTTATTGAAGATTAATTATAATCAAGCTCAAGAGCAGAAAAGTACCTACTATGACAATTCTGTCTAAATTTTATCCATATTTCCTTATCTTTCTGAGACAAACAAGGGAGTTTTGAAGTTTCTGAATATGCTGCAAGAAGGCGTTTGCCTTGTATGATAGTATAAGTTAATCAGTGGTTTCAAAACACATGTACGTGTGTGCACATACACACAAATACACACACACACACATACACACACACACACACACACGGAATTGCACAGCCCTTGTCACTTCTGACAGAGGAATATAGTAATTGATATCATCACTCTTGAAAGAGATGTGCCAATGCCCATTGATACAGCAATAACAGTGGTACGGGGTAGAAATGAAATTCATGCTAAATAACACAGTAGCTACCATAGTAGTCATAATGTGATCTTTTCATTTAATAGGAAAAACTGCCTATTTACGTAAACGTTTTAATGTAACAACTTGTGATAAACAGATTTTGTGCTAATGAAATGACACTAAACTACTGCTTTTCATTGGGGAGGGGAGGTGCATCGGCTTTAGTTGTGAAAAGAGGCTTTACTCTCGTTCTCTTCCCTTCAAAAATAAGAGATTCTCTGGTAATAGTATACTAAACTAGGTCATGCTGGGCGTGTCCTGTTCTACATTGGACCCTTTATAAAGATGTTGGAATGATTCTCCAGTGAGTGATCCCCAGCCTTCATTCTCTCCTTCCTAGCTTGGACTGTGTGTTCAGACCCAGTAGGGAAGTACTGGAGTCCTGCACAGTAGATATGGTGATGAAGGCCAAGCCTGGGACGTGCCTTCAACAGTCTCTCCCTAGTGTCTGTCGTAACCAGAACAGGTCAGAATGAGCAATAGATGGACTGTGGAGGCAGACTTTCCTTGTCATTTTGCAAGCTTTTGAAGCCACCTGCTTTCCTCACATAGCCACCTGGGTTGTGTTTTAAGCAAAACAATGTTATAAAGGAAACATGCTATAGTGGAGTGAGAATGAAGAGCCAGTACTTACCACAACAGGGCTAAAGTAAGGATTCTTTTAAGTTTAGGGTTCATAGATTGCAGACTTTGTTTCTTTGTAAGCTGCATTTATTATTTTTTTTTACTTACTACTATAATAAAGCAAATACTTAAAATTATTTCTAGAACATTATTTTAAAATAAAACTGTGACACTTGAAAAGTTATGGCCCCAAAGATAGTTTCTTTCTCACAAAGCCACACTTAAAAAACAAACAAACAAACAAACAAACAAACAAAACCAACTGGTGTCCTTCTTTCTTCTTTAAAACTTTGTGGACTTTGTAACTCTCTCAGCTAATAGGCTTGCCAAATCAATGCTATATAGATTACAAGGCTTAACTATAAAAAGCTTATCGCTTCTGAACCACTAATATCATCTTAGCTATCTAGAAGGACCACACTGTGGAGGACTTCATAGAGAGTTCTGAGAACAGTTAGAAATAAGTAGTGCCCAGCCAGTCCCTACTGCCCAAACTCCTTGTGCCCCTGAGTTCTGCTCTAACCATCATCTACTCCATCTTACTACTAGTCCCTAATAAGTCTCTGGAGCACCTAATCAAGTCTTGACTGAATTGTTTATGCTTCAAAGACACAAGCAAAATCAAATGTTATTATTTTAAGTCACTAAACTTATGGAATAATTCTCATGCACACAACAGAAACCTGTTTGATTCAGCTGCCAGGGATAAGTGATAATTTACATGTGCATGAGTACACACATGCAGAAACATTTGCACACATAAAATATATGACATGGTGTACACATTCAGTGAAAGAAAACACATTAAACCCATTAAAACACTCTACAGGCTTATGCAATAAGCATGAGAATGAGAGAACAAAAGGCATCTCTTGTTTTCATGAAGGGCTTCTGTTGCACCTGTAACACCAGGAAATAGGTGTTAAGTTCACTGGAATTCACATAGCACAATTTCTTCCATTTAATTTCAATAACCATATAATATCATTTACATTATAACAATTATCATTCACACCTACCCAGAGGACAAATACTGACAACACGGATGTATCTAACATGTATGATAATGAATACGCTCATGTAAATTAATAAGCAAAACCAATATCGCCATTTAGACTCTGCTTCTAAGGACAATATACAATTTGATCTCTTCAAATCAATCTTTTTCTACAAAGGATGATTAATGTGTTATAGCAGGAATGCCAGTTTAGAAGGGGAAAAAAAATAAGACTGTTTCAATATGGTTATTCTTGGCGTCACACCAGAAAATAGGAAATATGGCCTTAGTTAATTTGGCCAGGATCCCTTTGTGAAATGGCAGAGGCTATGTAAGGTAGACCATTAAGCAGAGTGGACATCCTTTGATTGGACTCATCCTGAGATACTTTCTATTGTCTGGACATATAATCATGTCTCTTAAGCCAGCAATTCGGAAGTGCCCCACCTCCTCTCCCTTTCTCTCCTTCTCCTTCTTCTTTTCCTTCTTCTTCTCCTTCTTTTTCTCCTTCTTCTTCTTCTTCTTCTTCTTCTTCTTCTTCTTCTTCTTCTTCTTCTTCTTCTTCTTCTTCTTCTTCTTCTTCTTCTTCTTCTTCT
>NC_034599.1:70784951-70798008 GCF_900095145.1 Mus pahari | reverse complement strand
TTCTTGGAGAACTCTGAGAAGTTGACAGAAGCATCCCGGTGCTTCTTCTTGTGCTCCTCCTGGCAGGTTTGCACAAAGAATGCATATGAGGACATTTTGCCTCTCAGCTTCTTAGGATCTCCTTTGCTCATGTTTAGTTGATTTTCCTCTGTGAGGCACAGAGTCTCCCAGTGCCCATCCGGCTCGCGCTTGCCCCGGCGCTGTCTCTATGGAACTCAATGTACTGCAATGGCTGTGAGAGCGGGCAGTCACAATAATTTAAATAGCTTACTATTAACAGACACATTCCAAATGTGCAGGAAATCTGTTTTTAATGTGTTTTCTTTTTCATGCTATTGTGTGTTCCGTCTACGCGAGGGGCTACCTGGACTAACTTCAAATATTCTTATATTACATGTCACTCTAAGGACATCTTTTTCCAAATAAGTTATAAAGAACATGTATTTCTTAATGGCAGGCATTTTATCATCTGTGATCATTTAAATTATAGGTGTAGGATCCTGTTTTATATGGCACCCTGCTACTGCAGACCTTTTCTTTGAGCTATTTGAGTTAGACAGCTCTGCCAAACAAAACAGTGGGAGGGAAACTGTAAAAAAAAAAAAAAAAAAAAAAAAAAAGCTTTAAAATGCTAAAAAAAGAAATAAGTGAAGAAGCAGCAATCTAAACATTAGCTAGAGGACTATTCCCATGACCTGCGTCTGATGCACCATCAGCTCCAGGGAAGCACAGAACGCCCTTAGACCTCATACATTGTCTTTAGAAACAGAAATCACTTCAGGCAACACATACGCAGCTGCTATAGCAAAATTATGGAATGCTAACCTCAGATAGTATTTTAAAGGTCTGTACTACATGATATTCTTCTAGAATGAGAATGAAAGAATTAGAGAAAGTTTTGAAATGTAAGTGCAGTGAAATCTAAACCAGCCATGCATAGAAGCCTAAACTACACACACACACACACACACACACACACACACACACACATATATATATATATATATATATATATATATATATATATATATCCATAAGGCTGCCTTAGGGGAAACACCCCATGTGTAGTATAAAGTAAAGCAAGGCTAAAGTGACTTTGAGAGGTGACATTTGTAATATTTGTCTTTGATTCAGGAACACTGCTCTTTTGTGGCTATGTGATTTATTTAAATCACTTTCTTCTTTAGATACATGTAACCAGATGAGGTTTAAAACAAGCACACACTAATAAAACTCATGATGGAAAACATTATTGAACACTAGTCAGGAGGTAGGCCCCACGATCCTGTACACACAGGGACCATTGATGTGACTGACCCTTTGTGGTTACCCACATCCTGTACTGCAGACATGTGTGCTAGGCTTTCTAAGGTTCAGAGAGGTTAATTCACTTACTCAAAGGCATGGCACACTGTGGATAAGGGCACGACTCTAGAACCATCTCTCCTCATCACAGATGTCCTCAGGAACTATGCAAAGCAATTCAGTCAACTTATTTAATATTACTTTAGGTTTAAAATGGGTTCATTAATTTTCAGTAGGCTAATCCCAGATTTAACTTGGGACCACATGCAGAATAAATTCTGTCATTTTGTATTCCCATCATGTGTATTTATTTAAGCAAGGCCAGGAGGCATGATCCAGTTTCTTCTTATAGGGAGACTTCCTTTCATTTTCTTTTGTCATATTTTCTTGTCATTAGCTACAAGAGTTAAGTGTGGCCTTTTAGAGATTGTTCTATTCTCATTCTTTCAGATGTCTTTGTGAGCATCATATATGGGTCTGAAGGATAGTCTATAAGTCAATTTTTATTATTATATAATAGTAGTAGCATAAAGTCATGGGCATCATCTTATTAGGAGAAGAATATTTTGTACACAATTTTTTTTAAATCACTGAAAAATTATAGAATTTTGATAATATCAAGATTTAGTATTTGAAATGAAAATTTAGTTATAATTTATGTTGGGGTTGGTCTGGTACTGCTATGTATTCAAATACTAAATATTGTATCCCAAGATATGCTTGCCTCCGGAAGAGCAAATTCTCATGCACACCAGCTTTTGTTGTGTAAAACTTGCCAAGTTATCCCTGATTGGTTAATAAAGATGCTGATTCACTTAGGGTTTCCATTGCTATGAAAAGACAACATTACATAACACTTATAAATACAAACATTAATTGGGGCTGGTTTATGGTTTCAGAGGTTTGGTACATTATCATCATAGCAGGAAAAATAGCAGCGTCCAAGAAGGAATGGTGCTGGAGAAGTTGAGAGTTCTGAATCTTGATTTGACAAAGGCAACCAGGAGAAACTGGCATCCTCGGGCAGCAAGGAGGATGCTCTCTTTCACATTGGGTAGGGCCTGAGGATAGGAGGGGAACTCCAAAGCCCACCCCCACGTGACACATTTCCTCCAACCAGGCCACACCTCATAGGGAGTTGATATTCCCTATGAGCCAAGCAAATTCAAACTACCACAGATACCTATAGCCTGAGCTGAGCAGAAGAGAAGTAGGCAAAGCTGTGGCTCCTGGGATTGGGGTATCAGTTAGGGACCATTAGGAGAGACTAGAGGAGGAAAAAGGAAGTTGCTATGGGGTAGCATGGATCACAAGCATGTGGCCATGAGGCTGGCCTGATGAAGCAGGAACAGTGCAAATGGACCAGATGCCCATATTTATGGGAATTTGGGTAGGGGAAGCAGACAAGATAGCTAAGAGGGTTGATATCTGCCGAGCTGTGGTGCTTTCAAGTTTATTATAAATCCAATGGTCTCTGTATCTTTTATTTGGGAACTAAATGGTCTGAAGTAGTGTAAAAACCCCTAGTAGATATTTAAAGGCAACAAAAAGGTATAGCAAACCCCCGGAATCATAATAACCACTACACTCTCCGAATTTTATAACTACGTCAGTGTATCCTATCTTTTCCCAAATGTAATTGAATATGTAAAAGAGCATGAAATGATCTATAAACAGAACAACTTCTTCAATTCTAAAAGATGATGAAAATTTCTTGCAGTCCCTTAAGATCAATGACAGCTGGTGAAATATTGTTTCTTAAAATAATCAGGAAAAAATTTTTATATCAAGTAATGTGTTTTTCTAAGGAAGATATCTGTATACTTAATTATATGATAACAGATATACATATAAAAGGCAGGGTTGCTTACCTATACAAGATAATTGGAAAGAATATGTTGCCATTCTTTCAAGCTGACTGATTTACTGTGCATTTCACAGTGATTTTACTGTATACCTACCTGCCACAGCCAAGCACTGAGGACATGAACTAAAGAGACATTATCTTCATAACGTTTACAGTACAAATAGCAAATGATCAAAGAAGATTTATAAATATATAAAGAGGTTTATGATTATAGGTACCAACAGTGACTTGAAGGAAAATCACTCCTTGACAAGAACTTAGAGTGACACAGTAAAGAGTCTGTGATTACTAACCACATAGTGTTTTCTGTTACATCAAATGCATCCCCGCCAAAAGGACTCAGAGTTTTTGCCATTTCACATCATACTGTTAGAACTGCCAGAAAATACAGACATTGAGAGGTAACTGAGCAAATGTGTGTGTAAACTGCCTCGTATGATAGTGCCCTGTCTAAATGCCAGGAAAATAGGACCAAGAATCGGTTCAGGTTAGCAGGAATTTCAGCAAAGTGAATTAATTGTATTAATAGAGCTCAGGGTTACTAGGAAAACTGGAGTCACATATACAAAGACTTGAGTGTGTGCTTTCCAGGCTCTTTCAGTGAGAAGGGAATTTTTAAAGAGTTAGAATGTGTTTCTCAGAATTGATATTCCTGGAAACATATTTTAGTCACTATAAGTAAGATTCAGAAGGAAGGGGGAATGATGCTTACGTATTCCACGTAATATCTTGTGGGTTTGTGGGTCGGTAATACATCTGTGGAATTGAAAGGGGAAAACAAGTATAGAATATAAAGGAGATTAACTTCGTGCACATTTATTTGTGTGTATGTTTGTTTGGGTGGGCGTGGTTGGGCATGGGGGTGTGCATGGGTGTGTACGGGTGCATAAGTAGGGGTGTGTTATCATGGGCAGGAGTTGGTTCTCTCCTTCTCTATGTGGATTCTGGTGATTGAACTCGGGTTGTCAGGCTTGGTGCCAAGTTCCCATACCCACTAGCCATCTTACCAGCCACAGAGACATTTTATGAGCTTTTCTCCCTCTGTGGACTGTATATTTAAGTAACCTCCCTATAAATTTTCTCGTATTAGTACTAAGGTTGGAATGGTGTACTCTAAATAGTACCTACATCATCATGAAAGACCCCAGCAATGAGCTAATGAGCTAGTAAGAGGAGACAGGAAATGGTTTTCTTCCTTTTTCTTCCGTCTGTCGTATGAGGATACAGTGTAAAGACAGAGATGTGAAACTAGAAGTCAAGGCTTCACAGACCACAGATCTGTCAGCATCCTGATTTCAGATTTTCCAGACTCTAGAACTGGTTGAGAGACACCCCCCCCCCATCTGAATCAGCTTGGTCTTCCATAACTAACTAACTTGGTTAGTTATGCAGCCGTAACTAACCAAGACAGAAACTAATTAGGTATAAAAAGTAATGCCTGGGAGAATCAAGCCCAGGATTCTGGGGGGAACAGAGGAGCTCTTGGTATAAGGCAGTGTGTGATGGTAGTGACCCTGGATGTGCATCTGATGATATAGAGATGTCAGTGTCAAGTCCAGTTGAAGTTTATCAGAAAAACAAGCCTTTTCTTCCTCAGTGGAGCAACTGTTGGTATGAGAGACACAGTAAAGGGGGAGACTTTGTGCTGTGAAGAGCAACAAAAGCAGAGTGCCGAGGGAATCGAACTTCAGGCATGGAAACAGAAGAAAAAGAGTAATTAATATGAAATCAGCTGACTAAAGAGAGCAGAGGATAATGGGAACATGGGACTGGGATCAGAAGTAACCAATGAAATGAAGGACAGGGAAGACACTCAGGGTCAGGATGCTGACACTGGGTTAGGAGGGAAGAGGCTAAACTGATCACTAATTACCTGTCTCAAAGTCTCTAATCAAGTCTCAGGATTGACCAGTTAGATTCACTGTCTGAAATTGTGAACAACGCTATAGCACCTTTTCATTTTTAATGAGATGATTGAAAATGACTTACCTCCTCTTTTGTGTGTCTTACACATTACATGTCAGCAAATATGAATGATGAATGAAACAAATGAAGAATTACCTCTACATTGCTCATCAGCTAATGTGAAATTCTATCACATTCGAAGATTCTCAAGGTAGTCGAAATGTCAGAGATAAATGGTAAACTCAAGGCAGGCCCCAAAGTTGCTAGTCAAGAACTTTAACCTGTATTTGTTATTTTGCATCCTATGTTTATATATTAGCATATTATTGCAGGTTATTTTTTTAAAAATAGCTTAAAATTATATTACTTCTTAGAGAACTTCAATTCATATATCAAAGGTTTTCCAAATCCTATGAGAATATGAACTAATAGTTTATAATATATGGAAATGATTATATCATTTGTATCTAATATATATATATATATATATATATATATATATATATATATATAAAATCTCACAGTGTTCACTAAACTTAAACATGTTCAATTTTATAATTATAGACTTGAATACCTGTGGTACCCATCTGGAAGATACAAAGCTGGTTACTTCTATTACAGACAAGCCAGTTTGGGAAAGTTGATTGATGAATTCAATTTTTATATCTGTGGGAACTATAACCTAAAAAAAATCATAAAACATATTCTATAAATGAATTATATAAAAACTACTGAAACATAAAATATTACTTCCCAATGGAAAGCAAATATATTATGATTTAAAATGTCAAACAGTAATCACCACAAATAAGGCTTAAATTATAAAACTTCTGTGCCTTTAAAATGTTAAGGAATTCACTTTATAAAGGCAATATAAACCTACCTTTTCATTCTGCAATCCATCCCTTGGTCCAACTTCTACTATTTTCACATATTCAGGGAGTCCAGATAACTGGGATGCTTCCTGAAATGCAAGAAGTATGAGTACAAGAAAAAAGAGATCACTTGGATTGCCACACTGTCGTGGTTTGAATGAGACTGTCCCTCATGGGCTTGAATAGTGAAAGTCCGCAGTTGCGGTAAGATCTTGGGAGTTTTGAGGGACACAGCCTTGTTGGAGGAAGCATCTTACTGGCTGGCTGGGATTCACGGTCTCTCCTTACATTCAGTTTGCTCTCTTTGACTCAGGGCCTGCCTCAACTCCTGCTGCTTGCTGTTGTGCACGACGATGGACTATTTCCCATCTAAATATCTATAATACACCTTGGTTATTGTGCAATAGAAAGGTATTTAATATAGTAGTTGGTACCAGAGAGTTGACTGTTGCTATGAAGAACCATACTAGCCATTGGGGGGGAGGGAGTTGAAGAGGAGAAGGAGGGGGATGGGAGGGGGAGGAATGTAGAAGACTTTGGGAGTAAGGCCTAGAAAAATGGTTACATGTTGAATGTAGCAGTTAAAGCATTATTCTAGCGTGAGCCTAGAAGACAGTGCTGAGGGAAAACCAGATCAAAGGGACCTCTCGTAAGAGGTTTAAAAGAATGCAAAGACTTATTTTAACAACAACTGGTCTGTAGACCATTTGTGTGTTATTTTGGCAAAGAGTCTGGCTGTCTTTTGCCCGTGACCTAAGAATTTAACTGGGGCTAAATTAAAAAGTAATAGGCTAACCTTTTGTCGTAGGAAATTTCAAGACAGTGTAACCCCGAATCCCTGCCATAACTGTTACTGATAATGTTTATTCAGATCTACAATGAAGCAAAAACATACGGGGCAGAAAGAAATACACTAGGAGGCTTCATGTTACAGCCAAGGCATGGGAGGTTTCCCATCCTGCACTGGAATAAAGGGGGAGAGGGTGCCTTCCGAGAAAGACCTCACACAACTAAACTTCCAACCAGTGTAAGAAAACCTGAGGCATTTTTGAAAGCAACTGAATAAAAGCGCTACTGCTAACGTGATCCAAGAGGCCGTGGTCTAGCCCGTGCCGGCAGCCTAACACAGCAGTGTTGTCCACATGGCTTTGGTTTTAGAGACATAAAGGATTTTCCCCTCTGTGGAAATCCAAAGTCATGGATTCTTCCTCTGTGGTTTCAGACAACCACAAAAGGCAGGGAACATATGGAGGGGAGTCTCTTCATGAAGGTCATAGAGAGCCATGTGCTTTGAGAACCCATGTCTGTGAGGCTGTGGAGTTAAAACCTGAGTTGCAGTAAAGACCCCAAAATGTTGAAGACTTACAGAGTCATGGCCTGTCTGCCAAGAATGACTGCAAACAGCGAGTGCAACTATCCCAAGAGAGATGCATGCTAGAGACAGTAAAGCCAGAGGGCAGAACTGTCCAATTCGTTTGACCCCCAGACATGAAGCTACAAGATTTGCTAGGTTTTGGTCTTGATTTGATTCAGTATTTCCTGACTATGTCCCCACTCTTCCATTCTGTATCACCATACATTTAAACTATGTAATATGCTTTTAATTTAAAGGGGGATTATACTTAAGACATTGTCTTGAGTCTCCAAAGAAACTTTGGACTAAATGCATTTGAGTCATGGTACGGCCGTGAACCCATGGTGGTCAGGGAGTGGAAAGTCAGGGCTTAAATGAAAATGTTCCTCATCGGCTTGGGTACTTGAACACTTGATCAGTTGGTGGTGCTGTTTAAGAAAGTTGGGAGGTGTGGCCTTGCTGGACAAAGTATGCCACTAAGGACAAAGTTTATGTATTTATGTCTCATTTGCTCTCTCTGGTTATGGCTTGTAATTGAGGATGTGAGCTCTCAGCTTCCTGCTCCTGCCTCCACACCTGCCTCTTGTTATAGGTTTCCCACCATAATGGACTCGTCCTCCACTGGAACTGTAAGCCCAGCGAAACTCTTCTTTCTATAAAGTTTCCTTGACTAGGGATGTTTGATCACAGCGATAGAAGAGTAAACAAATACACCATGTCACTTTTTTATTAAGTAATTACATTCTGTTAAATAAATTCTAATTCCACAAAGTTAAAAATAGTAAAAATAGTAAAAAAAAAAAAAAATCAACGGGATATGACCTTATTATATACACTATTTACACTACTGTCACATTGAAATTATTCATTTATTATAACTTTGTGATAGGTGTTGTGATTGAAATTCAAAAGGTGAGTTTCTTTTGAGTAATTCAATTCCATTATTATAGATCAAAAATAATTGCAAACTATCCATGTTATAGACATTAGCATCCAAAATAAAGAACTCAAAGTAAACCAGAGTACCTGGAGGAAACGACACTTTAAAAAAGTTAAACACAAAAAGAGAAAATAAATTACAGTAAATGGGCAAAAGAACTTAACACTTTTCAAAGTAAGAAGCACAGATGTTCAATAATATAAGGGGGAAAAAAAGGCCTGTTTGACAACCTTAGCCTGAACCACAAGGAAAATTCAAATTAAAACCTTATCTCAAGTCCATTTTACCCAAGTCATAATGCCTATCAAGAAAAAAAAAATAAGTTTGGGCATAGTTGTAGGAAAACAAGAAACATTTATGTACTATTTGGTGGAATTTAAGTTAGTCTAGACACTATGGAAACAGTATGGTGGTTTACTCAAAGTCTAAACATATAAATACCATATGATCTGGCTAAACCACTCCTGGATACATACCCAAATGAAATCAGTGCCAACTTATAATATAAATACCTACATAGCCAAACATATTGTGGCAGGCACTACTTAGAACAGCCAAGTCAGAAAATCAGGCTAGGTACTCAATGACGGATGGAAATAGAAAATGTGATCTGTGTATTTTACTCATCCATAAAACTATGCCCTTTTTCAGAAAAACAGATGCTATGCCAAATAATCCAGCTTCACAAAGATAAATATCATGTTTTCTTGGTTATGTAAATTTAGCGGGAGGGGGGTGTACAGCGATGGTACTATAAGACATGGAAGAGGGGAAGAGGAAGAGAGGGGAGGGGATAAGAGATGCTAATGAAGATAAGAAGAGAATCTGATTCAAACATGTTATATACATGTATAGAAATATAACGACACATTACTTTGTATAATTTATCTGTATTACTGTAAATATGGTTTTTGTATTAAACACAAAGAGTCAAGCAAGAAGCCACTGCTTTGCCCTGAATTTGAATGTGAGTTTGGTGCACTGGCTTGTGCATAGATGACTGAGTCTACAGATGGAAGAAAGGATGCTGTTTGCTTCCTTTCCTTCTCACGCATCACAGCTCCCAAGAAATGCTACTTAACTGACTGACCCTCTCCAAACAGGACCTCATGCTCCTAACTGCCTAGACTGCCCTACTTTCCATTCATAGCTGAGACAGTGAATTGTTTGGATTCTGGAGTCTCTGGTCCTATCGACCTAGTTCAGAAGAAGTATTAGAAGTGTTAGTAAGATATTAGGTAATTAGTAATTAATAAGAATATGTATTAATAAGCATACTAGAAGATGTAAATACACTTAACTAAAAGGATAACATCTAAATAAGAAAAATTAGGCTTTCTAAATTCCGTATGAATTTTAAATGAGATGTAAGCTACATCTGTCATACTATGTAAGCATCATAGCTGGCTATTTCTGTGCTGAATGTAAATAATTCATCATCATGTCTTCAAATAAGGAGATAAAATAAACTTAGACATTCAGGACCTGAGCTTCCAACTATTTGGTTTTTGTCAAATACAGTGCACTCAACCAACTTATACACTGATTCTGTCCTCATGGGAGAAATGGCTACTTTTTAAAATTATTTCAGAATTTCATATATGAGCACATTGAGGTTATATTATTCCCACCCATTCCTCTCCCATCCAAATCCTTCTACTCTACCCACTCCCTCCTGACATCATAATCTCTTCTGATGTTTTATACACATATCTAGGAAATGTGCATACATACACTCAACCTACGGAATTCAACTTGTACTGCCTACACGTACAAATGTCTACAAGTGACCAGCAGGTTAGAATGCTCATACACGAAAGAAAAGTGATTCTCAGTTTCCTCTGATTGTGTAAGTCTTTATGTAGGGTTGTGAGATTTTGTTCCATCCATGTCGGCATGTTAACTGGTGGAGTTATCACAGGTCTTGCACAGGAGACCATCTAGTTGCAATTTCATGTATGCAACACCCTTGTCGTGATCATCTAAATTTTAGGTGTAGGGGTTGTGTTATAGTTGTCCCATTTGATATGTGGACAATATTGTCACTTATTCTCTGCATTTTGACTAGACATGGATCTCTGTAATAGTCTCTGCATTCTGTAAAGAAAAAAAAAAAAGACCCACATCTTTTTTGAGGGATAAGACCTGCACTACCCATGGCTCTGAGTATAAGAATGTAAGTTAGAAACTGCTGGGACTTGGGAGTAGTAGGTTCTCCTCTAGAGTCTAGCAGCCTCCTATCCCACATCTGGGATTAAAACAAAAGCATAGTCATATAATGTAACTGGGTTTTTAAAGAAACTAAAATTCTTATCGTGTGTGTGTGTGTGTATGTGTGTGTGTGTGTGTGTGTGTGTAACAAGGAAAGAAGCTCACTGGCTTATTTGGCATCTAAAGTTGTGATTGGCTCGATTAACACCCTGTGCTAACTTCTTGAAGGAATCCAGATAATCCCTAATACAATTCTAACTGGCCTTCTTTGACAATTTCTGTGAAACTAAAAATAACAAAGAAGGAAATAAATTCTCATTTCTGCATCTTCTTCTCCAGTTGTGAGGCATGGAACTAACTTGAGAGGGTGGGGGCTGAGAGGGGTGGATCCTCAGCTTTGGGTTTGGTTCTGGATGACAATACTGCAATCATGCCTAATGATGGAGTGGTTATAATTTGACCAAGAAGTAAGAGGTATGGCATGCGCAGATGGAGTAGGGGGAGACACTCCCTATTTTTTTTTTTTTTAATTAACTCTCCTCATCAAATAAGAGAAATGAGACCAGAGCAAAATCAAAACCAGGCGATCATAAATGTGATCTCATTATCATTGTTTCCACTCTGTTTTCATCATGAATTATCTTCCAGCATACATGGACAAAGAATACTGCTTTATTAAAGGGGACTGACTGCTTTCCTAAAAAAGGAACACAGTGTTTTGAAGGTGAAAATTATGTGCCATGTATAATTAAAGAGTTGGGTATTTCCCTTTGTTATCAGTGTGATTTGGTTGTCACTATTCACCAGTATATGAAGAAAACCAAAAGCAATAACCATTTCAGTCAAATTGGGGTATCTTCTTATTTGATGCATTCTTATGTCCTTCTTGAATTTAATCTGACTATTTAGTCTTTTGATCTGACTTTAATTAAGCCTATTACTGAAGCAATCCCCTAAGGCCATCAACATAACCTCATTGTAAACAGTCCTTGTGTCAAAGAGTGTTAGAAGATAAGCAGTTATAAATGCACAAGTCCAGGAGAAGCAGTCAGAAAGAAGGCAAAACACAGCATGTGATAGAAACCAGTAAGCTCTTGAGGTGAGACAATAATTGATGTTAACTTAAATCCTAGAATTCTAAATATATATACACACTTATATCAATTATTCTATGAGGTTTTATCTGTATATTTACAACATTCTCTAGAAGGCCAATACATAGGTAAATTGCTAGGAAGACACTAAAGATGGCCAAGAAAGGGCTTTTATATCACACACATTCAAGGAGTATATATTAAAGCTGAAAGACAAATGAGCTACTGGAGAAATGCAAATTCTCCACAGGAAATGTGGACAAAAGGGTAGACTGTGGGATCTACAGTGACCCTTAATTAGCAGTGGAAATTAATTCCACACACAGTGGAAAAACTCTTTTGGGGAAGAGCTTCTCCTTTATCCAGGAAATTTTAAACCTACATACTCATACTTGCTTCTACCTGAGGAATGTCACATAGCCTCAATTAGTTTATAGGACCAATTTCCTTTCTCCTGACAAAACCTGTTCAGTTAGCACCTGAGATTCCTGATATGCTTCCCCATGCTAACAAGGCATTCCAGGTCCCCTAAGCCCACAGCCTTTGCTCATCCTGGATGTCCCTGCCTTCAGTTCCCAAAGTTTTATATGCCTTCGATCACCCTAAGTAAAGAGGATCTGCCTACTGATAAGCAGTCCTGGTGTGGTCATTCACTGTATGTACTCACAGGGCTTCCAAATCCCCTGACTCTGCTCCCAATGCCCTAGTGGACCAAATTGACCAGCAATCCACCAAGAGCGAGGAGACCCACAACACACTACAACGTCTACAGTGAGGTATTTTTTCTTTTGGGGGGGAAGCCTGCAAGGGCAAAGGGTGTGTACTAAGAAATGGGGAGATGAGTGGGATTGGGTTCTTAATGAGAAATTCACAAAGAATCTATAAAAAGTTAAATAATGAGAAGAATTACTTTGCAGAAGTGAGCAATATTGCCCTTAAAAGAGCCTACAGAGTAAATTTCATTTCATAGCATTAAAAACATGTTGTGAGTTCAGGGTATCCCATTTAATGTGCAGTCCAATGCATGGCACTATTGAAACATGAAAGACATGCAATCCATCTTGAGCATTTCAAGAAATTGTCCATGCCCACATTTGGCGGCAGAGTTCCATTGATTCACTTTCAGAAAGAAAGCATAGAGGAAATCGCATGTTAAATTTTCATGTTGCTTTAGGTTTCAAAGGAAACTTCCTATCCACTTTTCACTTATGAAGCTACACTATAAATTAAGCAGAACCAGAAAAAAAAAATGGATGACTTGAGTTTAATTTGCTAATATCCCTGGCTTCTACCCTAGTTTCTTTGAAAATATGATTAAATATAGCATCAATTATTCAGTTTTGGTTGCAAACTAAAAGGAACCATTCTTTTATATGGAACACAGGTGGTCTGCTTGACTCAGGTTCACTTACACATAAAATTAAATGGGAGTCATATACTGGTGGGATATCTCTCTCTCTCTCTCTCTCTCTCTCTCTCTCTCTCTCTCTCTCTCTCTCTCTCTCT
>NC_034599.1:70759093-70784940 GCF_900095145.1 Mus pahari | reverse complement strand
TCTCTCTCTCTCTCTCTCTCTCTGTGTGTGTGTGTGTGTGTGTGTGTGATTGTGTGTGTGATTGTGTGAACAGCATATCTATTTTCTATCAGTAATGACTGGTGGCTTTAGACAGTCAATTCCCTTTATGGTAATATATACAATTCTTTATTCTCTGCCATCTAAGTATTCATTTTTCTCTACTAAATATCACCCATTTTAGAAATGTCTAGGAAGATTTATATGTTTCACTCATTTCATTCATTGTTGAAAATAATAATTCATTAATTCCTTGAGAATTTCAATGTATTTGATCATATACACATACCTCCTCATTATCCCACACTAACTCTCACCTTTCTCCCCATCTATCTTTGAATCCCAGCCTATGGAGCCCAGGTTGAGTAATACTTGTGCTTGTAAATTCTTTACACATAGTGAAATATCCAATTTAATATCATGCATTCTTAAAGTGAACAAGGATAATAGCCAGATCAAATGCCATCACCACACATGTGAGAAATGTAGACCTGAAAAACAGATGCTTCTTTTGAAATTAAATTAGAGCTCTTAAAAGGACACTAGAGATCAACATTCAAAAAGAAATCTCTATTTTTTTATCTCATCTGAATTATCTGCATGGGGCATTTTATGGTAATGTTAAACATTCCACATTCCATCTTTTTTTATTATTGAATATTAATTTCTACATTAACCCAACAAAATCAGAAATATGTAAAACATTATCATTGGCAATACTGTAGATTTCTATAGGAACCTTTATCTTTCAGAATGATCCAAGGATAATTCTTTTGTTGGGCTCCTCCATGAAGGAGGGGCTGACTTTATAAAGCTGACATTGGAAAAGCCTTTATTCAGAATATCTATATACTCAGGTTAGTTTGAAGCACATAAGCTTCCATAGGCATTATGCCTTGACTTGTTCATTCAGAACATTAAGGAGCGTATCCACTCTGAAGAAAATCAGTGAAAGAAATTGGCATGACCAGTAAGCTGTTTCCCCATAGCCTTTAGCCAGAGTTCAAAAGGAAGTTTTTAAAAGATCTAAAAGTGTGAACTCTTCTCTGCCTGTATAGTTACAGAAAAGCACAAGAGCATTAAACAACGGTCACTTCTCACATACAGCAGGTCATAAACACAGAATGAGTATTTTAAAATCATCCGAAATTATTTACTAATTTAAAAGAGACAAAACTCAAGGGCCGGAATATGGCTCTATGGGTAAAGGAGCTTACTGCAAAGTCTGATGAACTGAGTTCATTTTCTGAAATCCCACATAAAGACAGAAAATGTGCCAACTCCACAAAGTTGTACTCTGACCTCCATAGGCAAACTGTGGTATGTGTTTGCACAAATACACACACATACACACACGCACACACACACATGATAATATTTTCAAATGTGACTTGACCAATAAACACATGAATGTATTTCTATTCATCATTTCATGATTGCTTCAATACAAAAAATACAAATGTACCATGGATCACTCAAGTCATGAGAAATATATAAACATATAAAAACATGTAAAACTGTATGAACTCTTAAAAACAAGGACCTTTGGAAAATAACAGGAAGACAACAGAAATGAATGAAATTAGATCTAAGTGAAAATAAACATACAAAGCTGAAAACAGAGATTACAATGTAGAGGTTTAATGAAACATCCCAACAAATCATTAAAATATGTTTGAAAAATTAAAAAAGGAAGAATATCAATGCATTTATGGAACTGGGGTTGTATGTTCAATGTTCTGCTTCTTTAAAAGGCAATTAGTACTTAGTTTCAAGGAAAAATTTATTTTGTACTCATAGAAACTTTAATAATAGAACTATAAGAAACTAGACAATGTGATCTCTAGACTTTTCACCACTGCTATCCAAGTATTATTTAGTGAGATAGAAATGAATTGTTAGTTAAAACCCAGAAAGAAATTTTAACTGGCAATATTTTAAAAATGAAACGTTTTGTTTCCTTAGTATCATTGCCAATAAAATCTTCTGTCCCCATTCACCACCACCTTAATGATGTCACACCCAGCTTTATTTTGGAAACCATTAAAATTACTTTCATAATTTCTGACACACAACTTATCAAATTGATTGAATTATTCAACTCATGATTTAAATTTATATTTTTTGACAAAACTATTGTTCATCATGCGTCAGTTTTAGTATCATTCATATATATATATATATATATATATATATATATATATATATATATAACAATGAACCATTTGGGGAATCAAATAATAGATGTGTGTCAAACTTCTGGTTTCATAATACTCTTTCTTATGTGTAATTAAACTATTCAGCCACCTACAGGATCTGTTTAAACTTATGAGTAATATTTCAGATTTTAATGAAACCTACCAAAACATTTGTGTGTAATGTTTATTTCTGATGGATGAGACAAGTTAAGATGTCTGTTCCTTTTCACGATCACAGACATGCATAAATATGCTCAGAAAGTAACATGCAGGGTATTTTATACTTTATGATTCTTAAGTGTTTGGAAGTTTGTTACAGAGTGCTGTATGTGAGACAAAGTATTGACATAAATGCTACCATTTTCCAGTGATGCCAGCACATGATAAATATGCTGAGAAAGAGATCTCAGAAATAATTAATTCACAATAGCCTCAAAAATTACATCATCTGGTAATAAACCTAATGAAGGATGTGAAGGACATCTATAATGAAAATCTTAAATCTCAGAATAGAAATATTAAGAAAGATTGACAGACATTCCATGCTCAGAAACAGGCAGAGTTGATATTATGAAAGTGACCATTCAATCAAAGCCATTTAATGCTATCTCTATCAAAATCCTCATGATATTCTTCACAGAAATAGAAAAGGAACATCCTAAGATTAATATGGAAGGCTCCCTTCCCCCGCACATAAAATCCTGGACAATAAACCAGAGCAAAAAGAAAAATACTGGAACCATTACCACAGCCCACATACTGATAAGACATCTAGTGAAGACAAAACCACAGCTTGGCCAAAGAAAACTTATTTGGATGCAGAAGTAATATAAAAGTAATAACCATGTTTTAAAATATCTAAAATAAAGCAATAGCCATTATAGCATCTGACTCCAATAATACTACTGAAGAAAGCCCTAGAAAACTCTTGAAAATGTTGTTAAAGTTGTTTATACATTGTAGTCATGAAAAAGTATTGGCAAACACCCTTACACACCATAAGCTATTGTACAAATGCCAACAACCAACCACTTAACAATTCTTCTCTCCCATCTTCTGCTCAAAATGAGAATAATATTAATATTCAGGAGAAGGAGGCAGGAAGATTTCAAGTTTTGAGGCCAATGGGGTAAATTAACAAAATCCTGTTTCAAAACTAAAGAAGAAAGGAGAGGAGGAAGAGGAAGGAGGAGGAGGTGAAGGAAGAGGAGGGAGAATGAGGAGGGAGGAGGAGAAACAGGAAGAGGGGAAGGAGGAGGAGAAGTTGTTGTTGTTTTAAGGAATGTTAACTCAGTTTTAAAGCACTAAGCTCACCATGAACAGGACCCTGTGTTGAATTCCCAGCTTGTACCACAAAAAAAAAAAAAAAAAAATCAAAGGGAATGATATTGGCAATCGGCCCAAACTTCGCAGGAACGATTTATTGAGGTTATGGTTGTGACCCATGTAGCCTGGTGCTTAGTGAAGAGTTAATACATGATGTATGTTGTCACTTGCTTTAAAAAAAAATATCTTGAAGATGGGACATTTTGAAGATTTAAAAGTTTTACAGAAAAGTTAGCATAAATGATTTTATTGTTCATTGTAAAACATCCTTACTGGTTTAAAACATTTTTAACAAGATGAATCATTGATACTGAAGGTAGATTACCTTAAATAGAGTTCTTAGCCACAGTCAAAATAAGTTATGGAAATTATTCAAGATCTTTTGGTAAATAGCTCAAAACCTTTGGAGATATTATCCCATCTGCATCTTGCCAACATTTTAATTAGCCTTCAGTGCTGACCCCGTCGGCTCCACCCATCCTGTTCCAGCAAGTGATGCCAACCTCGGGCTGAGCCTCTGAGCAGCCAACAGAAGGGAACTTGCTGCGGCAGGAGGGAAAAATGAGAACTCGGGGTTCAAAGCCTGGCTGAATAATGCCACATCTGAACACAGGGCCAGTTACTGGCTTGCTGGAAACGGTTTATGGAAAAATGCTAATTTAAAAGGCAAATTAAACACATTAACGATTGTGACTGGCAGTGAATGCTCAGAGGCAAGGGTACCTCTAAGAGCTCTATAAACACGCAGTAATGTCAGGGCTCGTTCCTGTTCCACTCCACAGATCTTTCTGCCAGCTTGAAAGCATAGTTTTAAGAACAGATATAAGAGGTTTGTTGTTTAGTAGTGTGTGTGTGTGTGTGTGTGTGTGTGTGTGTGTGTTTATGTGTGAATACAGATGCATAGATGCCACAACGTGCTGTGGAGGTCAGAAGACAACCCGGAGTATCCTGTCTTACGTGAGGCAGGTTCCTTCTGGGTCCGCTACCATGTACTCCAGGCTATCTGGACCACAAGCTCCCAAAGATTCTTCTGTCTCTTGCAGAAATGCATTATCTAGCCTGTGTTTATGCCGCTCCCACTGATTCAGACTCACATCCTCATAATTCTACAGCAAGTGTTTTGCCCACTTGTCTGGCTCTCCAGGACAAACTCTAACTTTTTAAATGCAGAGCCTCCTATAAGGAGAATTTCGATGACCAGTTATTCAAATGACCCACAGCTTGGGCATAAGGGACTTGAACAAACCTCTATACAACCCAGCTGCTCACTATGTCATCATTACAGGGTGAGACACTTACTCTAAAAGCACTGTGGGTAATGTCACAGAAAAGTTTGTTGGTTTCAAAATCTATTGGAATCTTCAGAAATCACATCCCATGGAATTTTCATGTTTTAGGAGCCATGGGATACACTAAGCAGTCAAGCAATGGAAGAAGGCTGGAGCAACTTTGAGAAAGTGATACCCATACACGTGGCCCTTTAAGCACAACACTCAACAGGGATCTCATTTACTCTGGCCTAAGGTTTTCAGTCAGAAACTTAATCTTGGGGCCCCCCTCCATATGTGATCTGCCTAAAGCTTACCCCGTCTTAGTAATCACGTTTTTAAGCTGTCAGAGTGTATACTCAGACTCATCATGGACTGATTCTTTCTTTTACTGAAAAGCCACGTATGGATTCTTTGTAAGTCATAGTTGTATTTTCTTGGAAACAATTTCTTATCTGTATTCTTAGAAGAAGACAGTAGCAGGCTCTTAGTTTCCACTCTTACCAACTCTACTCTGAGGCATGGAGCAGCCTTGCTAGGGTTTTAAATCACATCACCTCTCATATTGTCCCTGGGTGAGAAATCTAGCCTTAACCACGGCTATGACTGTGCCCCATGACCTTGAGTCTTTTGAACATCTGACATCTTCTCTCAGTTGCTCTTCACCTGACATTGACAGGTGACACTTCTGTGATACTGAGTTCTCTGAGTTCAAGTGTTCATGAACACTTGAACATTTGTACTTCACTGTTCTTCTGCTACATCTCTGTGGCTCACTTCCTTAATCCTAAAATCTTGTTATAAAATAATATGAAAAGGAATAACATATAACAAAGAAACCCCTTTCTACTCCCTGTTATCCTTAATCACCATTGTCCTGAAAGAACTCCATGGTGAGCCCTCCCCATTCCAGTCTCGAGATGGCAGCACCCAAGAATCACAAATAGACCATCTTGATGTAAGCACACAAGGTAGTTTAATGACGGAGCTCTGGGCCAAGATGCATCTCAATCAGGAGACAGAGGAATCGACCACGAGGCTCGAAAGCTAGGGGCTTTTATAGGGTGAGGGTCAGGGGCTAGGAGGAATTGGCGAGGTTTAAACATCAGCAGAATGATTACACATCAGCAGAATAGTACGTGCAAGTCAACACGATTGGCTCATTTAAACATCAGCAGAATAGTACGTGCAAGTCAGGATGTCAGGAGTCCTGAGGGGCGGATGCTTATCTAGGTCAGCAGAACATCTGGTTAACATATAACTTCAAACTATGTCAGGAGGGCAATGGGCAGAAGGAGGTGTGGGCCAGATGGCTGATGACTCAGCCAAGATTCTTTTATCTTTATGGCCAGTCAGCCCCAGGAATGTCTTAACAATGGGCCTGCCCAGACATGCCCGGGCCTGTTCCACTTTCTTCTCAGCCTCAGGCTTCTAAGCTCACAAACTACTTTTTCTTTGGACTATTTGACATAAGTTACATGAATCACAGGCCTTAAATTTCACCTTAAATTTCATTTCCCTTCAGTCCCCCTCTTTTTCTACTTAATAATTCTAATCTTAGAATTCTAAAGATTATCCTCTTTTGAGGACTCAGAGTCTGATATTGCTGCCTAAGTACCATGAGCTGTACTGTATTAATTCTGTCTCTAACAAAAGCAACTAGTCGATTAATCAAGCAGGGTTCAAAAGTTAAGAGCAAAAGCAGAATTATCAGTGGCCCAGTGATGGCCTACAACAGGGTGCTCAGCCAGGGGGAGCCGGTGAACCAGGATTCATACCATCCTTGGTGGGCTTCTCGATCCCGTTTTCTTCTCTCTAGTCTTTCTTTGAGCCCCTGCATGGAATCCCTAACTACACCTGTGTGAGCTGCATAGAAGCAGCACTCTTCTTTTAGAGCTGCACAGAGGCCCCCTTCTATTAGGAACAAGAGGTCTAAGCCTCTCCTATTCTGCAACATGACCTTAGAAAGGGAGGTTAGGGATTTTTCCAAAGCGCTGACAGATTTTTGTATAGCCTCAATATCTTCATTTACAGCCTTATATAATGCAGTGAGATGTTGGTCCCATGTGATCAGGGCAGCAGTACCAGTGCTGATTCCTGCTGCCACTCCTGCCCCCAGGAGCATGGCTAGAGTGAGAGTAACAGGTTCTTGCCTGTACCTAGTCACCTGATTATCAAAATGATCTTCTAGTCCCTCAGGCTCATGGTAGTAAATTCTGGGCAATAGCTGAACTAATACACAAAAATCACCAGAATCATTGAAAATGCCAGTAGCTATGCACGGAGTGAGCCCCGTGCTGCAGACCCCCCCCCCGTTAGGGGCCAAGTAGAAATTAGTAGAGGTATGAACTAGAATGGTCTGATTACAGAGATGCTCATATTTCGGAGGCACTGTCCCTGCACAGGTACCCTGCCTGGTCACTTCGGTCAGGGTCAGTCTGCCCGTGCCTCCCCAGTCACAATTAGAGTGACTAGTAGTATTGTTAAAACTTAGGCTGGTGGCAATTCCCTCATAATAAGGTGGCCCTGCTGACAAGCAGAGCCAACAAGAATTTGTGTCATTTGGCCTGGTGTTATTGAGAAGTTTAGAAGTTATTAGAAGTTTCCGGGTCAGTGTCAGGGATATCCCATGAGTCTAGCCCTGCTGCCAGGGCACAGGCATCGGGGGTTAGCGCAGGCCAACAACTGGTGGGGGTGGCATCTTTAGTGAGACTCCAAACAACTTCTCCTCCTTGGGACAACACCTGTCAAGTCAATATTTTGGGGGCGTGGGGGTTACTTGCCCTTGTGTAGCCTACGACTCAAAGAGGATTGTTAGTCTTTTCCAGGGTCCACTCATTTTGGTGAGCCTCAGGGGTGCCTTCTTAACATGAGACGCATGAATCCAGGTTGAGATTCCTTCCGCTTTAACGGCGGTGGGTGTCATCAGCAGCACTAGGTGGGGTCCTTTCTACCTTGGCTCTAGGTTCCCCGCTCAATGTCTCCTCACCAGGACAGTGTCTCCTACTTCAAACTGATGTGGCACCTGTGTATCACCAGCAACATAGGTTTCTTTTAACTGTTCCCAGACCTCTTTTCTTACAATTTCAAGAGCCTTGATCCAGGCTAAGAGGCGAGAGGAGGGGACGAAGGATGCATCCGGGCAAGTTTTACTCCCTACTGTCACATAGATGGGTGGAGGTGCCCCATACATTAATTCAAAGGGTGTTAGATCAGAGGCTCCGGGGGTATTCCGGGCCCTGAATAAAGCATAAGGGAGAAGGACTGTCCAATTGTTTCTTCAGGTTTCTAAGGCCATTTTGGTTAGGGTCTCTTTTAGCATTCTATTCATTCTCTCTACCTGTCCTAAACTCTGGGGTCAGTATGCACAATGTAACTTCCAATTTATCCCCAGCTGTCTGGCCAATCCCTGACTTACCTGGGAGACGAAGGCAGGCCTGTTATCTGAACCCATTACCTTGGGTACCCCAAAACAAGGAAGAATTTCTTTGAGTATCTTCTTGGCCACCACATTAGCTGTCTCTTTCTTGGTGGGGAACGCCTTGACCCACCCTGGAAAAGTGTCTATAAAGATTAAAAGGTATTTATTTCTGTACTGGGCTGGTTTTACCTCAGTAAAGTCAGTTTCCCAGTAGGTCCCAGATCTGTCTCCTCGCAAGTGCCTTCCGCCATGGAGCCTGCTGGACCCAGCGTTGCTGAGTGCACAGGTGCGGTAGTTTTTCACTAGGTCCTCTACAGCTTTCTGTAGTCCGGGAATATGATAGGGGGACCTACTGACCAGTTTTATCATCTTTTTGGATCCTAAGTGAGTGAGGTGGTGTAGGTCAGCCAGGTATTCCAGCCCCTCTTTTTCTGTGAGGATTTCTTTCTCCGTCTCCTTTCTCCATCTCCATCTTTAACCAGCTGGGGTGCAGTCTTAATTACCAAAGTCATTGGCCCCTGGGCTGCCTCTTTAGCTACTTGGTCTGCCATTTGGTTCCCTTTTTCTATTGGTCTGGTCCCCTTCTGATGTCCTAGGCAGTGGATGATCGCCACCCTGCGAGGCAGGTAGACAGCTTCTAACAAGCTAAGGATCTCCTCCTTATTTTTAATGTCCTTCCCAGTGGAAGTCAATAGTGCACACAGTCTGTAGATTGCCCCATGGACATGAGCCTTAGCGAAGGCATATCAGCTGTCAGTGTAAATGTTAATAGCCTTTCCTTCTGCCAGCCTTAAAGCCTGGGTTAGAGCGATGAGCTCTGCTCTCTGGGCTGATGTTCCTTCAGGCAGACTGCTGGCCCATATGATGGGCTTCCCATCCATTACCACTACTCCTGCTCTGCGCTTACCTTCCACCACGAAGCTGCTTCCATTGGTGAACCAGGTCACCGCTCCTGGCCATGGTTGGTCTGTGAGGTCTGGCCGAGTTACGGTTTCTTCTGCCAGTACCTCCTCACATTTGTGTACAGGGGTTTCGCTGGCTTCAGGTAATAAGGTTGTAGGGTTGAGGATGGCAGGGGGAGCAAAGGTCACTCGCTCCATCAGCAGCAGACTCTGATAGTGAGTCTTTGATAGATAAGCTACTGGGCACTTCCAGGGCCCTAAAGTTTGAGTGAGGACTCCTCTAGCCACCCTGTTCCTTTCATCGATGTATAGGGTAAAAGGCTTGTTTAAATCCGGCAGTGCTAGGGCGGGAGCCAGTAGCAGGGCCTTTTTAGAGTCTCAAAAGCCGATTGATGTTCCTAGGTCCAGCGACCAGAAAGCTTACAGGGGTCCCCTCCACTTTCAATGTTATCCTAAGCTCGGGGAGGGGCGTCGAGCCCTGTCTCCCCTAATCCTCATCTTCTTCAAGTTACAGCTCCTTTGCCTCTTGTTTCTTCTTAGGGCATTTGTGGGCCCGGTGGCCTGTATCCTTGCAGTATTCACATTGCTCTTTTTCTAGGCGTGGTCAATTTCCTCTGGGTCTCCTTGGCCCTTGCTGTTTTTTGTCTCCCAGGTCCCCTAACAGTCTAGTCCTAACTCTATTGTCTCTATCTAATACTGTGGCCAGAATCCTAGTTACACCTTTTTCTGTCTCTTATCTCTTTTGTCCTCATCTTCTGTCCTCTCTTTTCTCTTTTTAGTTTCCCATCCTCCATCTCTCTCTTATGATACACTTTCTCAGCCTCTCTAACCACATCCCTTATTGTATAATCCTGCAATCCCTCAATCCACTGCAGCTTCTTTCTAATGTCAGGGGCTGATTGCCCAATGAAAGCCATAATCACTGAGGCCTGCTGACCCTCGGACATAGGGTCAAATGGGGTGTACCTCCTGTAAGCCTCCATGAGCCTCTCCAAAAAGACTGAAGGGGGCTCAGTTGTTCCCTGCATAACTTCTCTTACCTTAGCCAAATTCGTAGGCCTTCGAGCAGCACCTCTGAGACCTGCCACTAGAGCCCGGCGATAATTGGACAGCTGTTCCCTACCTTGTGCCCTATTATAGTCCCATTGAGGGTGGGTCAGAGGGAATCCTTCATCTATCTCGACCGGAGTCTGAACAGGCCATCCGGCCTCATCCTGGATGTTCTTCTGGGCTTTGAGGAGAATTCTTTCTCTCTCCTCGGTGGTGAACAGGGCCTGTAGGCTGATGGGAGAACATCAGAGACTCTATCAGCCCTGTAAGCCCTGTAGGATTCTCTGAAAAAGGGGGGTGATTAACTTTCCAGTTATAGAGATCAGAGGAAGAAAAAGGCCAATACTGCAGAAGCTGTAGGTCGTTCTGATCAGCCAGGGGAGCCCCAACAGCCCTGAGGGGAAGCACCACGGTTGAATCAGCTGGCCCCTCCAGAGTGGCTCCCCGCTGGCTTCTCCTTCCTGCTGAGGAACCTCCTCCCCCGGTACCTGGGGCCGGGGCCGGGGCTGGGGGCAGGGCTGGGGGAGCTTAAGGTTAGGGCGCAGGTTGGGGGACTTGAGGGTAGGGTGGAGGCTGGGAGTCGGGCCACTCAGGATTTTTTTTTTTTAATCTCTGGGTAAATCTTAGGAGCATGCGCCGATGGTGTGTTGTGCTTGCCATCTCCTTTTGGCTGCAGTTTTGTTTTTTCATTTGCAGCACTTTCCCAGACAGCTAGGATCTTAGTACCAGGATGCAAGGGTGGAAGGAATGAGCGAACTCATGGGGGCAGAAATCGTGCCAAGTCCTCCCACACTGTTATATATGGTTGCTGGTCCAGGCGCCATCCTGGTCCTTCATGTAAAACAACGGCCTTCATGGCCCTGATGGTGGGTAGATCAAAAGTTCCCTTGGGTGGCCAGCCTACCCCAAAGGCAGGCCATTCCGAGGTACAGAAAGTTAGCCAAGGCTTCTTCTTGACTGTCACTGATAAATTCTGTCCTCTTGCCCTAACGCCTGTCCAATGGCCCTTAGTCTGTCCCATAGTAAAAATTAGGAACAGAGATAAAACAACGACAGAAACAGAAGACACTAGCATGTCAAGCACACTTGTCTGCGCCTGGACTTATACAACCAGCCAACCGCTACCTCTGATGGGGTGGGAATCTGTTTCCACCCCCTTTCTGCCTCTGATGGAGTGGGATTCTGTTTCCATCCCCTTTCTGGCAGAGAACAGTAGGGCTCTCCTGACTGATCCTCACCCTGGACACTCCTTCCAGTTTCACCCTTGGAACATCTTCCAGGGTTGCAGCCTGCAGGCCTTAGGACATCTCCCTCTGCAGCCACTGGGTCCTTATGGCCCTCAGCTGCAGCTGCCAGAATACTGAAACCAAAAAACCAAGACACAGATTCACCGGCGCCGCACTCAGACAACATACAACATGCAAGACTCAGACAACATATAAGACTCTCACAAACATACCTCCAAGAGGTCTTTGGGGTTCCTGGGTGTCAAGAAAACCTCATTGGGGCCTCCAAATGAAAGATCTCTGTGGGGAGACCTCCCCACTCCAGTCTCGAGATGGCGGCAAGAATCACGAATAGACCATCTTGATGAAAGCACATGAGGTAGTTTAATGACGGAGCTCCGGGCCAAGACACATCTCACCCAGGAGACAGAGGAATTGACCATGAGGCTCGAAAGCTAGGGGCTTTTATAGGGTGAGGGTCAGGGGCTAGGAGGAATTGGTGAAGTTTCACACGACTGGCTCATTTAAACATCAGCAGAATGATTACACATCAGCAGAATAGTACATGCAAGTCAGGATGTCAGGAGTCCCGAGGGGCGGATGCTTATCTAGGTCAGCAGAACATCTGGCTAACATATAACTTCAAACTATGTCAGGAGGGCAATGGGCAGAAGGAGGTGTGGGCCAGATGGCTGATGACTCAGCCAAGATAGCCCGGACTAGTTCCTGCATTCTTCTTTTATCTTTATGGCCAGTCAGCCCCAGGAATGTTTTAACAATGGGCCTGCCCGGACATACCCAGGCCTGTTCCACTTTGTTCTCAGCCTCAGGCTTCTAAGTTCACAAACTAATTTTTCTTTGGACTATTTGACATAAGTTACATGAATCACAGGCCTTAAATTTCATCTTAAATTTCATTTCCCTTCAGTCCAACTTTCCTAAGGAAACACAAACAGGTGTCTGTTTACTTTAAATACAGTATTAAATTACACAAAGGAAATGGTTCCAGCAAAGATCAAGTTGTCGAACCACTGGGTTTATTTAGGTAATCTACAATGGAACAAAGAGTACCATGGACTCAGACTTACACCAGGTAACTTCATCACTGAAAGTCCACTGCAATGAAAGCAATGGCTCACAGAAGCTGCATGCCTGGAGTGTTCCTGCTAACTTGCAGGCATCCCTGTGGAGAATCTCCTCTCCAGACATTGTGGCCATTTACGTAAGAAACAGGAAGGGTCCTTGTCAATTTTGGAAACTTTAAGGGCTTCCTATGCCTTGTAACCACAGCAACTGAAAGAATGAAGGGTCTGATTTGGCTCAGGAGCTATTGTGGAAGGTCTAGAGGCAGCAACACAGTTGGGAAACAGATGGATGAAACTAGGGCTCCTCTTACTTTCTCCTTTTAATCCAGTCTGGCAGGGAAACCTCCATCACTATTAGCCTAATCTAGGAAATCCACTACAGACATGAACAAAGGTTTCTGTCTCCAAAGTGAGTCTACATCTCATCACAGTGACAGTCGGTATAAACTGTAAACTATCACACCTTATTGCCTCCCCCAGTCTTGAAGCAGGGTGATTCAGACCTTGTTGCCTTTAAGCACAGGACCACCTGGGGTGTAACCTTCTGACTTACAAAGCAGGTTCTATTGTCTACACCTGCCACTGCTTTCCTCCAAAACATTATTGCTACCTTCTGAGACCTGTGAGACCTTCCTGAGACAGCATCCTGCAGATCACCTTCAGTTGGCAAAGGGCATCAAGAAAGGAGTGGGGGGGGATGGGCCTCCTCCCTCTAGATAAGCTCAGAATCTTAGTAAACATGGGGGCTTTGATCAGCTATGTTGCCTTAGCCTTCCTTCCTTGTTCACCATCTAATCTCTTTCAGCCCCAGTCTGCCTTTCAGGAGTACCCAGTTCGAGTGTGGCTGCGGGCGGTTGCACTCAACACCTTGTCAGCCTCGCTTATTTCTCATCTGTTTTTAAATTTTATTAATTTTTATTCTTTAATCCTTTTTTACAGTCCAGACTTCGCCCCATACCTCCTCCCACCCTTCCTCCTACCCTATCTCCAAGAGGATGTCCCCACTCCACCAGGCTTCCACACTCCCTGGGGCCTCAAGTCTCTCAAGGGTTAGGTGCCTCTTCTCTCACTGAAGCCAGACCAGGCAGTTCTCTGTTGTATATGTTTTGGGGGCCTTGGTCCAGCTAGTGCATTCGGCCTGGTTGGTGGTTCAGTGTCTGAGAGATCTTGTGGGTCCAGGTCAGTTGAGACTGCTGGTCTTCCTGTGGGGCTGCCCTCCTCCTCAGCTTCTTCCAGCTTTTCCCAAATTCAACCATTCCTTAAGAGCCTCCTTCCTGTCTCTGGGAGGAAATGTCTCAAAGTGGAGAAAATAGCTACTTCCAGCACTCATCAGCAATTAGAGTGTTACATATGCATACCTTGTTGGTTATTTGTTTCTTTCCCTAGAATGGAGCTCATGTAGATATGCACACTTGTTTCAGGGCATATCCACCTCTTAGAACAGAGTCTGGCATGAAGAAGATCTTCAACAAACATTATAAAATAAATGTATGTGTCCTACCTAGAATTCCCAGATGTGCTATTGTTTAATACTTAGTTAAATAGCACAGGATGTCACTTGTATTTTAAAATAAAAATCCATTACACACTGGAAGAAGACAATTATTGCACATAACAGGTCCAAGGGAAGCTTTAAAAAACACTTTGGATGAGAGCTATGTGTAATATTGAAGCCTCAAAACAAGGCCAGGCTGAAAATGTATTTTCCAAAGAACAGGAAGTCCTATATCTAAGTGAATACTCTTGTTTCAGCTCTGAAGGTTCCAGTAAGCCGAGTGGAGCAGACATTATAGATGGTGATAAGATACCAAAATGCCCAATACTAAAGTTCTACATTCTTACTACTCTGCAGGATCACTTGAAATCAGAGAGTGTAGATCAGAATATCCAACCTTTAGATGTTGCAATATGATGCTGTCATTTACAAATATGTCAGGCCACAGTCACAGGCTCCCAGGACAGATGCTACAGGCTGGGCATGCCTTGAGGGATGGTTGCCAAAATTGCAGTCGGCAGAATTGTCTGTGACATCTGTGCCACATTAATAAACTCGACTCTTTCGTTTATTCCTCTGGGCCACCTTGGCACACCGGAGGGCTTTTTCTTTGCATAACTTCTAGATGACACTGAAGTTGTAATAACTATCATATATGGCAATAAAGAACTCAAGCAAGGGGGAAGAAGCTGGGTGGACAGCATCTACACAACAGTTCTCACATAAGAAGGTAGACTTAAACAAAATGGGGTGGGTGATAAGGAAGGATGCCCAGCTCCGCGCCTTGGGAGAACAGTCGGCACATTGTTCCTGCGTTGACTGGGGAAAAAAATGAGACCAGGTGCTAACTGTTCCAAGAAGAGCCAGAAGGCAAGGATTAAATAGGGGGGTGGTAGAAAGGATAACTTAAAATATCAGGACTGCAGATTTTAAGAGCACCCAGGAGAAAATTCTTATTCCTGGGCAAATGCAAGCTATGGGGGGAGGGGGAAGGATGGACTTTGGAGGTGGAATGAGGTGGCCTGAGGTTGCATTGTCTCTAGCTCTTAAGGACAGACAGTAAAGGAGCTGGGTCGGAGCACTGAGACTACAAATCAGGAAGTTATAGAATAACTTGGGAGCACAGATAGCTTTGGGGGCAAGACTCGACCCTAATAATATAGGTTTTCATCCTAAAAGTAAGTCTTCCAATTCCTAGGCTCTACCCAGCAGATGTGGATCTTAGATACTGATTTCCTCTAGAAGTTTGACTATGTAAAATGCATACAAAGTAAGAATATTTATGAGAGGGAAATAGTCCCAAATGTAAGAAAAAGTAAGTTGTTAAATTTATTTAAAACTTACATCTCCATTAAACTCCTTTCCTACCTTCCCCAGAACAGTACTAAATATTTTCCTACAGGAAGCTGCCTCACACTTTATAAAGTTAGATTCGGTTGCCCTAATGATGCCAACATTTCGCTCTCTCCATTTTATTTACAAGGTCTGAAAATTGAAAACTCACTTACAGACACTAATTTATTCTAAACATCCTTATAAAAGTGTCCCTCCCCCAATCTACCTTTAAATTATATTACTGTTTAACCCACTTCCCACTGATGAGTCTCTGAACTTGGGCACCTTTGTCTCACTGCCTCTAACATCCAGCCCTGGCCAACACAGCAAAACAACCATGCCTCAGGTTGCCTGGCAACATGTCTGTGTCTCCTGGCAGAACTTGTCAGCAACTCCTTTTGCTTTTCAGTGACTGTTCCACTGAGTCTCAATGACTGACTCCTCACCTGGCATGGCTTTCTAACTGCAGCCTTTCCTGGCCCTCCTCATTCTAATTAAAATTCGTGTTGTGTTTCCATAGCACCTTGTGTACTGCTGAGGAGGCTGCTACCAGCGACTTTATTATGCAGTGCTTTCCAGGTGGCCTATTTCATTTTAGACTCCCCATATCTTGAACCCCAGAGGTGTCTCTAATGTTGGGAATGTAAACAGGCTGATGAGGGGTGGTCCAGGGGCCACTGCATTTAAATCGCTCTTAAATCATAGCATGTGTTTTTTTTTTTTTTTCATTCATTCCATGTAGATCTAAATCCAGCCCTGTTTAAATGTTCTCTCCACATAGTGGGAAGTAAGGGGCTACTCGATCAATTACGTTGACTGTACAGAGCACAGCTGGTGCCCATTGTAGAGACTGTGCCTAATTGCTTCCACAACTTTCTGTCCTAAGCAAGTTAACAAGAGTACACAGAGACAAATGTTTTGCAGTTTGTGGTCAGTCTAAAGGATTCCCACCTCGGTGAGGATTTGGGAGGAACCTAGAAAACCCAGACATGGTACAGACTCCTTAAAGAGGACATCTGTGGGGTATGAACAATGACTAAAGCAGCAGGCTTAGGAGAGAGCATGGCTAGCTGGAGGCAGTGGGGGGAATCTAATCTTGCACTTAGAGAGATGCCAAGTGATTATATTACTTAGGGGTGTGTTGGGTTACCAACTACAGTTCCCCTTTCTATCAGAATTTATTGAACATGGGGTTACATTTAAGCTGCAAGCTGAAAGGGCAGTGTCTGAGAGAGGTCGCTGTGTATCCTGCTGCTTAAATATAACACCCCATGCACACCTGGTTGTCCAAGGCAGATTATCAACCTTTACCCTTAACACGTCTTTATTTTTCTTTTGACTATCAATTACATTAAATTTAATAAAGGCTAAAGAAGACACAGTTAATCATACTATAGGGTGATTCTAGTCCTCCAAAAGCACAGAGATCCCACAGAGTCACAAGGTCAAGGTATCTATATACAATCCATGCATATGACTATGAACAAGAACAGTCCTAAAAACACCTATTCAACAATCCTTCATCCATTCCTTTGTTCATGCATTCCATTCCCATCATTGGCCAGAGGGACCTCTCTGATGGTGACTGGAGTAGTTACCAATCTATGAGTACAGCAGAATATCCTAGGAATCATTTGTGGCCAGTCCTGTTTGGTTCTACCCTAGGTCTCTAGGACATCCAGACAATGTCAGGCACAGATTCCCTCTCATGCCATGAGTCTTAAGTTGGAGCAGTTATTGATTGGCCACTCCCACAAGCTCTGAGCCACCATCACGACAGCTCATCTTGTAGGCAGGACAGATTGTAGGTCAAACCCAGGAAGAGGGGGGAGGAAGTACTGTAGGCACCAGAGGGTGTCAAGAACACCAGGTGAACACAGCCCACAGAACCAACCAAGCAGGGCTCACAGGGGCTCATGGAGACAGGGGGAGCAATCACAGAGCCTGCATGGGTCTGCACGAAGTCCTCTGCATACATGTTGTGGTTGGTTAGCTTGAGCTTTTGTGGGACTCCTAACAGTGGGAGTTAGGGTGTCTGACTCTTTTGCCTGCTCAGGGTCCTTTTTCTCCTAGTTGGTTGCCTAGTCCAGCCTTTCTATGAAGGGTTGGGCCAAGTCTTATTGTATCTTGACATGCTGTGTTGGGTTGATATCTCTGGGAGGACTTTTTTTTTTCTGAAGGGAAACAGAGGAGCAGTGGATCTGGGGGAGTATGAGGTGGGAGAGGGACTAGAAAGAATGGAGGGCAGGGGAACTATAGTCAGGATGTATAAAATAAATAAGTAAATAATTTGAAAAAGAGAACCACTTGGAGATCTGTCATATTGATCATATGACAGAAGCCTTTGTGAACCTGGCTGGCCCAGAGTCTCCCATCACTCCCACACCCAGGACCTACTATTCAAAAGGCAAGGAATGAAGCACAATCATGTTAGTTCTTGAATGCTACAGTGGGATGTGGATTTGTCTTTTCCATGGTCTCTTTTCCTACCACTCAGCAAATTAGGAGGGACCTAGTGAAGAGCAGGAACATAGGAGGAGCTTGGGTCCCAGAATGGCCATATCTTCCACATTAGATTTGAGCAGTAAATCATCTCTGGTTATTAGGATGCAGGCTTGGCTGTCACACCAAGTTAGATATCATGGCTAATGAGATGTGAGAATCAGAAGTGAGGTGACTAAGCATTATATTTTCAAAATCTTTAAGATTAAAGGTCACTCTAAGTGGCTGCTCAGAGCAATGCTTACAGCCAAAGACACCAATATTATGCTGTCAAATATTTGTTTAAAATTTCTCCTTTTTCTAAGATGCTACAAAGCCTGGCATCAAGGACAAAAACCATACTCCAGGGCTAAGTTGATTTTGCTTTTAAAGATAAATGAAACCTTTTGGGGGGTGGGGGTGGGAAATAGTTATTATGTCTTCTAATTTAAAGAGGAATATATCCCTTTATCCACTAATTAGCTCGTTTGTCCTCTTACAAATGAGACAGGACAGGAAGGCCTGATGGACTATTCACAAGAGAAATGTTTGCTTGAAGTACTTCAAAGCAACACTACCTGCTGCATCATGAACAAGTTAGTACCAAGCTACTGCTAAACCAAAACCACTCACTTGATCAAAGCATTGGATCTCCGTTTTTAAAGCCTGAAGCTTTGTTAGGGTTTTAAAGCAGGGCCAATATAATTGGAGAAGACTATAAAGCTTTACAGGAGGATGTCTTTCCAGTTCTAAATACGCCTCCAGTGGCCCTGAATAACTAGACAGCATCACTGCTCTTTGCTTTTCCAAAATACGGACTCCCAGGGCATCATGTGTCATGTGAGTCTGTGTTCCGTTTCAAGTGATACCTACAAGCTGTTCTGAAAAGCACCCAACTCCCATCTTATAAATTCCACTGTGATCTATACTTCCCTCCAAGTCTTTGCCACAACATTCCCCCCCACACACACTCCATATTATATACACACCATCAGTGCTTCCTTCCCTCCCTCACATCCTAACACCTTCATTTAATCACCTCTTAATCATTTGCCTGAAAACTAAACCCGCAGTTGCTTATTGTTTCCTTCCAGATGCTGCTGTGGAATGGCTCCCGGTAGACCTCACCTAGAATTCCAGCCATGCTCATTTGGCTGTGCAGACTCTGATCCCAGCGCCCCCGAAGCTTTTAAGCACTTTCCTTCCAAGAAACCTCATAGCTAACACCATTACTTCCTCACAAAACATCGAACATCTGCAGACTGAAGCATCAAAACAGCCAAGAGATTTTGCACAATTCTTCTAAGCTTGGATGAGGACTTTATCAGCCATTCTAGGCTATAAATTAACATTCTTTCCAGTTTCTAGTGAATAAACCATAGTGGCAAATTTCAACTTCCTCTCAAAGGAATAATTAACAAACATGTACTTCTTGCAATTACTAATTAGTTTTTATGTCTCCCAGCTACATGAACTAAACTTCCTTTTGGAAAACCAAAGTCTTACATACCATCAGTTTCCTCTAAAGTTCAAGTTTATTCTTTTTATATACAGTTGATTTAATTGAAGAAATAAACTAAAATATTCCACTGAACTGCTTGTTTAGGTACACACTTTGTAAAGTTTACCAAAATTATTCCTAGAAGACATCGATAGAAACAACAAAAAAATATAAGCAATCTGTAGTACCTTACAAAAATTAATTATGACTATGAACTTATTTATCCTACAACCTCAGTAAATGAAGACACTTTTTAGGGAATAGGAGAATAAGACCGCATCAGACCTGGACCTCTAAGTACCCAGCTGTTTCCTGTGTAGGTTATAATGGTTTTTAGTCATGGGCTTTTCAGATTGGAGTTCTTAACATTGAACATGCATCTAAAGCTCCTGCAGAGTTTGTTAACCCAGCTTCCTAAGGTCGGTTCCAGAGAGGATGATTCCTTAGGCCAGGCTGTGTCCGAGAATCTTAATTTCTAATTAGCTCACAGAGGTGACGCCAACATTGATCAGAGTACCACAAACTGAGAAGCAGAGTTGTAGCTAAAGCCAACTTTATAATAATAATAAAAAAAAGGATCATTGTGCTTAAGCAATATCCACCACTATGAACTGAAACATCAATTAATTCGTACTATCAATATAATGTAGCAAAAATTAAAAATTAAGGTCCAGTGTTTTCAATATTAGACTCTATACCATTCTTTAAGTTACACTTTTCCAATTCTTCCACTAAATGCTTTATTTTGTTTTCCAGTGTGAATGTATTCTTTCTTTTCACTTGGAATATGCCAAATGTGTCCTCTAAGAACAACACCAAATTCTTTGGCAATTTTATAAAATTCAAGTTATTTTAACATTTTCTACACTTCTTTCAAGTATATAATGGCATCTTAGTGGCACTACTAATAAAATACATGTATACATTGTATGTATATATTTACATATATGCATTATTTATAATCTAATAAATATACATTACAGATAACTGAAATGCACACAAAGAGACACTATTACTAATGCTAAATACTTTGCAGTGATGGAGGGAGGTTGACTGTCCAGGAAAGCTTTCATGATTAGCCTCCATCACAATAGATCCTGCTGTGTTCGGGGTCTTTGTTCACTTCTCTGGAGAGAAGGAACTAGGGTGCCAATACTCAGCTTACACAGGTGTGGTCTAATTATAGTAAGAGTGGGGCCTACTGCCAAATGTCACTTACGAAAATCAAGTACCTTGACACAGTCATTTGACAATTTACTGAAATTATGTTTTGAAGACCAGGAAAACGGACTAAGTAATCAACTACAAGGTAAATGAAACCGCTAAGAGAAAGCACTGTAGAGGATCTGTGGTATTCGATGCCCCAAAGGCTATCTCCTACATACCTGCTTTTGGATTTTAAAAATACTTACTTTCTCTTTCTTTCTTTCTTTCTTTCTTTCTTTCTTTCTTTCTTTCTTTCTTTCTTTCTTTTCTTAAATATTTAATATTTAAAAATTATTAAATTAATATTAAAATAATTTTCTTTTTATTTACATTTCAAATGCTATCTTGAAAGTTCCCTGTACCCTCCCCCTTCCCTGTTCCCCTACCCACTGACTCCTGCTTCTTGGCCCTGGCATTCCCCTGTACTGGGTCATATAAAGTTTGCAAGACCAAGGGGCCTCTCTTCCCAATGATGGCCGACTAGGCCATCTTGTATCAATCACATACATGAATGTTGTCAATTGTCTTAAGACCTAAATTCTCAATATTAGAAAGTCTATTCTTATCCATATCCATAAGTATCAGTGAGTATATGTTTATACACTATATGCTAAAAAATGAAGCTCATATTTACATGAATAAATGATAAGCAATAAATGACTAGTGACACAAAAAATAAACCAACTAAAGTATATACACTCGACTAGTAGTCAGGATTTTTTACTGATAACTAATAATTTGTAAATTATCTACAATAGTTTTTATATGTGCTGTTAAAGCACAAGTGCAAAATAGAAAAGATACACTTTATCGACCCAATAATAGCATCTTCTGGCACAGCTGTAATACAACAGCACATGTGTCAGACTTGCTTTGGTTTTCTGACTTTCAAGCACTGTAATTTGAACAACACACAGAAACTGCACATTTTAAGTATGACAAATAGCATTAATTTTACACTTATATTTAATAAAATGTAATTGCTTTTAGCATAACTCGGTTTATATTTAAATAACACTGTGAGTGTAATAACTGTTCTCCATGCTCATGACATGTTCTCCCTATCAGAACATATTCGCAGCTACGTGTGGAGTTTACACACAGGAAAATCTAGTTGTTCTGCTTTGAGCAACTGAAGATCCTGACAGAAAGCTTTATGAAAACCATCAGATAGGAGCCCCTATGAAGTAAATTATTAGAATTCTGTGTTTATTCTCTATTCCCAGTAGGTTGAGGAGTTGTTGAACTTCTGGGCTTGCTTTTAGACCAATGGTTCTTAACCTGTGAGTTTTAACCCCTTTCACAGGGTCACATATCAGATATCCTACATAGAAGCTATTTATGTTATGGCTCATAACTGTAGCAAAATTAAAATTACTAAGCAGCAACAGAAGACAAGACATAATTGGGTGTCACCAAAACATAAAGGACTGTATTACAGGATTTAGACAACCACTAGTTTAGACAAAGAAAGCCCGATGGTACCGGCTATCACAAACTCAGTTTGTTCCCATCCCTGGATGAGTTTCCAAGTCTCCTTTGGGGAAGGAGAGGGAGAAACCTCTGCAGCATGGGAAGTCATGACCACCGTAACACTCATCACTTCCAGCAATCTTCAGAGAATCAATGGGACAAAAAGGAAGAAGGTAAAACCTCAAAGTGCATTCTGAGATCCACTGATTCAAGGATTTGTCAGGATGCAGCTGACACGTGGTTCCTGTTTCTCCTGGGTTGCAACTGGAGACACTCTGACCCCATGACATTAGGGGGAGATTTTTGTCCTTTAACAGAACTGTGCTTTATTACCTTTTCACTCGCATATACTACCTGTTATACCACATACACTACCTGTTATATCACATATACTACCTGTTATATCACCTATCATGTACATTAGTTTCGCTGTGTTGCTTTTCTGTATATAGTGACAAACAAATGAAAGCTAATTATAAACTTTAAAGTAGCACAATAATATCTGTTTCAACATCCTGTAGGTGGCTGAAATTTGTGATTTTACGCTAAACACTCTGCTTTCTAATGGTGACCTCTTAGAACAACCTCCCTAATGCTGCAACCTGGTAATACAGTTCCTAATGTTGTGGTGACCCTCAAGCATAAAATCATTCTCTTCATTATTTCATAACTGTAATTTTGCTACTGTTATGAATCATAATATAAACGTCTGATATGCAAGATATCTGAGAAGCAACATCTGCGAAAGGGTCGTTTGAACCCCAAAGGGGTCATGACCCACAGTTTGAGAAACTCTGAAAGAAAAAAGATTCAAAGGGTAAAGAAAATAGCTTTTTCCAACAGAACCTCTCCATGAATTTTAAATACCCTACATAAAAATTCTGTACTCAATATCAGGAATAAATATAATAATATATCTCATATATATTCCAGCTTTATAATGACTGAGTCAACTGGATTTGCCCTGAATTTTAGCTATCTACTGAAGAACTGAAGAAGGACACATAAAATTGTCCCGTAAATCTATTTGCTCTTAATGACAGAGTAAGGCATTTCAAGGGTCAGAGTGTTGGATTTAGCCATGTCTCTTCAATCTCAGGTCAGAAATATTGGGTCCCAAGGTGAACTAATAATGGAAGATCAATAGCAACGTCATCCTAAACATTTGTAGTCAATAGAAGTTGTTTTCAAAGTAACACGTCTGATTATTGTTTTATAAGAAAATCTTCCAATGATAACTAAATGCGTGTATTCCTGTTCTGGAAGAGCAGAAGCCCAGAAACGTCTGAGCGGGTCACTGAGGAGGTCACCACCTTCTCAGTGCTAGCCCTACTTGTCAATTGACACTACCAGGATACAACAGAAGAAAAAGATGCTGTGCAGCTTGACATGAGGTTAAACCCAGTGCTTCCAGGTTAACGGCCTGGAAAGAGATTTATTAACTCTCAGACCCTCTATTGATTCATCTTGGGAGTGAGAATAATATTATGTCTTTGTAGAAATCATATATGATATTTAGAAATTGGAATTATTTCAATTATCTGACAGACCAGTTATAATTACAAAAACTCATGCTACTAATTTCTAATATTTAATATATCTACTATTTTATCGCATACACTCTTTGATCTGTTTCATGTAATAAATCAGCTGCAAATCCACAGAGAGCATGCTAAGATATACTATACCCATATATAATACATTTTGATTAAGACAATTGACATTCAATTCAATAAATCATCACTATATCTTTCCCATTAAAAGGTCAACAGCTGTATAAATACTTCAAAGAGCAAGCAGACTGGTTCTTCACCAATGAGTATTTATGCAAGCTTCATGTTCCATCTTCTTTAGCTTAAGTTTTCCTTCCATATTTGCTACAGCATACATTCAGCAGAATTATATTAAATTAAATATTAAAATCATGCCGTAAGGGAATGAGGGCTAAGTGATAGCAGACATTCGTGAGTGAAGTCCTGAAGAAGTACATCTGTTTCTCCGCAGGCCTTGGAAATGCCGTTTAAACACAGCCTTAAAGCTTAGGCAAACTGAGCGCCAAATTACCTTGTACTATAATGTCTGAGCGAGTCCGCCGCTTTCTGGACAATGTTAAGGTTAGAGCCATTCCGTATCATTTTAAAAGTCAGAAAAATCTTGGCCCCTAAATCAAAACTCTCAAAGAGTAGAAATTGTGTCTAATGAAAGTAAGATTCCTATTTTGACTTCAGCATTAACCTATGATCAGCTTCCATTTCACAGTGAAATGAATACAGATTGAGTGAAGAATTTTAAAAGCGAATGCCAGACTCTGTACACCCAGTGGGTTACAGATGGAGAAACGCGGTGGCAGAGAGCCACTCTACTCCCTTTAAAGTCCAAAAAAACATTTGGAAGGAAACCCCAGAAGGAAAGACGTCTGACAGATAAATTCTCTGGGGTTTCCAGCGGCCTCGTTTGCCAAGCTTCCTAGACCCCATTGCTTGTTAATAAAGTTCAACAAAGAGACTTTATGAACACCGATTTCTCAGAGTAAAGCATGCATTAAAGAACTTTATAATGCACTTGAAGTTTCCTGCCATCTGTCCTTCCCTACATCACAAATCTAAACACAACTTAGAAAATCACAACCACGAGGTGCCATTTGCTGTGTGTCCCATCAATGGGATACTGAGCCCAAATGCTGACTCCCAATCTGCATGCGGAGCTTAGCCTCAGCAATAGCAAAGATGCTCAACTCTTAGGATAGCTCTTCAGGCTCATCCCTGTCTCTCTTCCAGCATAAGGGAGAGGAAGGGGGAGATAAAACATTATACACTGTATCAGTTAACTCAATATAAACACCACTGTGGAGAAGGAATGAAAAACTAGACCCTAATTTCTCTGATCTTCATAACAGTAGCCACAAAAGGAGAAAAGGAAACAAACTTTGGTCTCCTATTACACCAAAACTTAAAACTTAAAAGTAGTATATGGAAAATAAAGAGAAAACTCACACATTCTAGATTAAAATGTACCTAATAATATACTACAATAATAGCAATATATTTAATAAAACTAAATATATTTTTCCCAAAAAGCAAAGTAAGTACAAAAGCAATTATCATTTAAACCATGGAAGTCTGCTGTACCCATCAAACACAAACTATTTGTTTCTGTAAATACTTAATGAAGGTTTGAAAAGTTAGGTCCACTAAATAACTGAAAGAAAAATAAGACATCGCTGATATCATTAAGGAGCTCAACCCAGATGCACAAAAATTCTTTGTTTAATATAGAGATATTTTTATCTACTTAACCACATGTGGTAAGAATTTCTGTGTTGTTGCAGGATGCATGGATGGGGCTGGTAAACATGCCTCCTACAAACGGGGGCTGGCAAGAGGGGAGTTAAAGGGTGTTACAGTATACACAAAGTATATACAGCACTAATATACAAAAAAAAAAAAAAAAAAAGCAGTATCTAATCTCAGTTCAAACTAAAATTACACAATGGAGCAAACTTTAAAATTATTGTTCTCAGTTGTTTTCTTTTAGGAGTCCTACCCAGTTGTGATATCTATAACTCAGAGCAATGACCAGCATGGAAAGACAACCTATCTATCAGGGTACAATGATGGTGCTCCAACAATTCTCTAAGTGGACTTGCAGTTCACTGAACAGAAAGAAGATCGTGCCTGGTGCTGGAAGGCTAGGCAACTAGGCAAGGCTAGAGAGGTCATGGATCTTAGAAAACAACCTACTACTACCGCCTGATTAGACCAGCATGATCCCTAACTTCATTCTAAAACACATCCTTACACCTACACATAAGTGTAGTTCTCACTCCTCCCAACACACACACACACACACACACACACACACA